>NW_003852499.1:2386081-2393279 GCF_000181295.1 Otolemur garnettii
TTTCTGAGCTGCCTTACTGTCCCCTGTTGGCTTCTCAGCTCTCCCATCAATGATGCACAGATTCCCTTTGTTAAATTCCATCTGTTTCAAAAACTTAGTGTTTCCCTGTTTCCCAGCTGGACCATGACAGATAAATCTTCATGAGCTATCAATCAGTGGCCATTATAATGCCTACCCAACCCTTCCCAGGAAGATGAAAGGAGACTCACAGAGGTGAGAAATCCTTGAGTTCTTTGTGGGCAAGGAATTATCTTTGCTGCTTTCCTTTTGTGTTCTTCACCAGCTTCCTGAAGCTTTTCTAATTTTCACAGGGCAACACCAGACCCACACTAAGTGTCACTCAGACTTCTTAGAATGTGTGGGAGTGGACGCTTCTCCCAGACCTTCTTCAGAGGGAATTGTTGAGAGATCCACCTTCCCACAGGCCTGTGAAGAATCCCAAAAGAGGGTTGGTGGGAATGGATTCTTCTAAATACACTTTCTTTGTGTTCTCTTTCCCACACTGTTCTTAGTCAACTACCCTTGAAAAGGGTCTGATAAATATTGAGAAATGCATAACTGATGAGGGCTGCCCTTCTCCAGAGAACAATGCCTTAACCCACTTGTTCTTGACTTCGTCCCCTCCCAGAAGACATTTAGTGATATCTGGAGATGTTTTTGATTGTAACTTAGGACTTAGGATTTGATTGTGACTTAAGAGGTACTATTGGCATCTAGCAAATAAAGGCCAAGAATGCTGCTAAACCTGCCATGCACAGGGCAGAATTATCCCATCCCCTAACAAGGAATGATCTGGCTGAAAATGTCAATAGTGCTAAGGTTGATAAACCCTGTCTTAACCCAAAATGATAAACTTCTATGAGTAAACCTCTATGTATCCTTCTAGGTAACTACACTAAGTATAGTAGGGAGGAGTTTCTGAACTATCATTTTAGATTATAGAGATTTTTTTTTTTTGAGACAGAGTCATAGCTCACAGCAACCTCAAACTCTTAGGCTTAAGTGATCCTCTTCCCTCAGCCCCCTGAGTAGCTGGGACTACAGGCATCCACCACAATGCCCAGCTATTTTTTAGAGACAAGGTCTCATTCTAGCTCAGTCTGGTCACCCACCTTGGCCTCCCAGAGTGCTAGGATTATATAAGTGTGAGCCACCTTTCCTGACCCAGATTATAGAGAAATCTATATGATGTAAGCACAGATAAAGAGACTGCTGTTTCTCACAGTGGGAAGATCTGTGTGAGATAGTTAATTAGAGTTGTATGTATGTATATATATATATATTTTTTTTTTTTTTTGAAACATAGTCTCACTATATCACCCTCAGTAGAGTGCTATGGCATCATAACTCACAGCAACCTCAAACTCTTGGACTTAAACAATTCTCTTGCCTCAGCTTCCCAAGTAGCTGGGATTACAGGCACCTGCCACAATGCCCAGCTATTTTTTTGTTGCAGTTGTCATTGTTGTTTAGCAGGCCTGGGCCTGGTTCCCACCCACCAGCTTTGGTGTATGTGGCCAGTGCCCTAACCACTGAGATACGGGCACTGAGGCAAAGAGTTGTATTTAATTGAGTAAATCATTGTTACCATAGAAAGGATAGAGGATGAAAAGGAAAAAGTGAAGAAAATGTAAATAAAATGATAGGCCACAAATAAATGAGTTATCAAGGAAGTTAGGAGGTTTGATGTTTAGGGGATGCTTTCCCAGAGCACATCCCTTTCTTCAAAGATAAACCTTGGGTCTTACCCAAGATCCTAATTCTGCTGTCTTCTGTAGGATGAGTCAACAAACAGTAGGCAGTAGGCTCACCAGGCACTGAGCTCACCAACATGCTCCCTCTCCTCACATATGTAAACACACATACATATCAGGATAGTCGTGGTATTAATAAATAATAATGATAAGTAATAATAGTAGTAAGTGGCAGTGAGTGCTGAGATAGGTTCTCTCTGGCAATGTGGAGGAGAAAATGATTAATTCTGTCATCCCCTGGAGAGCAAGAGGCAGGAAGACCCTTCCTACTCAGAACTTTCATCCTACTCCAGATCCCTCTGGCTTCATTTCTCTCCCTGCAGACTTGCATGTTTTATGGCCACACTGCAGGGTTAGAAGATGGCTGGTGTTGGGAGGAGGATGGCAGCCCTGGCTGGGGCACTGGGGGGGATGGTGAGAGCTCTGGGAATGGGGAGTCCTTCAGAGACAATGTCTACAAGGCTGCTGACCTCTCATTGAACAAAATTGCACTTCTCTGGAAGTCTGAGAAGGAGCCCTGAGCTTAGCAAGATGGGGATCAGTTCTCAGTCTGGCCCCATCCTAACTCCTGGGTGACTACAGGTAACTTGTCTCCCCAGGCCTTCACTTCCTTGTGTGTTAGGCAAGGGGCTAGATGCATGAGCTGGAAAGGGTCTTTGTGCCCCTCTGGGCTGCCTTACCCACCCCTTCCTGCTCTTTCATTTTCTCAGGTGAGGACACTGAACTGGGGCCACGGGATAAAATGTCTTTTCTAAAGTCCCATAGTTTAAAAGCAAGATTATAAGCTATAGAAAAATAACCAGAATGCGATTCCACTTTTGAAAAAAATTAGTTTTTAAAAAATACATATAAATCTGTAAAGGCACACAGAAAGATCTAGATGGACATACAAATAACAGTGGCTACCCTCGGGCAGAAAGGAGGGAAAGGAATGGGAGAAAGGGGGGAACTTTTATTGTTCTATGCACTTCCGTATTGCTGGAAAAATTGTATTGCAACAAAAATGTATTTGTGTATTATTTCTACACTTTAAAAGATATTTAGCATTGCGCTCTGACAAAAGTGCAGGTCTCAGATTTCAGTTTTCTCACCACAACAAGCTTGCTCCAGCCTGTTCTGGTCAGTGGTTGGATTTCAGGCACCAGCTAGCAAACAGAAAAGTCAGAGAGGCCTTCTCAGATACTCTTGAGATCAAACAGGCAGGGTGCTGAGTGTGTTGTTTGGAGGGAGGAGCATCCCTAGTTTAAGGACAGGGCTAAAGGGAGACTGGAGTTTCTAGGGGCATCTGGAGCCTGTGGGGAGGTGGGGACAGTAGAGCACACAGCACCTAAAGAGCTGACAGATCCACAGACTCCATGTGGGAGTGAGTGAACCCTTCCTGGCTTTCAAATCCGGGTGCAAGGAAGCCCCAATTCCCTGTGAGTCTGTGGCTAGTCTGTCTCAGGAAGTAAATGGCCAAAGCGCTAAGTAGACAACTCCAGAGGAGGAGGAGGAGAATTCTGTTTATAATTCTGCTGCTATTTTGTAACCTCGGAAAACTGGCATATCTTTGTGGATGGTCAGTTAATTTCCTCATCAGAAATACAAAGAGACAGCCAGCCTTTCCTTTCCTAGTGAAGGTATCGTGAACAGGTGCCAAGGTAAGCACTGGGACCTGGGTTGAAATCCTGGTTGACACAAGTTGGCACTTTAAGGAGTCACAAGAAGCAGCCACAAGAGAGGCAGCCACAGACCGGGTTGTACCCTAAGCCTAGAGACCCCTCTCTCCCTCTTCTTTGTCTGGGAAACTCTTTGTTCTCCAAGATCCGGCTGAGGTGACACCTCTGGGAATCTTCCTGAGTTTCTTTTAATGAGCCCCACCCTTCCTCCCTCAGGCTCCCCGGCACCTGGCCCTTATCTCTGCCACCAGAATCCCTTTACAGGCCCATCTCCTTCCACTAATCTCTATCGGTGGTTGGCCTGGGCCTGGGTCCGCATTCCTGGTACTGGAGGGCGGGGAGGCAAGACAAGCGGGTGCCCACATATGTGCACTCTGATCGGCTCCTGCACTCTGGCCCATGAGCTAGAGCTGGTGACAGATCTCCCCGTGGTGTGCAGGGCCTGGGCTCTGTGGGTGGTTCTCCCCTGTCTCCTTAAGTCCTCATTTTGGGCCTGATTCTTCCCTCTCTACTTGCTCATCACTTGGCATTTCATGTGATCTTTTTGTTGGATTACATTTGGGCAGAGATTTTGGAGAAAAACATAGCTCCTCTGGATGAGCTTTCCCCTCTTTGCAGAGCCTGAGTAGAGTGAGGCCATGCTCTTCCTCCCACACCCCTAGCACTGACCGCATCCCTCCCTGCCCCTTGGTGCCTGCGCTATCTGGGCTCTGGGTCTGTGCCTGCAGAAGCTGGGCCCTCACACTGCCTCTAGATGCCCACATTCCTGCAACCCCGTGACCACAACAGGGGACATTACACATTCCTGGCCTGGCAACCACTGGTGTAAAATAGAACAGAATGTCCTAGGACCCCGCCCAGCCTTCAGCTTCACCTTGCCCCTCCCCGGCTTGACTGTAGGGGGGATGGTGAGAAACCAGAGGAAAGAGGATGGACCAGGAGAAAGAGGCATATGTTCTCCACCTAAGTACTCCCACCTCATGGAGTGGGGAGGAGCCCTGCAAAGAGCCTTTCTCCTTTCTCTCCAGGATCTGGGGGTGAGGCTAGCTTGTGGGTGCCCCGGGAAGGATTCCCACAGGAGGGGACCCACCTCCTAGAGCACTCCTGCCAGAACAGGGGACTCACTTTGGGGCAGGCTTCCTCCTCTCTGCCCCACTTCTGCTCCCAAGGGCCCTTCCTCTGTCCCCACTGTCTTTGGCTCTGTCCTCCTTCACTATCTTCCTTTTTCTGCCTTCCTCATCCTCCTGGCTTCCATACCCTATTATCCTGGCTTGTCCTTTTTCCTTGTTTTGCCCTCCTGGCTTTGGGTTCAGGATCCTTCTACTTATTCCCATCTCTGACCCTCCCCTCCGTCTGTTTCCCAGTCTGCTGGCTGGTCAGCTCCCTATCAATCCCCTGCCCAGAGTCTTCCCTAGCACCTCCCCCTCCATACTTCAGGTCCCAGGGCGGTTCTCCCGCCCTCAGGAGCCTCCTCCCTCAGTGGAACTAGAGGCTAAGACTCCTCCTCTGCCCCTCCCCCTGCTCTGCTCACTTTTAATTGAGATGCTAATGAGGCTCCAGTTGCTTACATCCCGGTCTGGCCGGCTGGCTCCTGGGCCAGGCCGCTGCACCTGTCAGGTGAGGGGGAAAGAAAGGCAGCCAGATTCAACTGGAAAGGAACCGGCCCCAGTCCAGCCGCAGCCAGGGAGTGGGGAGCAGCAAGTGGCCCAGACCTCCTGGAGCCCTGTAGTCACCCGGGCCAAGACCAAAGGCTGGAGGAGAGGGCCCAGGGTGAGAGGGGTGTGGCAGGGGAGGAAGAGGAAGAGAGGCAGGATCAGAGAGTCTGGCACACCAGGAGGAGGCAGGCAAGGAAGAGGAGAGACGAGAAAGAGACCCAGGGATAAGCCGAAGGCAGGCAGTCTGAGAGGGAGTCTGAGGAAGGAGCCAGATATAGAGATCCTGGAGGGAGAAGACCAAAGGAAGAGACCGGCTGCTGTGGAGACAGAAAGGGAGGCTCTAGGACAGGAACCAAAAGGTAGCCTTATCAGGGAAGCAGAGGAGAGGTCACTCCAGGGAAGCCGGCTCCAGGGCTTCAGCAGGTCAGCTGGCTCCTGGGAAGGTGGGGGAGGGTGAGTGGGCGCAGGGTGAGATGTGGGCACAGCCAAGGCCACTGCCTTGGACTTCAAGATGGTGATGGGGAGGGGGTTCAGGGCTTAGAGCTCAGCCTTGACCCTGACCCTTGCCTTCCCAAACCCATCCCAGGGTTCATGAAGGGGGACAAGATTGAGGAGCAAGACCCCGACCCTTCACAGCCCACCCAAGGGCGAATGAAGGGGGACAAGCTTGAGGAGCAGGGGCCAGGTCCTGAGCCCGCGGCCCCCCAGCAGCCCACAGAGGAGGAGGAGGCCCTGATCGAGTTCCACCGCTCCTACCGAGAGCTCTTCCAGTTCTTCTGCAACAACACCACCATCCATGGTGCCATCCGCCTGGTGTGCTCCCAGCACAACCGCATGAAGACGGCCTTCTGGGCGGTGCTATGGCTCTGCACCTTTGGCATGATGTACTGGCAGTTTGCCCTGCTTTTCGGGGAGTACTTCAGCTACCCCGTCAGTCTCAACATCAACCTCAACTCAGACAAGCTCGTCTTCCCTGCCGTTACTGTCTGCACCCTCAACCCCTACAGGTCAGTCTGTCCCTCTGCTGCTTCCTTGGAAGGGTACCATGAGGGTACTGAGGTGTTCTCTGGGCAGACAGAGTCCCAGACTTGGAGGGAGTTGATAATCCTGTGCCTAGGTAGACCTCCCCTTGAGCAAGAGAGTCAGTCCCACGCTTGGTGGGCTGCTGTTTTTGCCTAGGGGAGCCATCCTCCTGCCAGGGCTTACCTGGAGTGACCTCCCTTCCCCTCCTTTCTCCCTCCAGCAAGTGGGAGAGAGTAGTTTCAAAAGGACAGGGCTGGGCTCAGTCCCATCCCTTCCCTGCAATATGATGACAACAAAGAATAAGGGCCCCCTCAACCTCAGGCTAGTGGAGAGGTGAGGCTAGGTGGGCCTTGAGGTAGGTGGTGCCAGTCTTTGTTTACAAGGGGAGTTTGGCATGGAGGTTAGGGCTGCAAAGCAAGCCTTGAGGCTGGGGGCCCCAAAGTCAGGAAAACGAGTCAAACTGAAGAGCAGCCCCTGGTCAAACCGTTCCCCCAAATACCCAGGCTAAAATGTGGAGCCCTACTGGGCTGCATAGGTCACCTGCCCAGGTGCTGACCTTTAAGTGCTTGGGTGTGTCCTGAAGTTTTGGGTTTCCTCAGTGCTCTTTGCCAATTTGAGGGCTAGAAATCAGAGGGGGGCAGTAACTATGGGGAAGAGAGGAGGGGAGGGCTGAGTGTTTATATATACCTTTCATTTGTATTCGCTCAACCGTGCCACACCTTGGGGACATCTGTGTCAAGCCAGACAAGGTGCTAGGCACCTGGCAAAATGGATTCATTGGTAATTCATACAACCTTTATTGAAAGCTAGTATTTTGCTAGGTGTTAGGGATGGAAAGATAAAATAAGACGGCAGAGATAGGCATATAAACAAGTAAGGCAGCTCACTGTGATAAGAACTATGTGTGATAAAAATGGTGTGGGTTAGTGTGTGTTCAAGGAGGGTAAGACCCTTATGAGTCTGTGAGTATGAGTGTGAGTACATTCATTGGGGGTGTGTGTGCTTATGGGTGCCTGGGATTGGCCACCTGTTGGGGGTGGAGGTCCTTTCGTATATTCTGTCATGTGCAAAGGTGTATCTTAGACTGACAAGGGCTGGGATATACTGT
>NW_003852499.1:2393543-2395777 GCF_000181295.1 Otolemur garnettii
GCACCAGATACCGCTAAGCTGTCTGCAGGTATCTCATGTATTTCACACAAAATCTTGTAAGGCAGGTGCTATTATTGTCATGCCCATTTTATATCTAAGGAAACTTTAAGGCAAAGAGAGAAAAGTCAGAAGGTCACAGGGATAGTGACTGAACTATGACTCATTCTATTTGCCTGATTCCAAAACTCGACCTCTTCCTAATACCCAAGATGTGGGACATGGAATAAATGGAATTTCCAATCGGATGTTCACATATCCTTTCAGAGCTCTCTTTTTCTCCCTTCAGCCTCATTTCCCCCCTCTGGTGCCTGCAGGCTCCTCAACCTCTCATCCCCTAGGGACACAGTGGCAGGGATGGACTGGACGGGACAAGGAGGGCAGGCAGGGCAAGCAGGCAGGGGACGGGACAAGAAGGCAGGACAGCAGGCAGATAGTAGGCCCTGGATACATGTTTGTGGTCAAAAATATCAAGGGATGGAGAGGGCAGGGGTGAATCTGATGAGGTTGTGTATTTTCTAAGGGTCTGCTGGGGGCAGGGCCCTGGACAATCCAAGAAAAAGCCCTGGAGAATAGAACACATAGCCCTTGCCTCCTGGGCTTGCAGATGGTGACTAGATAGGAGAGGAGTCGGAGAAGGCTCCCTAGTGCAGGCAAAGGAGATGGAACACTTACTGAGCACTGAGTGACCCTGTGCTGAGTGCTGTATAGACTCTCATTTAATTCTGACAAGTCCAGGGAGGTGGACATTATTATTATTATTTGAGACAGAGTCTCAAACTGTCACCCTGGGTAGAGTCCTGTGGTGTTGCAGCTCACAACAATCTCTAACTCTTGGGCTTAAGCTATTCTCTTGCCTCAGCCTCCCAAGTAGCTGGGACTGCAGGCACCTGCCACAACGCCTGGCTATTTTTTTTTTTTTTTAATTGCAGTTGTCATTGTTGTTTTAGCTGGCCCGGGCCAGGTTTGAACCCACCAGCCTTGGTGTATGTGGCTGGCATCCTACCCACTGAGCTACAGGCGCTGCCTGAGGTGGGCATTATTATTTACATTTTTCAGATGAGGAAAATTAAGGCTCAGCAAAGTGGAGTAATTTAAGCAAGGGAACACATATACTTATTAAATAAAAAACGAATAATAATAGTGAGCATTTATATATATTTATGTGCCAGACATTTCTAGATGAGCCTAAATTTAAATTAAAGTATTCTGTTATTAAACTCAATGATCCTAGCTGGGTACAGTAGCTTAACACCTGTAACTCTAGCACTCTGGGAGGCCAAGGCAAGCTCAGGACCAGCCTCAGCAAAAGCAAGAGCCAGGTGTTGTAGTGGGTGCCTATAGTCCCACCTACTTTACAGAGGCTGAGGCAGAAGATCACTTGAACCCATGAGTTTGAGATTGCTGTGAGCTCGTCTGACGCCACAGCACTGTAGCCTGGGCAACAGAGAGTTACTGTCTCAGAAGAAAAAAACATTATTTGATCTTCACAAGAGACCTTGGAAGTAGGTGTCATGATTCCTCTCGTTTTATGGATAAGGGAACTAAGTCCCAGAGACTTAAGTAACTGACCTGAGTTCAGACAGGTGGCAAGTGGTGAACCTGGGATTCAAAAATCATGTCTCTCAAACTAAGAGCCAGTGCATCTTAGATTAGCAGTTGAGCCACAAACGAAGTATGTTTGATTTCAAAGCTCTTTCTCCCATTATTATTATTTTAATCAGAGACCAGACAAAGGCAGCCCACATTTGGGGGCAGCTGCTGGGAACCCAGTGGGAAGAGCAGTAGTCAGAGGAGGACTTTGTCCAGAGTACAGAGGGAGGGGTCCTGTGCTACTAGCTTCTGTTCAGGAGAGAGGCTGAGGTGGGTGGAAATATGAATGTAGCCTAGTGGGTGCTGACCTACCTGTGAATCACGGCTGCTGGTCAGAGGCAGCATGATGACTGACTCTTACCGGGGAAGCAGGGAGGACATGGAAATTGGCTGATGAGACAGAGGACCAGGAATGAGGCAGAGTCAGAGAAGGGGTGCCCACCCACTGAGGGATCCAGCTGCAGGTGGAGAGGAGGAAGATGGACTACATCATAACTTCCAGGAAAGGAGATGGGGCTGAAGACCTTTCAGACCAAACAAGGAAGTGCTAAGAATTCAGGGGAAAGGTCCCTTTTTCTTTGATCAACAAAGGGCTTTTTCACTCAAAGGAGTGGTACCCACATCTATGGGATACAGCTAGCACG
>NW_003852499.1:2397323-2404098 GCF_000181295.1 Otolemur garnettii
AAAAGAAAAGAAAAGAAAGTTCTTCCTTGGGTAAAGCTTCAGTTTACCTCATGATAACTTCTGTTCTGTGGTCCTGGTACTGTCTTTTTAAAGCAACCCTAGAGACATCTCCTCCTTCCTCCCACAGCTATCAAATCTGGTGCAGCTTTGACAGAAGTAACTGCACTGCAGTTTGCAAAGCCCACTGTCATAGTCTGATTCTTATAATGTGCTGGTGAGATAAGGAGGCCAGGTATTAGCCCCATAGTTAGACAAGAAAACTGAGGATCTCAGAATGAAAAGACTGCAAAAGGCAGAGCTGGGATCTGGGTCTTTAGCTCCACTTTTGTTAAGACTGTGAGGTCACAGGGTATTGGCAGGCAGTGTTCCTGTGTCTCCTTAGCTTTTTGGTCGCCAATAATAGTGATAGTAACAATAATAACAGCAGCAGCAGTTATACGGTAGCTATTCTGCCAGATACTTCCCAGTTCTTTTCATATATTAACCATTTAATTCTCTTAACACCATGTGAAGCAGGCAGTAATATTACTCCTATTTTGCAGATGATGAAACAGAGGCACAGAGAAGATAACTAGTCCACGGGTAACCAGCTAATGGTTGAGTGTTGAGGTTAGGACATGAGCCTGGAAAGCTCATTAGAACTTAGTTCCTTTAACTTTTCCTTGGACAAATTGGTTTCTAGACCTCTCACTGCCTTAGCTGTCTATCTTCTGAACAGTCATTGGTTTGTGAGCATCTATATTTCTTAAAATGTCACAGCCAGGACTGAATTCCACATTGTGGAGTGAGGTGATCACTATAACCTGATCTCTGTCCACAGGGGCACCTGTTGTGAACATAGGCTAAGTTCCCAGAGGCCACGTGGGTCCACAACCCCCAGAATGGGGGTGGGGTGGGGAGGGCAAGGCTGGAGGTGCTGAGAGGTAGAGAAGAATGGAGCTAGGGAAGGGGCCAGAGAAAGGGAGGCGAAGGTATTTTCTGGAAGTGAGAGGGAGTGGAGCTGGGTCCCCAGGGTGCACTGGCAGGGGAGGAGGCTGACCTGTGTCCTGAGCCCAGCTCTGCCTGGTACTCTGGGAATGCTGGTTGATAATGCTCCAGAAGGGGCTTCCGGATGGGTGGGATGGGGGCCTAGGCAAGACCCAAGGCTGGGGGCGGCGCCTGTGGCTCAGTGAGTAGGGCGCCTGTCCCATATACCAAGGGTGGCGGGTTCAAACCCGGCCCCTGCCAAACTGCAACAAAAAATAGCTGGGCTTTGTGGCAGGCACCTGTGGTCCCAGCTACTCGGGAGGCTGAGGCAAGAGAATCACCTCAGCCCAAGAGCTGGAGGTTGCTGTGAACTGTGATGCCACAACACTCTACCAAGGGATACAAAGTGAGACTCTGTCTCAAAAAAAAAAAAAAAACAAAAACCCAAGGCTGTCAAACAAGCATGGGCTCTTCTGTGAGAGGAGAAGGAGGAGACCAGACAGCAAGAGAGCAGAGTGTCAACCCCCAGCTCTCTGAGTGTCTCACACTCTGCTGGTCTGTTCTGAACATGAAAGAGGGGCTGGAGGAGTGAGAGATATAGCTGCAGAGAAAAGAGAGTGAGCTGCCTGATCTCAAGTGCTTCTGAGCCAAGAGGCAGACTTAGGGGGTAAAGTAGAGGTCTGGAGTCAGACAGGCCTGGATTCAAATCCTGGCTCCAGTACCTCCTAGCTGAGTGATGTTGGGGAAGCTGCGTAGCTGATGGGCCTTGGTTCCCTTAACTGTAAAATGGAGATAATAATGCCTGCCTGATGGAAGCAAGTCTCTTAGAATGCCAAACACACACCTTCCCCCTGAGCTGCATTTCCTCCTACAAAGGGATGAAGGGCTGTGACAGCCTAAGGCCCCCTTACTGGGCTTTTATGCTGGCTATGGAAATAGAACCAAATGAAGGAGGAAGTGCGGGTCTGGACTGGATAGTGCCTCATGTAGCTGCCTGTTAGGACCAGCCGGCTGCTCTTTTAAACAACCTTGTTTGGGTCCCACCTCAGACCCACCAAGCCTGAATCTGGCAAGTAGGGTCCTGCATTGGTATTTGACTTTTTCTTTAAGTATAATTCATATGCAGTAAAATGGACAAATCTTGAGGGCCCACTGAAGTTTGACAGTGAAGATGCTGAACATTCTCATTACCTGGTATTTCCTTCCTGTTAACTCCTCTTCCTCTCCCCTTCATTTTCTGATTCTATCACCAACAATTACTTTGGTGGTTCTTAGATGTCCTATAAATGGAATCATATAATATGTGTTTTCTTTTGTGTGTGTATGACTTATTTTGCTTAATTAATGTTTCTGAAATTCTTCCACAATTTTCACATGTATCAGTTTCTTTTCATTACTGAGTAGTTTTGATGGAAATTTGGGTTGTTTTTGTCTATTATGAATAAAACTGCTATGAACATTCATGTACAAGTCTCTGTTTTCATTCCTCTTGGGTAATAGCTAGGAGTGGAACTGGTGAAATATTTAGAATTGAAATTGCTGGCTTATAGGGAGATGCGTGTCTAACTTTATAAGAAACTACCAATCAGTCCTCCAAAGCAGTTATACCATTTTAGACTCTCATCAGCAACTTTGAAGAATTCCAGTTTACATTTTTACCAACATTTGGTATTGTCTTTTTAATTTTAGCCTTTCTAATGGATGTTTAATGGCACCTCATTATGGATTTAATTGCATTTCCCTAAGCATTAATTATATTGAGTACTTTTTCATGTGTTTAGTGACCATTTATGTATCTTTTTAATTTATTTTTAAAATGGCTTATCTTTTTATTGTTTATTTGTAATTCCTTATATATCAGGATG
This sequence comes from Otolemur garnettii, assembly GCF_000181295.1. Lineage (NCBI taxonomy): Eukaryota > Metazoa > Chordata > Mammalia > Primates > Galagidae > Otolemur > Otolemur garnettii. The sequence goes on from NW_003852499.1 coordinate 2,400,155, forward strand.
AGGTCTTCCTTATATATTTTTCTTTTCTTTTTTAAAAAATCACAGTTTTTGAGACATATTTCGCACACTGTACAATTTATTCACATAATGTGTACCATTCAATAGTTTTTAGTATATTCAGAAAATCATGCAATTATCACTGCAATCAATTTTAGAACATTTTCACTACCCCAAAAAGAAAGCATGTGGCCTTTAACAATCACTCATCTTCTCCTTAGCCCCCATCCCTGGGCAATTACTAATCTACTTCTCATCTCTATAAATTTACCTGTTTGAGGTTGGGCACAATGCCTCATATTTGCCTGTTATCCTAGCCTCTGAGAGGCAGAGGTGGGTGGATTGCTTGAGCTCAGGAATTCCAGACCCTGTCTCTAAAAATAGCTTGGTGTTGTGTTAGGTCCCTGTAGTCCCAGCTATTATGGAGGCTGAGGCAAGGGGATTACTCGAACCCAGGAGATTGAGGTTGCTGTGAGCTATGATGCCATAGCACTCTACTGAGGGTGACCAAAAAAAAAAAAAACAAACCTAGTCTGAACAGTTTGTGTAAATAGAATCATACTATATGTGGTCTTATTATGTGAGTGGCTTTTTTTGCTCAGCATGTTTTCAGGGTTCCATTCTGTAGCATGGATCAATACTTAATTCTCTTTTATTACTGAATAATATTCCAATGTATGGATATGCCCCATTTTATTCATGCATTCATCAATTGGTGGTCATTTGGGTTTTTCTCTAGTTTTGGGGCTATTATGAATAATATTACTATGAACATTTTTTTTTTTTTTTGAGACAGAGTCTCACTTTTTTGCCCTCAGTAGAGTGCTGTGATGTCACAGCTCACAGCAACCTCAAACTCTTGGGCTTAAGTGATTCTCTTGCCTCAGCCTCCTGAGTAGCTGAGACTACAGGCACCCGCCACAAGGCCCAGCTATTTTTAGTGATGGGGTTCTCCCTCTGGCTTAGGCTGGTCTCGGACCTGTGAGCTCAGGTAATCCATCTGCCTCAGCCTCCCAGAGTGCTAGGATTACAGGTGTGAGCCACTTCACCCACTGAATAATATTACTATGAACATTTGTATGTGATTTTTTGTGTAGGTATATGTTTTCATTTCTCTTAAGAGTGGAATTAATAGGATATGTTTTTAACCTTTTGAGGAACTTTTAGGTTGTTTTTCAATATTGTTGTATCATTTTACTCCAGTAGTGTAGTAAGGGTGGAGAGATCTTTTAAAAATATCCGTCTGTCTGTAGGAGTGCCTACTGAATAGGGCTGTTGTAGGAACTGTTAATTAGATATTTCTTTCTTTTACGAGAAAATTTTGCCTACCCCAAGGTCAGGAAGACATCTTGCATCTTCTAGAGTCCTCATGATTCTGAATTTTATGTTTCAGTTTATGATCCATCTTGAATTAATTTTTGTGTATATAATAAGGTAGAGATTGAGGATCTTTTTTCCCCCATGCAGTATCCAGTTGTTTCAGCATAATCTGTTACACTTAAAATTTTTTTCCAATGAATTGAATCAGTGCTTTGGTCAAATCAGTTGATCATACAGTACATTTATTTCTGGACTCTGTTCCATTGATCTCTTCTTACTAATGCTGTTTTGGTTACTGTGGCCTATAGTAAATATTAAAGTCATGGGCAGCACCTGTGGCTCAAAGAGTAGGGCGTTGTTCCCATATACCAGGGGTGGCAGGTTCAAGCCCAGCCCCAGCCAAAAACGGCAAAAAAACAAACAAAAAAAATTGAAGTGGCTCGGCACCTATAGCTCAACCGGCCAAGATGCCAGCCACGTACACCTAAGGTGGCGGGTTCGAATCCCCAGCCCGGACCCGCCAAAACAACAATGATGGCTGCAACCAAAAAATAGCCGGGCGTTGTGGTGGGCGCCTGTGGTCCCAGCTACTTGGGAGGCGGAGGCAGGAGACTCGCTTGAGCCCAGGAGTTGGAGGTTTCTGTGAGCCGTAATGCCACGGCACTCTACCCAGGGGGACAGCTTGAGGCTCTGTCTCAAAAAAAAAAAAAAAAAAAGAGTTTCTGATCCCCGAACATGTATGTCTATTTATGTTGGTCTTTGATTTATTTTTGCAGAGATTTCAATAGTTTTCAGTGTAGAGGTTCTTGTACATTTTTTGCTAGATTTATTCCTAGATATTTGATGTTGTTTATGCTATTTAATATGGTGTTGTTTTGTGTTATCATATTCCAGTTTTTTCTTGCTAATAGAAATACAATTAATTTTTGTATATTGGTTTTGCAAACATGTTCAATTTATTAAGCCTAGATCTTTGTTTTATTTCGTATCTAAGACCCTGCTACTCTGGACTTTCATGTTGGGGATTGTAATAGGGCCCGTACTGAGAAGCAATGTGAGGATTTATACTGAATATTGTTTTATTGTGTTCAGGCTACACTTGAAACTCATTAAAACTCACGCTTTGGGAGAAGGGGGTGGTGGTGGTTTCGGCATCTGGTATTTTTAGAGTTCCTGGGCCAGTCCTAAAAGTGTAGTTGAGAACCTAGACTTAGGTGTTCAGTGGCAGACAAGTCCACCTACCCCTCACCTAAGATCAGGGCAGGAAGACCTGCGTGTCGCAGTCCGTAGGAGCGCAGGAGTGTCGTGGGCCCAGGCTGAGGCCCCCCACTCCTCCCCGCCTCGGGAAAGCGGAAAAGGTCAGCAAGTTCCGGTGAGTGGGAGGAGAGCGCCCCACAGACAGGCGCCTCCTGCCTTTCTCTTTCAATAAACAGGCTGCAATAAATGCCGTCACGCCTGGGCTTCTTGTCGACTCCATTTACTCCACGGACACACCTGTCTACACCCTACCCCACGCCGGGGTGTTTCCCTGGGGACACCAGAGCAGTTCTCAGGCTTCTCCGGGATGAATGGACCTCAGTGGTTACAGATAAAGAGAATGAGGCCAGAGGGTCCAGGAATTCGCGCCAGGCCGCCCCCAGTCCGACTCTTTTCCTGTCGTCTCTTTCAGGTATACCGAAATTAAAGGGGAGCTGGAGGAGTTGGACCGTATCACCGAGCAGACGCTCTTTGACCTGTACAAATACAACGCCTCCAACACCATAACCCATGCGCGCAGCCGGCGCGATCTCCGGGAGACTCTGCCGCACCCCTTGCAGCGCCTGCAGGCCCCGCCCCCGCCTCAAGGGGCGCGTCGAGCTCGCCGCGCGGCCTCCAGCGTGCAGGACAACAATCCCCAAGTGGACTGGAAGGACTGGAAGATCGGCTTTCAACTGGTAAGGCCCGCCCACTGCCTGGAGGGCCCCGCCCCTCCAGGACTCCGCCCCCTGCCCGGAGGGCCCCGCCCTACCAGGACTCTGCTCCCTCTCCAAACTCCTCCCTGTAGGAGGAGGACGGCAAAAATATGAGTGATAAATAAATATAAACTAAATACTTAAAATAACATTTCTTGGTGCTTCAGCTTGTGGAGTCTCCTCGATGGAGGCCAATATGTTTAAGCGGCAGGAAGTCAAATCTATGGTGGAAAATGCACATTTCTAAATTTCAGTCCCTACTGGGTGGGACTCAGTTGGGGCACTCTAGTGTGAGGGAGAACTGAGCTGACAGCCTGTGGTGGAGAATAAAGAGACAGTAAAAAAGGAGACAAATGTTTAAAGAATATACAAAATAAAAGGGAGGGGGGGCGCCCATAGCTCAGTGGGTAGGGCGACAGCCACATACACCGAGCTAACAACACTGACAACTGCAACAACAAGGAAAAGTAACAGGTCATTGTGGTGGGCGCCTGTGGTCCCAACTACTTGGGAGGCTGAGGCAAGAGAATCGTTTAAGCTTAAGAGTTTGAGGTTGCTGTGAGCTGTGATGTCACAGCAGTCTACCAAGGACGACATGGTAAGACTCTATCTCAAAATAAATAGGCTCAGCGCCTGTGGCTCAAGTGGCTAAGGCGCCAGCCACATACACCTAAG
>NW_003852499.1:2404330-2416721 GCF_000181295.1 Otolemur garnettii
GAGGCAGGAGACTTGCTTGAGCCCAGGAGTTGGAGATTGCTGTAAGCTGTAATGCTATGGCACTCTACCCAAGAGAATAGCTTGAGGCTCTGTCTCAAAAAATAAATAAATAAATAGGAGAGTAAGAGGAAATGGGAGGAAGGTCCTGGAATAGTGAGAGTGAAGCTGCAGTTCCAGCTCTGTTTCTTGGACAAACGTTTTGGTCCCTCAATCTTTCTATCTGTGAACCTGGGGCTCTATAAAAGAGCCCCCTGACCCACCACACCCTTAATCCCATGCTTTCCTGGTGCATGCTCCTGGGGACTTCTCTCCTAACCCACTCCTGGCTCCTGATCCCCATCAATCCTCAGAACCCCAGACCATTCATTCTTCAACCCTGGTACCGTCCAGCTGCCTACCTGCTGCTGCTAGCCCCCCTCTGATGTTCTTGTCTGTGTCCAGTGCAACCAGAACAAATCGGACTGCTTCTACCAGACCTACTCATCAGGAGTGGATGCAGTGAGGGAGTGGTACCGCTTCCACTACATCAACATTTTGTCAAGACTGCCAGACACCCTGCCTTCTCTGGAGGAGGACCTGCTGGGCAACTTCATCTTCTCCTGCCGCTTCAACCAGGTGTCCTGCAATCAGGCGTGAGTTGTCCTGCTGGGCTCAGCTCTCTGTATGGGGCTGTTTTCCTGGGTCAGCCTGAAATCCTGTATGGGTGCAGCCCAGGAAATACTTGTTGACTAAATAAATGCTTGCCAGAAAAGCCCAGGCCTCAGGTCCACACCCCTTCCCTGTGCTCACCATGCACTGCTGGGTCTAAGTGAAGCAGCCCCAGATGGATACCCTGGGAAGACGAGGGCTGGAGGTCTGGCTTTGAGAAACCATGCCCTGGCTGGGTTCAGTGGCACACCTGTAATCCTAGTGCTCTGGGAGGCTGAGGTGAATAGATTTTTTTTTTTTTTTTTTGAGACAGAGCCTCACTTAATCACCCTTAGTAGAGTGCAATGGCATCTTAGCTTACAGTAACCTCAAATTCTTAGGTTCAAGTGATCCTCTTGCCTCAGCCTCCCAAATATTTGGGACTACAGACACCCATCACAATGCCTGGCTATTTTGAGAGACAGGTCTCACTCTTGCTCAAGCTGGTCTTGAACTCTTGATCTCAAGGGAGCTCCTGCTTTGGTCTCACAAAGTACTAGGATTATAGGTGTGAGCCACTGTGTCTGGCCATAACCTGGGTGGTTATAACCACCCCTTAACTTGTCTTTCTGCTCCTAAAGTTTCCCTTCATTCTGAAACTACAAGAAGCTTTGTATTTCACTATTCTTACATCACTTCAGTGCATTTAATATTCCAGTTAGTCCTGTTTAAAATCCTCCAGTGTCTCTTAAGCCTTTCAGAATCAAATTGAAGCTCCTTGCTGTGGCTTTTTCACCTTCTCCCCCATATCCTTAACCCTTTCCTCTCCCTATAAGCCTTTGAGGTCTTTTATTTTTATTTTTGAGACAGAATCTCACTTTGATACCCAGGTTAGAGTGCTGTGGTGTCAGCCTAGCTTGTAGCAACCTTGAATTCCTGGATTCAAATGATCCTCCTTCTTCAGGCTCCCGAGTAGCTGGGATTACAAGCGCCAACCATGCTATCCGGCTAATTTTTCTATTTTTAGCAGAGACAGGGTCTCACTCTTCCTCAAGCTGATCTTAAACTCCTGAGCTCAAGGGATCTCTCTGCCTTGGCCTCCCAGAATACTAGGATTACAGGCATGAGCCACTCCCCTCTCCCAGTGAGGGGCTCACAGGCCCTTTAGGAGTAGCCTCGTTTTTAGTCCCTCACTATATCCAACCCGAGCTCTAGAAGTGCTGACTTCCCAGCATATCCTGGAAGGTGGAGTATCTCATGCCTCTGTCTTTGTTCTTCCAGGCCAATGGAATATTGCAGATCATCTAGTTCTATTATCCTTATTTTATAAATGAGGAGAATGGGGTTAGAAAAAGAATTGCTCAGGGCCATTCAACCTGAACCCCTCACCTTATCTCTGGCCAGCTTTCTTCTCCCTCTTCTCTTCATTCATCTTCTGCCTGTCACAGCCTAGAGCCCCGTCTCCCTCTTCTGCCTGCTCTGTCTGCCAGCTCCAAGATGTCAGGGTAGCAGAACACAGGTGTCCTCTGTACTATCTGGATTCTTGCTACAACCCCACATAGTTCCTGTTGTGGAACCTGTGATTTGCTGTCAAATCGTATTCCTACTGCAGTAGTATTGCCTCTGTGAGCATTATTATCTTTCTAATCCCAAACCTGTCACAGATCAGCTTTGGACTTAGTGAGTCTGAGACGCGTGAACAAAGAGTCTTCTGGAAAGCACTTGATCTCATACTCGCTCTGGGTTCTGATCTCCCCCTCCCCCTGCAGCTACCTATTTGCTGCTGGGCTCCCTCACTCCCCTAATCCTGTTCCCCTTACATTGCTCTGTTTCATTCACTCACTTATTCAATAACTCTATTAACTGAAAATACCTGTGTCCCCTGTATGCCAGAAACTATGCACCTAGCCCAGAACTGAAGAAGAGATATGACTCCTGTCCTGGAGGAGGTCACAGTCTTGATGGGGAACAAGATTTAGAAAGTGAGAAGTTAGGGTGGTGCCTGTGGCTCAAAAAAGTAGGGTGCCAGCCCCATATACTGGAGGTAGCGAGTTCAAACCCAGCCCTGGCCAAAAACTGCAAAAAAAAAAAGAAAGTGAGAAGTTAGAGACGTAGTTAGAGTCTTTACCGTGTAACACAACCACATGAGAGAGATCACAAGGTGGCACATAATTTAAGGCCAGTGAGGTCAGTGAGGTCAGATGGCCTGCTGGGAGGAGCCTAGGCTAGAAGGTAGATGACCAGGTCCATTGTCACTGTTTGTGTAACCTTGGCCAGCTGCATGGTGTCTCTGCATCCTGGCTTCCTCTTCTGTGGTGTGGGGATGAGACTCTCCCAGGCCATTGTTGGGGTGACTGAGGGACTATGGGTAAAGCTCCAGGTCAGGAAACAGGGGGCTCTGAAAGGCACATGTCAGTCCTGTCCCATAGGAATTCAGGAGAGAGAAGCCTTCCCACTGCTTCCTCTCCCTGCTCCCCCACCTCCTGCACTTTCCTGTGACCCTACCCCCTCTCTCTCTTGATAAGGAATTACTCTCACTTCCACCACCCTGTGTACGGGAACTGCTACACTTTCAATGACAAGAACAACTCTAACCTCTGGATGTCTTCCATGCCTGGGATCAACAATGGTGAGCAGCATCCTGTCCCTTCTGCAGCTGCCCTCCGCCTCAGCCCACCTATATTAACTCACCTTTAGCTCAGCCCAGAGGTACTGTGTGCCTCTCTCTGTCCTGGGAGGAATCTTTTCTGCTCTTTCTTTCCCATGGGCTCCGCATGTCCCCGGTCTTCCTCCTGCCCCCGAATCCAGCTCACCTGTTGCCAGGTCCCTCTGCAGGTCTTCTTGGCCTCCCTCCCTGTGGAGTATTAGAGCAGGAAAGGGTGGCAGGGAGGGTGGGTTTCCATCCTGACTCTTCTCCAGGACCCTCCCAGCTCTGTTCCCTTTGCACCCTCAGGTCTGTCCCTGATGCTGCGCACAGAGCAGAACGACTTCATTCCCTTGCTGTCCACGGTGACCGGGGCCCGAGTGATGGTGCATGGGCAGGATGAGCCTGCCTTTATGGATGATGGTGGCTTTAACTTGCGGCCTGGCGTGGAGACCTCCATCAGCATGACGAAGGCAAGGCTGCAGCTTGGGGGACCAGGGGGAAAGCCCAGGTTGGAGGGGGCATGGGAGATTGGATGGGGTGGTCTTGAGCCGGTGCACTCAGGGGCAAGAGGGCTGGCATTGAGGAGCTAGGCCCTGAGGAGGGACTCTGTGGTGGGAAGTGCTGAGAGGGCTGGCTCAGGGTGTGCCTAGAATGCTCTGGGTCCTGATTCCTCAAAATTAGCACTGTGTGGACACTGGGGGCTGCTGGGGCATATATTAAGGTGGTGAGGCAGATGGGGGGCCAATAGCATGTGAGATGTAATCTGGGCCTGGGGTTGGACCAAGAGTCTAGACAGAGACTTGGGCCACTTGCTCTGACCTCTTGTATGTGGGTTCACAGGAAGCTTTGGACAGACTTGGGGGCAATTATGGTGACTGTACTAAGAATGGCAGTGACGTCCCTGTCAAGAACCTTTACAGCCCTTCTAAGTATACACAGCAGGTGAGGCCCACCCTGTTTCTATGGCATCTGTCTCCCAGGCCTGCATTGGTCAGTTGTCAAAGCTGGAGGGTGTGTGTGTTTGTGTGTGAGTCAGAGGGAAGTTGGGGGAGGTGGAAAGAGGATGGGATCTCAGCTGAAAGAACTGCTTATCCTTCTAGGCCCCTTCTAGGCCTGAATGCCCTCTTTTCACTCTCCCCCCAGGTGTGTATCCACTCCTGCTTCCAGGAGAGCATGATCAGGCAGTGTGGCTGCGCCTATATCTTCTATCCACGGCCCCAAGATGTGGAGTACTGCGACTACAGGAAGCATAATTCCTGGGGTGCGATTCTGGGGAACCCCTGCCCTGCCCCACTACCCAGGATTCTCCTCTTCCCCCAGGGGCTTGCTCCTCCCTGCCTGGGGATGGTTTCTGGCTCCACTGTTCCAGAGCAGTCCTCCTCCTCACTCTTGTTTCTGCCTCTCTCGTTTTTCCTCTCCCTCTCTGTCTCTCTATCTTCCTCTCAATGTTTCTCTCTCTCTTTTTTTTTTGGCTTTTGTGTGTTTGTCAAGGAATCACCCCATTTAAAAATAACCTGCAGCATAAGGAAGGAAGAGCACATGAGAAAATCTCTAGCTCTGAGCTCTGCCTACAGCTTCCCTACTCAGGCCCCGGGGTGCTCCCGGGGGGCTGGGTGGGTGCAGAACATCCCACTGGAGCTCAGGAAGAACATAATTAGAAGTTGTATATGGGTCAGGCACGGTGGCTCACACCTGTAATCCTAGCACTCTGGGAGGCTGAGGTAGGTGGATCACCTGAGCTCAGGAGTTGGAGAGACCAGGCTGAGCAAGAGTGAGACCCTGTCTCTAAAAATAGCCAGGCCTTGTGGTGGGTGCCTATGGCCCTAGCTACTAGGAGGCTGAGACAATAGGATCACTTAAGCCCAGGAGTTTGAGGTTGCTGTCTCAAAGAAAAAAAAGGAAAGAAGTTGTATGTGTCTATATCATTCCTTCACACTTTCTTTCTTAAGTATATTTTAGAATGAATGTACTATGTCCATTCAGTAGAGGAGGCATGTAATTTATAAACCAAATACAAACGTTGGACTTGCTAATTTAAGGGTTTTTTTTTTTCCAGTTTTTGGCCTGGGCTGGGCTTGAACCGGCCACCTCCAGCATATGGGGTGGGGCCCTGCTCCTTTGAGCCACAGGAGCCACCCCTAATTTAAGAATTTTTTTACCTGGGGGGAGGACACAATCAGAAACGATTGGAGAGCACCGGGTTTTCCTTATCCTGGTGTAAGAGTAGACAAATCTCTTTCCTTTCAACTATAGTTAAGCTATTCAGCAGGGAAGCTGTGTATTAGGAAGCTGAGGGAAAAAGAATCCCAACAAGAAAGCACAAAAGCTCCAAGGGTGTGCATTCTGGAATGGTCTTGTCTGGCATAGGCTGTCCCTCCCCCCAACCCGCATTTCTTCCTCTCCATTGCTGGAGGTGACCCAGCAGCAGGCACTGCAGACACAGAGGGCCCCAGAGGCTGTGGAATGTCACTTCCAGTGTCCCTGCCTTTGTTCTGCCTGTGTTGATCTTTTTCCTCCTCCCTTTCCTGGACCTGCTGTGCACCTTTCTGTACTCCCTGTGCTTTCAAGTCGTGGCCTCCTGGCTTCTCCTTTCTAGGATGTGTATTGGACATCTGGGCACAGGGGCAGGGGCTACTTTCCTCTACTCCTCCCTGCCCCCAAATAATTATCTCTAAATTTTTGTGAGTTTGAAGCTCTGTGAGGGAAAAGTAACAATATCGATTGCTAAGTTGTAAGGATGAGGGAGGAAAGCAGGCTGCTGAGTGACCAGGGGCTTACTTCTCAGGGCAGGGCCTTCCAGTCTGCCTGAGGGAAGACCTCCAGTTCTGCGAGATGGAGGTATGTGGATCTGAAATGACACAGGACTTTGAACTGATTACTGAAAGTGGCAAAAGTGACAAAATAACCTCACTTAGAACTTGGGAAAGAGAGGAGGAAGGGAATCCATAATCCCATTATTGTTTTTGGTAATGGCTTTGTTAAGATAATTTATATCCTCTAAATTTTACCCATTTGAGGTGTATCATTTTATTTTGTATTTAGTAAATTTCAGTGTTTAGTTTCAGGTTTTAAAAAGTCCCAGAGTTGTGCAACCACCACAATACATTTTAGAATATTTTATTGCTCCCAAAAGGAACTTTGTATCTATTAGCAGTTTCTAAGCTCTCCTCCCCTCCCCTTCAACTGCCAGCTCCTGGCAACCACTGACCTACTTTCTGTCTTTATACCTAGTAGATTGGCTTAGTCTGGACATTTCACATAGATGGAATCTGACAATATGTGACTGGCTTTTTTCCCTTACCATAATATTTACAATTTAAAATTTGTCTTCAAACTTTTTAAACAAGGGGCCAGTTCACTGTCCCCTCAGACCGTTGGAGGGCTGGACTCGGGCCCCTGGGATGAGTAGGCTGCTAAGCAGATCAGGCAGTGGCGGCAAAAACACCCAGCAGGCCGGATAAATGTCCTAGGCGGGCTGCATGTAGCCCGCGGGCCGTAGTTTGAGGACACCTGAGTTTCAAGATTCATCTAGGCTGTAGCAGTACATAGGTCACCACGAAGGTGTGGAAACAGACTGTGTTATGGTCCATTATTTCACTTCCAAGAAATAGTCCACAGCATCCTTTCTGACTCACCCATACACAAGTCTCAACTTGCTCAGCGTATCGGTGTAGCTGGGAGGGCTTCATTTGTTTTGGTGCAAACGGATTTTACATTTCTTTTTCTTTTTCTTTTTTTTTTTTTAAATTTTTTATTTTTGGCTGGGGCTGGGTTTGAACCCGCCACCTCCGGCATATGGGGCCAGCACCCTACCCTTTTGAGCCACAGGTGCCACCCGGATTTTACATTTCTTGATTTTTGTGTATCTCAAAACTTTCGTAATGACCCACCTATTGCTACTTCATTTGATTTTATGGCTGAATACTATTCCGTTGTATGGATACATTTAACTTACCCACTTATCAATTGATGGACATTTGGGTAGGTTGTGCTTTTTGCTTGTTGTGGATTATGCTGCTGTGAACATTTGTGTGTAAGTTTTTTTGTGGCTATAAGTTTTCAGTTCTCTTGGGTGTACACCTAGGAGTAGAATTGCCAGGTCCTGTGGTAACTCTGTGCTTAACCTTTGTGAGGAGCTGCCAGACTGTTGTCCAAAGTGATTGTACCATGTACTTCCCCAGAAGTAGCATATGAAGTTGCTGGTTTCTCCACATCCTTGGCCATTCTGGTTGTCTTTTTTTTATACTAGCCATCCTAGTGAGGATGAAGTATCTCATTGTGTTTTAATCCCCTTATTCTTACACTATAGTTGTTCCCATTTTTCTTTCTGACTTTAAGTGTTTGCTGTATCCTACATGGGTGTATTCTGTTCCCCCACTTCCTGGCTTAGCTTAATTTCAAAAACTTTCATTTTTGCTGCTGACACCCATGAGCAAGACATCATGGTAATGCTGATGCTGTTAGAAAGTGGGAGCCCAGGGATCTTGTGAGACAGACCTCTTTGGTGGGGTGGAAAAACTGAGGTGCCCTTGGAGAACTAGAACCTCTCTGTGCCCACAGGTTACTGCTACTATAAGCTTCAGGTTGACTTCTCCTCAGACCGCCTGGGCTGTTTTACCAAGTGCCGGAAGCCATGTAGGTGAGTGCCCCTTCCGACAGGTGCAAACTGGGCAGCGGGCTGCTTGTCTGGGTAGAATGCAGGTACCCAGCTAAGCCTTCGACTGGGATTTCCACTCCAGCACTGAGCATCTTTCTCCTCCCCAGTGTGACCAGCTACCAGCTCTCCGCTGGTTACTCACGATGGCCCTCAGTGACCTCCCAGGTAAAAGGGGAAATGAGGAGGTGGGACTCATGCATGGGCATGTAACTCTGTATTGTGTGTGTGTGTGTTTGACCTGACCCCATCCCTGTAAGCCTGAAGAGTATTGGGGTGACCTTGGTGACATTCCCATTCTTTCCCAGGAATGGGTCTTCCAGATGCTATCCCGACAGAACAATTATACCATCAACAATAAGAGGTCAGTCCTGTCCTGGTCCCAGCCCCAGGAAAGGAATCCTTGGGAGGGAAAACAAACCTGGGGGAGAGGAATTGATGCAGTTGATTGGAGAAAGGTCCCAGAAGTTAACATTCCTCCCTTTCTCCCCACTCTCCTTTATGCTAAAGAGATGGAGTTGCCAAACTCAACATCTTCTTCAAGGAGCTGAACTATAAAACCAATTCCGAGTCTCCCTCTGTCACGGTACATCCTGCCTCATGGAGCCTGAGATTCTCTGGGGTCTTAGCAGGGTGGCTGTCAGGGAAAAGTAAAGGGTGCCCTTGTGGGGCCAGGGCGTTTGGACATTGAAGGTAGGAGACCAAGGAAGAGGAGACAGGAGGCTGGTGGATTGGAAGCAGGAGCGTGACTGGGGTGTGAGGTCTTTAGGCTGGTGGAGGGAAGGGTGTGCCAAATGCTGGGGGGAGGCCCTTGAGACACATCTCTGGCTGTGGCCCAGTTGGCGTTTCTCTCTGGTCAACACTGGCCAGGAGCTGTGTGCTCCTAAGGGAGAGGGTGGAAGTGAGGAGCCCAGGGCTGCTGAGAGGCTGAGAGGGGTTGGGGGTCTTTGGGGAGGAAGGGAGATGGCTTGGTCGGGAGGGATGGGGCTCCTCTGCCAGAGCCTACCCAGGTTTCTCTGCCCTGTGGTCATGTGACTCTCCTCCTCACAGATGGTCACCCTCCTGTCCAACTTGGGTAGCCAGTGGAGCCTGTGGTTTGGCTCCTCCGTGCTGTCTGTGGTGGAAATGGCCGAGCTCATCTTTGACCTCCTGGGTATCACGTGCCTCATGCTACTCCGGAGGTTCCGAAGCCGATACTGGTCGCCAGGCCGAGGGGGCAGGGGTGCTCGGGAGGTGGCCTCCACTCCACCTTCCAACCTTCCTTCCCGCTTCTGCCCCCACCCCACATCCCCACCCTTATCCCAACCAGGCCCTGTTCCCCTCCTGGCCTTGGCAGCCCCTCCCCCTGCCTATGCCACCCTGGGCCCCTGCATATCCCCAGCAGGCTCCTCTGCCTGTCCTCTGGGGGAGCCCTGAAAGGGGAGAATGCTCCTCCCCTCATGTCAGGTGCTCCCCTGGAGAAGGGGACCTGCCTTGGCTGCTCCAGGATGTTTAGGATTTCCTCTCAGAGGCACTGACTGCCGTTGGTGTGGGGGAGAGAAGCAGGATGGGTGAGAAGCTCTGGAAGTTGCCCAGAGAACAGTGGCCAGTAGAGCTGCCCAGAATTTCTTTGGCTCCTGCCTGCACCCCTTGTCCTGTCTCTGGACACTCTGATTTCCCCACCCAAGGCCCACAAGTCTCTTTTTGGCTCAGATCAGCCAAGCCAGACTTGGAGCTTTGACAAAGAACTTTCCTAGGAAACGACTGATGACCTGAGCACAACACAGACAAGGGCACACAAAGGCATGTCCAGATTTTCTGCACAACGGTGACTGCAGCCAGCCCCAGCGGGGCCTGGACACTGCTTTCTAGTGACACAAATGTCTGCTTCTCTTCTTGAACTTGGGTGGGGAACCCCACTCAAAAGCCCCCTTTGTTAGTTCTTGGCAATTCCCCTTCCCACACTCCTTGGTTGGGGGGGCTGTAGTGAAGGATTGGCCATTCCCAGTTGGTCCCAGAATTCCTCTAGCCTCATACCCCATCCCCCACAGAGGCATACCCTAATTCCTCTGCCCTGTGTCATACCTCTACTCAAGCTATTTCTTCAGCCTGGAAAGAGTTCCTTACCATCTCCTGGAGAACTCCTATGCATCCCTCAGAACCCTGCCTGCTCAGACGCCATTACTTTTGTGAAGGCTTCTGCCCATTTTTCCTAGAATTGATCACTCCCCTCTCCCCTGGGCTCCCATAGTGTGTTACATACAAAATCTATGGGAGTGTTGATGTTGGATTATACTTGCACATTTGTGTCTGCCTCCCCAACTAGACTGTAAGCTCCTTGTGATCAGGGCCTGAATCTTGTTCATTTATGTGTGCTCCAGGTCTGGCTTAGTGTCCTCCTTGGAGCAAGTAGGCAGGTATTCAATAAATGTTTGTTGCATAAATGAATGTCTGGAGAGCTGAATGGGGCATGGTGAAGGGGAAAGGAATGGATGCCCATCTCTGAGTCACAGTGGCTCAGGCTTCTGGTTAAGTCCCAGGCTGAGGGAGGGGAGAGACTCTCGTGCCCCTTGGCTTCACCATGGAAGTGACCATGCTTCACAGTCCTTGGGAGAGAGGAAGGATCCTATGATTTCTTGTGTTGGGGAGACACACTTTCTCTAGTGTCTGAACCTTGTGTCCTAACTTTTGTCACTATCACTTTTTTTTTTTTTTGAAACAGGGTCTCACTCTGTTCCCTGGGTAGAGTGCAATGGAATTGCCACAGCTCACTGCAACCCCAGACTCAAGTGATCCTCCTGTCTCAGCCTCCCAAATAGCTGGGAAATAGGTGTGCACCACCATGCCTGACTAGTTTTTCTATTTTTAGTAGAGATGGGGGTCTCACTCTTGCTCAGGCTGGTCTTTAACTCCTGAGCTCAAGCAATCCTCCCACCTTGGTCTCCCAGAGTACTAGAACTGCAGGCATAAGTCACTGTGCCAAGCCTCACCATCACCATTAATGCTATCTACTCCATTTGCTGAGTCCCAGTCACCACCAGCTGCTGCAGCTTGACCCTCATCTGCCCCTGGCCCCATAAGATCAGCTGCCCAGGATTAGTAGGGGAGGCAGAGGTGTGGGCAGGTTTTTCCTGAACCTTGAAGCCTCCTGCATTCTTGTTTGTACTTCATCACAGTGAGGGGAATAGAGGGAACCCTCCCACCTTTGATAAGGGAGAAATTGAGGTTCAAGGAAAGGCTGAGAGATGTCTGAGTGGAACCCCAATTTTCTGATCCCAGATTTCTCCCTCTAGCATCAGACCTGGAATCCAGAAGTAACCTTTTCTCATTGTAGGGATTCTTCCCTTGTGGCCTTGCTCTTATTTCTTTCAATTATTTCTGCCTGTCCTGAGGAGCCAAAGGAGAAAGGGATTCTTGGGGAAAGAGAGGAAAGAGGAGAAAGAACTGGTGAAGGGAGCAAGGAGGTGGACAGGGTCATGACCAGGAACAATGCAATGGGATGGCTGCTAACTTCCCTTTCCTCCCCTTGGGCTGATTAGAGGAAATGGTGGTGTCTCAAGTCTCCTCTGTTGGAGGCCTCTTTCCCAGCTCTCTCTCCCCTGGCTGGGGTGGGAGGAACTGCAGGATGACTGCTATCATCTGCCCTCCACCTTGTGCCCCCTTTTCTCCTCTCCTGCCTTCATTTCCATCTGTAGGTATTTCCTTATATCCATTCCCTTGTCTGTGGGCTACCCAGGGTTAGGAGTTAGAATCAGGGCGTTACAAATAAAAGGGTCTAAAGGCCAGGTGCAGTGGCTCACGCCTGTAATCCCAGCACTCTGGGAGACTGAGGTAGGCAGATTGCCTGAGCTCACAAGTTTCAGACCAGCCTGAGCCAGAGTGAGACCCCCATCTCTAAAAATAGCCAGGCATTGTGGTGGGTACCTGTAGTCCCAGCTACTCAGGAGGTGGAGGCAAGAGTATCTCTTGAGCCCAAGGGTCAGAGGTTGCTGTGAGGTATGATGCCATAGCACTCCACCCAGGGCAACAAAGTGAGACTTTGTCTCAAGAAAAAAGGGGGGTTAAAGTTGCCTTATTATCTTTATCAGGCTTACTAAGTGAAATGACTGACCTAAGTTCATAACTTACAGAATCAGTCTTGAACCCAAGACTCTGTGACTCCCCTTGTCTCCCTCTGACACATACAGTCTGAATGGCATGGCTTGGGCTAGCTAGAACTCATGTCACCTGGCGTCCAGTGCTCCTTTGGGTTAAGTGCATGCCTGTGTAGGTGACTGTGTGTGTGTTGGGGAATGCACCTGTGTGACACGTGGTGGGGGAGGGAGGTCACCACTGTTTGAAGCTCTTTACCTTTTGCCTCCCAAACCCTAATTCTAATTGGTGACAGCCAATTCTGTCACCCCTAGTCTGCCCCTCTCCCATTCTCCATCTCTCCCCTTCTCTTTCCCCAGGAGTTTTTCTTTCTTTCTTTCTTTTTTTTTTTT
>NW_003852499.1:2416803-2424333 GCF_000181295.1 Otolemur garnettii
TTTCTTTCTTTCTTTCTTTTTTTTTTTTTGTTGTTGTTGTTGTTGCGGTTTTTGGCTGGGGCCAGGTTTGAACGTGCCACCTCTGATATATGGGGCCAGTGCCCTACTCCTTGAGCCACAGGCGCTGCTCCTCACCAGGAGTTTTTCTACACTTGGGGAGATGATGATCTCATTCTCACCTCTTCCTGGAAACTAGTTAGCTTTGTGTATTCACCCACTTCTCAACATGTTTTCTTTTTTTTTTTTTTTAAATGAATTTTATTGAATAATTTAGAATTACATGTCTCAAAGCTTACAACTTATTGAGTAAATAAACATTATCTTAAATATTGAAAAAAATTCTCCTTTAGTGCCAGGCTATGTGAATGGCCTGTTTGCACAGACTATTAGAAATTCTTGGCTTGGCGCCTGCGGCTCAAGTAGCTAAAGCGCCAGCCACATACACCTAAGGTGGCGGGTTCGAATCCAGCCTGGGCCCACCAAACAACAATGACGGCTGCAACTAAAAAACAGCCGGGCGTTGTGGCGGGCACCTGTGGTCCCAGCTACTTGGGAGGCAGAGGCAAGAGACTCGCTTGAACCCAGGATTTGGAGGTTGCTGTGATACCATGGCACTCTACCCAGGGGGACAGCTTGAGGCTTTGTCTCAAAAAAAAAAAAAAGAAATTCCTTGTAACATTAGAAATAGGATGTTGAAGTTGTTATTAATACACTACAATTAACATTGCTACCATTTGTTGAATGCTTCATGTATGGCAAACACTTGGTTCATATTATATGCATTTAGTCATCAAACCAGCTCTGTGAGGGGTACTGGCACATGTCCCCTTCTTCAGATGAGGAGCCTGAGGCTGTCCTCTCTCCTTCATGTTGGAAATTGGCACTTTATTCTCCAGACCCTGCTTCTTCAAGAGCCCTGCTTTGGGTCCACTCCTGCCGAGGCTAGGGCCTCCCAGTATTGGCAGTGAGTTCCTTCCTCTGTGAGTCTAGCTTTAGGCCTGTAGTGTTCCAAAAGCTCAGTGCTGGGAAGGCAGGTATGGAGCAGAGGTGGGTGGGGTGGGCACCTGACCTCCATTCTCATCTATAGGTGCTCTGCCCTCAGGAGTACAGAGGGGAGGCTGGGAAGAGCCAGAGAGGGTAGACTTGGGGCTGGGAGTCCAGCTCCAAGGCAGAAGGGGTGAGGAGCTTTGATTCCAAGTAACAAAGCCTGAGGCCCTCCACCTCCGATCTCCCTGCGATCTCCCTGCCTTTCTAGCAGCTTCAGTTTCTGGAGGCCCCCAGGCTGGGCTGGCTGTAGGGAAAGTCACTGTACCCAGAAGGTATGAATGAATGTTGTGCTCTTGTAGGATTCTCTGGGGAGATGTCCCTCATGAATGGGGATGGCATAACGCATCCAGAGCCAGGGTGTGAGGTCTGACCCAAAGGGACAGAGAAACAGTGGTAGTGCATCCCTCACAGCCCAAGGACCCCTTGAACTAGAAGACGAGAGTCTGGGGTTCTCTGACGGATCTGCCTCCTGTACACGTATATGTATGGGCCTCAGACATCTCCTCAGACCTTCTCCTATCTATAAAACAAGGGGCTTGGCTTGGTGCCTGTAGCTCAGCAGGTAGGATGCCTGGGTTCAAACCTAGCCTGGGCCTACCAAATAACAATGACAACTACAACCAAAAAATAGCTGGGCATCGTGGTGGGCGTCTATGGTCCCAGCTACTTGGGAGGCTGAAGCAAGAGTGCTTAAGTCTAAGAATTTGAGGTTGCTGTGAGCTGTGATGCCACGGCACTCTACCAGGGCGACACAGTGGGACTCTGTGTCAAAAACAAAAAATCAAGGGGCTTGTAGACTATCTCTAAAGGCATTTCTGATTGATGCCTCAGAATACTTGGGACAAGGATAATGGGAACATACTAGTGATATCTGATGAAGATATTTTTATTTCCAAAGCATTTTCATGGGTGTGGTCTCATTGATCCTCATGGCATCACTTTCCCAGTCCAGGTGGGGAGAGGTAGCTCACGCCTGGCCTGTAATCTTAGCACTCTGGGACGCCACGGTGGGTGGATTACCTGAGCTCACGAGTTGGAGACCAGCCTGCAACAGAGCGAGATTCCCATCTCTAAAAATAGCCAGGCACTGTGGCAGGCACCTGTAGTCCCAGCTACTTGGGAGGCTAAGGCGAGTGAATCACTTAAGCCCAAGGGTTTGAGGTTGCTGTGAGCTATGATGCCATAGCACTGTACTGAGGGTGACAAAATCAGACTGTCTCAAAAAAAAAAAAAAAAAAAAAAAAGAGGGAGGTTGTCTGATGTCCCACAATTGGCAGACGAGCCAGGCTTAACAGCTGGGAACCCAGCCAGGCAGAAACTATATGAGAGCTAGGTGAGGGGAGGTGTGGACAGGGCAGACAGGCTTAGGACTTATTCTGTGGCTTCAGTTGGACAAGTAAATTCCCAAGAAAGTAGAAGATTAGGGGACCAGTGGAGAACTCTGGTATAAAGGGGAGGGTTACTAAGAAATACTGAGTTCTTGTCATGTGTCAGAGACTTGTCTGTCCTATCTCACAAATCCTTAAAGTACCTCGTTCCCAGACAGGTATTCTCCATTTTACAAATCGGAAAACAGAAAGGTTAGGTTACGTGTCCAAGAGCTCTTATCTGAAAAGTGGAGCATTCTGAACTGGAACCCAGTAAATTTGACTCCAAAACTCTGGATCTTTCTATTGCTGCTCTATGTGGGCAAGGCCAATGATAGGGGAGCGGGCAGGGGACTTGCTACAATGTGGTGCTTGACTGGATGTGGTCAGGTTAGTGGGTTTGGGGCACAGGCAGCTGGATCTGGACTCCCGTGCCTCTGACTGGGCTACAGAGAGTTAAAATACCTTGGCCCCCTCCTCCTGCCCGCCTCCTCTGCCCTCCTCCTCCTCTGGTTCTTCCTGTTGCAACATCGCCTCTACTAGTCTCTCTTCCCCTCCCACCTCTTTTCTCTTCTCTGCTTTAATTTTCTCAGAGTACTCCAAACTCGGGCTCCAGTTCTGGCCTTTGGGGTTCAAGGTCACTGGGACTGGGCTGTGATCTCCACCCCTAAATCTCAACCCTCAACTTCCCAACCCAAGGCACTTGGGACCTCCTGGACAGACCTGGGCTTCCCAGGACACCACCACCACTGCTGACCCTACCCTGAGCCCAGATGGGGGAGTGAGAGGCCACAGCTGGCGGGACATGGGCCCCTCCACTGTGCCTGACCTGCTGCTGCCACTGGTGAGTACAGAAACAAAGAAAGAGCAGGCTGGTGGGCAAGATGCCGCCTGGTGGAGTGGGCCCCCGGGGGGCTGTGACTCCCCTGCCTAGCCTGGCCTTGGCGCCAGCCTCAGGCCTGTATGGCCTAACACTAGCCGCTGCCAGCTTGGGTTTCCCCATTCATCTGCTTCTCAGAGAAGAGGCTTTGCCAGGGCGGGGGTGGGGGTGGGGAGTTTGAAAGGGAGAAAGCAAAAGGAAGCCTTGACCCCTGACAGCCATGGAAGTTTGCTAGAGGTTGTGGGGGGCGTCTGGGATGTGGAAACAGTGACAGGCCCCATGCTCGGGGCAGATTGGTGGTGGTGGGGGTCAAAGAAAGCAGTGGCAGAGGGAAGGTGAGGCTTCTGGGAACCGGCCAATTCAGCCATCTGTCCCCTGGCTTGCTGGCTGGCGGGTGTACTGGGCTGTGGGGAGGTGAGGCTGCTTATGGAGAGGTGAGAGCTAGACAGCTAGTGAAGCAGGTAAATTGAGTCCAGGAGAGGAGCCAGTTGGTGGGGTAGGCTTGGGATGCTGTGTGGTGGAGGTATTTGGGAGTGGATGGGGACAGGGTGACTGAGTAGAAAGAGTCCCCACTACCCTGACGAGGCCCAGGCCGTCTGCCTGGGTGCCTTCTTCTCCCTTTTGCTTCTGGCCCTGCTGCTTGGCAGGTAGCTTCCCGGGTCTCACACTTGCTAGGTAGCTAGTACCACCTCCACCTGGTCAGTGTCCCTCCGCCAGTCCCCTAGCACTCCCACCCCAACAACCTAAACATGGATTCCTTAGTTTCTTATTCTACAGCTCTGTTTGGGGAAGTTGTTAGAAAGTTGTTTTCGTCACTGGAAAATGTCCTTTCTCTGGCTTCAGCCTTGTTTCAGCGTTTCCTTGATCTTCCTCCATGTCCTGGAATCACCCTGTCCAGACACTCTAAGCCCATCTAGTTGGGTGGGGTCAGGTTCTCCCACCTGAGTTGGCCACAATGGCTATGCCCTCTCCACACCGCTCCTTTCTTCTCAGCAGTCGCCCCAGGTGTCTCAGACTCCTCAGAGCCTCCTGGAAACCCTTTCTCTCTCGTCCCCTCTTGCCTCCTTCTGTGTTCCAGTCCCACACATCCATTCTGTCAGTCCCCAGGCAGCCCCTCTGTCTGTATGTTATGGTCTCACTCTTCTCTTAACTCCTGGCTCCCCAGCCCCACTCCTCTTCTTCCCACCACCCAGCTGCCCTGGCATCTGAGACCTCTGTTTTCGCTTTGGGAGCAGATCACCTGGATTCAAGCCCTGGCTCCCTCCTGTAATAGCTGCGTTGACTTGAGCAGGTTATACAACCCTTCCGTGTCTTTCTTTCTTTATCTTTAAAATAGACGTCATAGCCACAAGCTCATCACATTGTCCTGAAGATTAAATAGATTGATACATGTTAAGTATTCATCCAGTTTATTAAGTGCTGATTCTGGGCTAGACACTGTTAGGTGCTGGGATTACGGCAGTGAGCAAGATCCCTGCTCACAGACTTTATAGTCCTGTAGGGGAATAGGGCATAGCAAATAGAGAGCACTTAGTACATGTTGAGCTTTTATATTGTTGTTAGTGGTAGTTATAGTAGTAAAAATGGGGTGGCTACCTGTGTTTGGGAAATAGGGGGTAAAGGTAGCCCAAACAGGCAAAGGAACAAGCGTGGGGACTGGGTGCTTCAGCCTAGGTGAGGACATGACTTCAACTTCTTTTTTCCCCCTATATATGGATTGATTTGTTTATTTATTTACCTATTTATTAATTTCAGATTATTGTGAGGGTACAAATAACCAGGTTGCAATTTTTGAATTTGTTAGGTAGGGTCCTTCTTGTAGTTGTGTCCTGCACCCCAAAAATGTGCCAGACACCCCTGAGAATGAGTTCTAAGGGACAAAACCTGGCCTGGAGCTGGGAGAAGGGGCGAACACAGGGAATGCACTGTCTGGATAAGGCTGTCCAGGAGCTTTTCAACTTCTCACTCACTGATGGGCAATACCAAGTACACTGTGTGTGTATGTGTGTATGTAAATGAGAGGCGGTGGGGAGAGTAGGGAAGAATGACATAGGAGAGTGTGACAAAGCAAACAGAATTTTGCTGCTCTCAAAGAGCTTACCATCTAGGAACCAAGAGATCATATAGCAAAACATGATTTCAGAACAATCTGGAGGAAAATATTCACAAATGCATTGTGAGCCAGGCACGGTGGTTCATGCCTGTAATCCTAGCCCTCTGGGAGGCCAAGGCAGGAGGATCCCTTGATCTCAGGACTTCAAGACTGGTCTGAGCAAGAGTGAGATCCCATCTCTTCTAAAAGTAGAAAAATTAGCTAGGTGAGGTGGTGTGCACCTGTAGTACCAGCTACTCAGTAGGCTGAGACAGGAGGATCTCTTGAGCCCAGAAGTACGAGGTTGCTGTGAGCTGTGATACTGCCACTGCACTCTAGCCTGGGCAACACAGCAAGACCTTGTCTCAAACAAACAAACAAACAAACCCTCAAACAAACAAAAAAAACCAAACCAAAACATCCTGTGATGTGGTGTCCTGGAGAATAACAGATCTCAGCTCCAGTGTTCACCTTCAGGAAATGCAGGTGCTTCCCCTGGTATCTTCTCAGGTGACCTTAGCCATGAGCCCAGAGCATTCCCTGCATAGATCTTAGAGATCACAGGGCCTACAAATGACTGTCATTGACCGAACTAAGAGCTCTTAAGAACATGAGCTCTGGCTCAGTGCCTGTGGCTCAAGCGGCTAAGGCGGCAGCCACATACACCTAAGGCGGTGGGTTCGAATCCCCAGCCTGGGCTCTCCAAACAACAATGATGGCTGCAACCAAAAAATGGCCAGGCGTTGTGGCGGGCGCCTGTAGTCCCAGCTACTTGGGAGGCTGAGGCAGGAGACTCGCTTGAGCCCAGGAGTTGGAGGTTGCTGTGAGCATGATGCCATGGCACTCTACCCAGGGGGATAGCTTGAGGCTCCGTCTCAAAAAAAAAAAAAAAAAAAAAAAAAGAAAATGAGCTCTGTGTTATCCATCGGCATCTCCAGCACCCATATGGGACCTGACATATAGATTATGCCCTTTAACTATTTGTTCAATGAAATAAGGAACAAGGTCAGATTGAGGAAGGGAAAGCTTCATAGAAAAGTAGATTTGGAGCTGACATCTAAAGTCACTGCCTGGCAGGGTAGCTAGAAAGGAGGAAGGCAGAAGAGTCTAGAGACTGGTTTGAGGAAGAGGAGAGGAATGCAGAGATGAGATTTTGTGTTGACCAGTGTGGGTGGCAGGAAACTGAACATCTTAGCTGAAGTGGAAGGACCATGTGGAGGAACATTAAGAACGGCGAATGGGTCAAATGTGGTGGCTCACAACTGTAACCTTAGCACTCTGAGAGGCTAAGGCAGGAGGATCCCTAGAGGTCAGGAATTTAAGACCAGCCTGACCAAGAGTGAGACCCTGTCTCTACTAAAAATAGAAAAAATAGTGGGGTATTATGATGTGGAGCTACGCAGGAGGCTGAGGCAGGAGGATTGCTTGAACCTAGGAGTTTGAGGTTGCAGTGAGTTATGACACTGCTATGCTGTAACTGGGTAAAACTCTGTCTCAAAAAAGAAAAGAAAAGAAAAGGGAGTGGGAAAATTGGAAGAAGTTAGGGGAAGAGATGGAGAAAGACTCTTGAATATAGACATATGAAGGAATTTATTCATTCAGAAATTATTCTCAGAGGACCCCCAGGCTGTGTCCAGAATAGAGATAAGGTATTTCTCTAAGTGCTCATTCAGGTCATTTCCTTTACCCATGGAAATGATATTTAAAGTCAGGCCCTGGAGATGGAGAGGAAGACTCACACACCTGTGTGTACAAGTCAAAGCCTGAATGCAGATAAGAAAGTATGTAGGATGAACCAAAACAGGAGTTTGGAAGATAGTTGCAATATTCCAGGTGTGAGGTAATGCAGGGACATAGAGAGGACTGAGAGATCACAGGAGAACTGGCAAGATGAATGGGTAGACAGGTGGTGACAGGGGCCTTGGAGGAGAGAGGGTGGCAAAAGTCTTGGGATTGAGCCAGGCTCTGTGGCTCAAACCTGTAGTCCCAGCTACTCTGGAGGCTGAGGCAGGAGGATTGCTTGAGCCCAGGAGTTTGAGACCAGTCTGCACAACACAGCAAGATCCTATCTTAAAAAAAGATATGCTTTGGTGTGGATTTTTCAATATGAAAAAGTAAAACAGGCTCGGCACCTGTGGCTCAAG
>NW_003852499.1:2424618-2430263 GCF_000181295.1 Otolemur garnettii
AAAAGAAAAGAAAAGAAAAAGTAAAACAATTAAAGGAAGAAAAGGTCCTGGTGTAGATGCTTAGAAGTTGGTGGTGCAACATTTGCCTAGCTGAGGAGATTGATGAGTTCTATTTGGGACATGCTAAGGGGGAGAAGCCTTGTGGAAGTGTATATCTGCCAGGCCACAGCGGAGGCTCTACACTGCATTCTGCCTTGTACCATTCACGGGCTGCTTTGGTCCTCAGTGGATCTCCAAAGGAGAGGAGCACACGTCAGAATCTTCAGAAAGGGCGTGTGTGTGTATGTGTGTGTGCGTGCATGTACGTACATGTGTGGGGAGGTGGGAGGAGATAATTTGAAAACTCTTCTCTGGGCCAGATGCAGTGGTTCACGCCTGTAATCTTAGCACTCTGGGAGGCTGAGGTGGGTGGATTGCTTGAGGTCAGGAATTTGAGACCAGCCTGAGCAAGAGTGAGACCCTGTCTCTAAAAATAGCCAGGTGTTGTGGTGGGTGCAGAAGTTCCCAACTACTCAGAAGGCTGAGGCAAAAGAATCAGTTGAGCCCAAGAGTTTGAGGGTGCTGTGAGCTATGACACCATAGCACTCTACCAAGGGTGACAGTGAGACTGTCTCAAAAAAGAAAAAAAGAAAAAGAAAACTCTGGAGATAAATGTATTGCTTGGGGTGTGGTGAGGGGGGAAGCTGTCTCCCCACCTCCCTCATTAGGAATCATTGGCTTCCACTGGAATGGAAGGCAGATCAGTCATTAGATCAATCAATCAAATCATGTACTTTTTAAAATTTTTTTGAGATAGAGTCTTATTCTGTCACCCTGGGTAGAGTGCTCTGGTATCATCATAGCTCACAGTGACCTCAGACTCTTGGACTCCAGAGATCCTCTTGTCTCAGTTTTTTCTATTTTTAGTAGAGACAGGCTTGCTCAGGCTGGTGTGGAACTCCTGAGCTCAAGTGATCAGCCCACCTTGGCCTCCCAGAGTGCTAAGATTACAGGCACGAGCCACCGCACCTGCCCATATACAATTTTTTAAGAGGTAGGGTCTCACTATGTAGCCCAAGCTGCAGTGCAGTGGCTTTTCTCAGGTGCCATCATAGTTTGCTGTAGCCAAGGATTCCTGGACTCAAGCAATCCTCCTGACTCAGCCTCCAGAGTAGCTGGGTTTAACACCATGCCCAGCTAATTTATTTGCTCTTTTGAATTTGGAGGCCTGGTTCTGGGTGCTGGGAAGATAAGAGGAGAGAATAAGACACTGTCAGACAAGACACTCTCTAATCTCTCATCTCATAGGGTTCATGGTCAACTTGGAGAGATCCTATCTACTCACCCAAAATAACCATATTATGATAAGAGCCAAAAGTAGATAGGGTCAGTCATTTCATTCCAGTTCACAGGGGGCTGAGCATCTCATGAGCTTGGGGGAAAGTGGATCACCATTTAAGGGCTTCACGGAAGGGGATAGGGACTCAGCTGGGCCCTTGAGGAGAGGCTGTCCTGAGCTCCCCCATGATCTTGACATTAAATGGGCAAACACATTTTAACTTGGAGAACATCTTACTGCAGGGACCAGCTAAGTGGGTCCCCATGAGGTGGCTAGGTCAGGACAGACCACAGGTCAGACCACAGGGTCTGTCTAGGCTTCTCCACCCCACTCTGCAGCCTCAGTACAGGAAGTCACACTATACTTTAAAGCCTCTCCTGGCGGAAGCTGTGGGGGAGTTGCAGGGGTGCTGTGCCACCCCCTCAACTGTCTCTCCACAGGCACCCATGGCTTCCTGCCCTTCATCTTCTCCAGGCTGGGGTCTGGGCTCCAGAGCTCACCTCCTGTTTCTGCTAGTTTGCTGCATGACTGCAGGTGCCAAGACTGGGCTCCCTGCCTCCCTCCCTCCCACTGTTGGGGGGCCTGAGAGCCCTGGCTCTTAAGGGTCAGACAGGGCTGGCCTGGAGCACTCTATGGGCCATGAGAGGCCTGGGAAACAGTGCTGGGCCCTTGTGACATCCCTCTTGCCTGCTCTCTCATTCCTGGAAGTGGGTGTTCAGGGCTCCTGAGCTTTTCCTGTCCTGTCAGTGGGCTTGGGGGAGGAGCTATGGAGACCCAGAACTGACCTTATTTCCTAAGGATTGTCTGTAGACCCCAGGGAGGCCCTCAAACCAGCCAGGCTGTGGGAATGTAGTGAACCCAGGGTGGGAGGGTGGCCTTGGTTTGCTTCCTGCTGGAACTGGGGAGCGCTGGGGACTGGAGGGAGAGCCCAAGGAAGGGTTTAGCCCTGGGAGACGTGCTGAACCAGGAGGAGGAGCCAGGATGGTTCTAAAGGAAGGATGCTGGAGGTGGGGGAGGGCAGGAGGAGCTGAGGGACCCTTAGGGAGGGGTGGGTACTGACTTGTTGGGCGGAAGCCGGGTTAAGGGAGACTTCCCTTTGGGATGGAGTAGGGAAAAGGAGGCATTTCCCGAAATATGTGGGCCAAGTGGGACGGGACCCATGTTCTTGGCCTGGCTCTTTAAACGGGGCTCTGAAGAGGGGATGGAGGGAAGGATTAGCCCATAGGAGGGAGGAAGGGCTCAGACGGGGTCCCACTGTTGGCTGATCCCTTCTGCCTTTTTGCTGACTCATGACCCTTGAGGAGCTGGGGAAGCTGCTAGTTCCCTCTCCCCTCCCCAGATCTCCCTCCCTCTGGCCTGAGTCACTGGGGCGGAGCTGCTGGGAAAAGATTTCCCTTTCCCGGATCTGACTTAACCCCCAAAGTGCTGGAGAGGGAAGGGACCACGTGGCCAGAGAAAGCTTTCCTCCCCACCTCCTTCCAGGAGGGAGGCTTGTCCCTGACTGGTCAGAGACCTCTGATAAGCTCCCTCCAACGCTGTCCTGGGACTGGAACCTCCCCAGTTCTTCCTGACTGTGCCTCTCCTTGTTGGCTTTGCTCCAAGCCCCCTGGAGGGGATTCAAAGTGCCAATGACCTTAGGTGCTCCAAGTTCTTCAGGGAAAGGAACCAATTCTTTCAGGATTGGGATGTTCTTCCCATAATCACCCCAAATCCCAAATCTTCCTGTTGCTTGGAAGCCCCAGTCCTCTGGTGTGTGTGTGTGTGTGTGATGGCATAGGGTTAGCTGGTGTGGGCAAGAGAAGGTCACTGCCCTCAGACAGTGGGGTGGGGGTGGGAGGGTTGCTGCTTATTGTGTGAGCAGCTTCCCACGTTTGTGGCAGATGCTGGGGCTTCTGCACCTGCACAGCTCTCAGCGGATGACAGGGTGAGACCAGCCTGCCTGTCCCTGAAATGTGTTGGTGAGGCTGGGTGGCTGTGGGTGGCCTGGTCTTCCTTTCCTGAGCAGAGGTTTCAGTGATCTGATTAGTCTGTTGCTCCCCAATGTTGAACATACTTTGAGGAAATTCTCTTATTTTTCCATAAAGTGGCTTTTATAGCAGAGGAAAAAAAATGGCTGAGGGAAAACCAGAAACGAAGCTGATAGAAATCAAAGAGCAAAGTCTGAGTTGGAGCTAAATACTGACTCCTGGCTTTGCTTTCCCTGTGTGAAGCCAGAACAGGGCAAGCCATTTAGCTGCTGTGGGCTTGGCCTGAGGCTGTAAAACATGCCTCTAGGACGCCCTGGGTTGCAGAGAGCTTCAGGACTCCCGTGCACAACCTCAACTCTGACCTTGAAGGTCATTTGAGCTAGGTCATAAGCCTCAGCCAGGGTGACCTATCCTGCCTGTGCCCTGTTCTGCCCTCACCTCAACTTTGTCACTTACCTACCCCATCCCACACCCCTGAATGCCCCATTTTACTCCCCTCCCCATTTGTCCCTGCCAGCTGGGGTATGTGTGTAAATTCCATGGTGGAAGGGGATGGGGCACAGAGTGTGAGGGCACGATCCTGAGTAAGGTTTGATACAAATGTGTAAAGAAACTCTTCCTTTTGTTCCTCCTCACTCCCAAGAATGGTGCCCACAGGAACCCCACTCACCTCCACCCCAATCTGAATTTTCCAGAAAGGTTTTTAGTGGTATAACACAATCCAGGGGTGTGCACAGATCCTAGTTGCTTTCCACCATGAGTGTTCACGAAGAGAACACACGGTGAACCCAGAACCCTGGAACCCAGCTCTCAGATGGAGAAACTCTGCCTGAATCTTTAGGGCTGCATGTTGGAAGAAAGGGCCATAATTGAAGTGACCTGCCAGTTTCCAATCAAAGAAATATCCCTTGACCATCCACCACTGTTAGCTGCTGTGGGGAACTCAGAATAAGGACAAATGTAACCCAGGCCTGGGACCCACTAGCCTTGAGTTGAAGGAACAAAAATTAACACACAGGACAAGTAGAGAAGTGAGCCCCAGATCATAAGGTGCCAACTGTCTAAGTTTCAGGGAAGAACTCTTAACATCAGTGAGTAGGGGTAGCCTGAGGAGGGCCTTTCACTAGGAAGGTCATAAGCTGGGGAAGTTTTAGCTCTGCTGCCTCTGGGAGTGCCTCGCTGGGCTGTCTTGATGGTGATGGTGTCCCCTCTGATTCTTTCCCAGGTGTTCCCGACTCTGTTGATGGGAATACACCCCTCAGGGGTCATTGGACTGGTGCCTCTCCTTGGGGACCGGGAGAAGAGAGATAGTCTATGTCCCCAGGGAAAATACAGCCACCCTGAAGATAATACCATTTGCTGTACCAAGTGCCACAAAGGTAGGAGAAAGCGGAGACAGTAAATGTCCGGAGTTACCAGCCTTGACTTGCCCTTTGCTTTTTCCAGTTGTTGTTTTCTAACTTTTCAGCCTCTCTCAGGCTGAGATTCTCTCTCCTTCTTCTCCTAGAGGCTTAGGGGATTGGCTCCGGCTGTTCTTCCCAGTGTGGGGCTCCTTCCCTAAGCACTCTCCTGAGCCTAGCCCTGCTGTCCGGTTCACAGGAACCTACCTATACAAAGACTGCCCATTCCCAGGGCAGGAAACGGACTGCAGGCAGTGTGAAAATGGCACCTTCACTGCTTCAGAGAACCACCTCAGATCCTGCCTCACCTGCTCCCAGTGCCGAAAAGGTGAGTGTGCACCTGGAGTCAGGTGGGTCTTAAGGGGTGTGCGCCTGCCTGTGTGTGAGAGCCTGCAAATCAGCATTGGGTGGGGGGGCAGTGCACACGGGTGTGTGCTACAGATACGGGGAGGAGATGCAGGGAAAAAGTAGGTACAGCAAATATGGAAAGGGGTGCGTAGGACTCATACCCCATCTCCCTCTTCCCCAGAATTGGGACAGGTGGAGATCTCCCCTTGCACTGTGGACCGGGACACCGTGTGTGGCTGCAGGAAGAACCAGTACCGACACTACTGGAGTGACAACCTTTTCCAGTGCTTCGAATGCAAACTCTGCCTCAATGGCACTGTGGTTCTCCCCTGTGAGCACAGCTGTCCCACCAAGCCCTCACTTCACCCCAGGGTGGCCCCTCTCTCGGGAGGGTCTCCTCCTCCATGGGCCAGTATTCCTTTTCCTTCCCATTCCTGCCCCTTACTTCCTCAGCCCTGGGGTGAAGGGCAGGCCTCCTTTAGCTGGGCTGCTCTTTTCCCCCCAGGCCAGGAGAAACAGAACACCGTGTGCACCTGCCACTTTGGATACTACCTAAAAGAAAACGATTGTGTCCCCTGTAGCGAGTGAGTATCTCTACCATCTTCTGGGCCC
>NW_003852499.1:2430723-2441823 GCF_000181295.1 Otolemur garnettii
TTTTGTAGAGACAGAGTCTCATTTTATTGCCCCTGGTAGAGTGCCGTGGCGTCACACAATTCACAGCAACCTCCAACTCCTGGGCCCAGGCAAATTCTCTTGTCTCAGCCTCTTGAGCAGCTGGAACTACAGCGCCTGCCACAACGCCTGGCTATTTTTTTGTTGCAGTTCGGCCAGGGCTGGGTTTGAACCCACCCCCGCTTGGTATATAGGGCTGGGACCCTACCCACTGAGCCACAGGTGCCGCCCCCAACCAAGAGTTTGAAGTTGCTGTGAACTATAATTATGCCATGGCACTCTACCTGTGGTGACAGAGTGAGACCCTGTCTCAAATAAACAAAACAAAACAAAACACCCAAAAAACACACTTTGTTTCCCTCCCCTTGTTCCTCAGATCTCACGAAGTTTTTGGGAACTGAAATTCATACCCCAAAGACTTGCAGTCTTTTTTTTTTTTTTTTGGCAGTTTTTGGCCAGGGCCACTAGGTTTGAACCCACCATCTCCGGTATATGGGGCTGGCGCCGTACTCCTTTGAGCCACAGGTGCTGCCTAAGACCTGCAGTCTTTCTAATTAGATATTTAGATTCCTGGGCCACAGGGTCTAATAGTCCATTGATTCTAGGACACACACTTTCACACCTCTGAAATCAGAGAGCATCTTCCAACAATTGATGATGCATCATGGTTTAATTGGCAGCTTTGTGGGTGTCCGTGTGTTATGTGAACAATGGTGTAGTTTATTGCTGATGGCGTCTGAGGTTGGATGCAATAGGGCTATTTCCTCACATCCCCTTTGACCAGCTTCTTACAGCTTCTGGCTCCACACAAGCTGTTCTTGCACACTCAGTTGCAAAGAGAAACAAACCTCTGAGGGCATTCAGAATTGAAATGACCTGGGTTTAAAGCCCAGCCTAGCCACTGTATGATCTTGGGCAAGTTCTTCAACATCTCTGAGCCTTATAATATTTGCTTTTAAATTAAGGACAGTGGCTCAGTGCCTGTGGCTCAAGTGGCTAAGGCGCCAGCCACATACACCTAAGGTGGCAGGTTCGAATCCAGCCTGGGCCGCCAAACAACAATGATGGCTGCAACCAAAAAATAGCCAGGTGTTGTGGTGGGTGCCTGTGGTGCCAGCTACTTGGGAGGCTGAGGCAGGAGACTCGCTTGAGCCCAGGAGTTGGAGGTTGCTGTGAGCTTTGATGCCATGGCACTCTACCCAGGGGTCAGCTTGAGGCTCTGTCTTAAAAATAAAATAAAATAAAATAAGGATAGTGACGTTCATTTGGTGCAAAAGTGTTTGACACAAAGCTTCTATTTTTTTCACAAAGCTTCATTTCTTCGTCGTCTTCTTTTTTTTGAGACAAGAGTCTCAAGCTGTCACCCTGGGTAGAGTGCTGTAGCATCATACCTCACAGCAAACTCCAACTCTGGCTCAAGCAATCCTCTTGCCTCAGTTTCTCTATTTTTATTACAGATGGGGTCTCGCTTTTGCTCAGGCTGATCTCAAACTTGTGAGCTCAAGCAATCCACCCGCCTTGGCCTCCCAGAGTGCTAGGATTACAGGCATTAGCCACCTCTCCCAGTCCTTTTTTTTTTTGAGACAGAGTCTTACTTTGTCGCCCTTGGTAGAGTGCCCTGGCGTCATAGCTCACAGCAACCTCAAGCTTTTGGGCTCAAGCAGTTCACTTGCCTCAGCCTCCTAAGTAGCTGGACTACAGGTGCCCACCACAATGCCTGGCTATTTTTAGAGGCAGGGTCTCACTTTTACTCTGGCCAGTCTTGAATTTGTGAGCTTGGGCAATCCACTAGTCTTGGCCTTCCAGAGTGCTAGGATTACAGGAGTGAGCCACTACACCCAGCCTCATTTCTTCTTGAAAGTGCTTTTACATCCATTCCATGTGGTTCTCTTCATGAACTTGGGAGGTCTGCAAAAGTGCCCCTGCCTGCTTTTAGATTGCTGCTGAGAGCTCACCTTCTCCAGGTCCTTTCAACACTCCTTCCTCTATGTACTTCTCATCCCTTCATACTGCCTAGTGTAGCTCCCAGCTAAAGATGAGGGAGTTCCAGAGTGCTCTATGGCTGTCCCTAGTGATATATGTATTTTTTAAAATTTCACATGTATGTTTGACCCTTCCCCACTATCAGTGTGATTTGGGAAACAGCTCTTTAACCTCTTTGCCGTAGGATTCTCATTAGTAGAACAATGATAACATAATTCAAGACAGCTACCACTTATGAAATGTTTACTATGTTAGGCATAATCATCTTACTGTTGTACAGATGAGAAAACTGAGGCTTACACGTTAATTGATGAGCCCATATGCTAGCTAATGAACGGGCTAGAATTTATACATTGACCCTAACTACTTTTAACTTTTCTCTACACAGCCTTTTCAAAAGCCCTTCCAATTCTATAATTAAATGATTCTGTGTTTCTTTTTTTTTGTTTGTTTGTTTTTTTTTGAGACGGAGCCTCAAGCTATCCTCCTGGGTAGAGTGCCATGGCATCATGCTCACAGCAGCAACCTCCAACTCCTGGGCTCAAGCAAGTCTCCTGCCTCAGCCTCCCAAGGAGCTGGGACTACAGGCGCCCACCACAACGCCCAGCCATTTTTTGGTTGCAGCCATCATTGTTGTTTGGCGGGCCCGGGCTGGGGATTCGAACCTGCCACCTTAGGTGTACATGGCTGGCGCCTTAGCCGCTTGAGCCACAGGCGCCGAACCGATTCTGTGTTTCTTTCTCCTCTGCATCAGTACCTGAGATAGGGTAAATTTCATTATAAAAAGAGACAGCAAAGTCATTTGTAAAGCAAAGGATGTCCAACAATCTGTGTTTTTTCCTGTGTTCCTCAAATGATGAGGCCTCTAGTCACCAATGTCATGTCTTCGTTTTAGCTGTAAGAAAAAAGAGTGTCTGAAGTTGTGCCAAATCAGGGGAAGTGAACCTGTTAACAGCCCTTCAAACCCAGGTGAGGAGAAATGACCCAGTGCCCATGCCTGATGATGCCCTCCCTCACACCCTTTCCCTCCACCCACCCACCCCTGTCCTCTGACTGCCATCTGCTTGGTCTCCAGACACCTCAGTGCTGCTGCCTCTGGTGATCTTCCTTGGTCTTTGCCTTTTGTCCCTCCTCTTCATCTGTTTAATGTGCCGCTACCAGAAGTGGAAGCCCAAGCTCTACTCCATTGGTGAGTGGAGCCTCTGGGAGGGGAAAGGGTGCTGGTGAGGTGGAAAGGATACGGGAGGAGGTGGGTGGATACGGGAGGAGGTGGGTGGGTGAGGTGAAT
Organism: Otolemur garnettii; assembly: GCF_000181295.1. Classification (NCBI taxonomy): domain Eukaryota; kingdom Metazoa; phylum Chordata; class Mammalia; order Primates; family Galagidae; genus Otolemur; species Otolemur garnettii. Next base: position 2,434,013 of record NW_003852499.1, read on the forward strand.
GTTTGTGGAGGGAGGTGGGGCCTGTTCCCTTAGTTTTCTGCTGAGGACCCTTGGGCAGGAGATCGACTAGATAGCTGGTGAAAAGTCATGCTGCATGAATAGTTCTCTAGTCCCTGGGGCCATATAGGCCCTGAGGCATGTCACCACAAGTCCCCACTGCTGGCACCAGGGCTGAGAAGGGAAGTGAAATTTATGATGCTTTGCTTTTATTCTCTCCCTGCCCCGCAGTTTGTGGGAGACCAACACCTGAAAAAGAGGTAAGATGAAACCAAGCACTGTCCTACTGTCCTCAAACCCCCCCCCGCCTGTTCTTTATAATCTTGTCATACCCAAGTCTCCTGGAATCACCTTATATTCCCGGGACTCCTCAAATTCCCCCCCATCCAGTATAAAGAGGTCTTGGGGCTGTTTCTCCACTTTCTCACTAATACTATGGTTTCTTTCTTTCAGGGGGAGCTTGAAGGAATTACAACTAAGCCTCTGGCCTCAGTTCCGGGCTTCAGTCCCACCTTGGGCTTCACTCCCACCTCGGCCTTCAGTCCCACCTCGGGCTTCAGTCCCACTCCGGGCCTCAGCCCCAGCCCAGGATTCAGTCCCACTCAGGGCTTCAGCCCCAGCCCGGGCTTCAGTCCTATCCCCTGCCCTACCTTCACGCCCACCCACACCTTCATCCCCAGTTCCAACTACACACCCATGACATCCCCCAGAGAGGTGGCCCCACCCCACCTGGGGGCTGAGCCTATCCTCAACACGCCCCCGGCATCCACCCTCAGTCCCACCCTTCTTCAGAAGCCGGAAGACACTGCCCATACCCTGCGCTCAGACAGTGAGTTCCCTGGGTGACGGAGCTGGGGGCTGGGGGTGTTGGGGCCGGCGGAGCTGCGCGCACCGGACTGGGAGCAGGGTAAAGGATGGGGGTGGGGCTGCCGCCCAAGGTTGACCGCCTCGCTTATCCCGCAGCCGACCCTGCCATGCTGTACGCGGTGGTGGACGGCGTGCCCCCGTCGCGCTGGAAGGAGTTTGTGCGGCGCCTGGGGCTGAGCGAACACGAAATCGAACGGCTGGAAATACAGAACGGGCGCTGCCTGCGCGAAGCGCACTACAGCATGCTAGAGGCCTGGCGGCGGCGCACCCCACGTCGCGAGGCCACGCTGGAGCTGCTGGGCCGCGTGCTCGGCGACATGGACCTGCTGGGCTGCCTAGAGGACATTATAGAGGCGCTGCGCGGCCCCGCCTCCCTCTCGTCCGCTCCCCGCCTCCCTCGATAAGGCCAAGCCCCCGCGGACACCGCGGACGGCCGAAGGACGGTCTTGCCTGACGCCCTAGACCCGAGCTTTTCCTGGAGAGGAAGAGTCCGGGAGGGGTAGGCACTAGCAGGCTCCCGCTCACTTGGTGCTCCACCCTGTGTATACAGCTTTGTCAGCTGCCTGAGAACCACCCAAAGTCAGTGGGATGTGCGCAGGAGAGAGGTGCTCTGTGGTGCACTTGTGCTCAGGAGAGGCTGCTGTGGCAGCAACCCGAGTGAGTGGGTGCAGGGATAAGGGCACTATGCCTTACGCTTTTTTTTTTTTTTTGACAGAGTTTCACTCTGTTGCACTGGATAGAGTACCGTGGTATTACAGCTTACAGCAACCTCAAACTTTTGGGTTCAAGCGATCTTCTTGCCTCAGTTTTAGAAGGGACTGGGTCTAGCCCTTGCTCAGGCTGGTCTCAAACACATGAGTTTAAGCAATCTGCCCACCTCGGCCTCCCAGAGTGCTGGGATTATAGGGGTGAGCCACCATGCCTGGCCTGCCTCATGCCCATTTGGGGCCCAGCAAGGCTGTCCAGGGTCGCTGGTTGGTCTCCGAGCCTCTTTCACAGTAGATAAGCAGACATGTTACACTAATGGAAGCTTGGCACCCCTTTGCCCCCTGTCTGGACAGCACAGAGCAAGCTGAACTGTCCCAAGGCAGGGGCAAGCACGGAACAGTGGGGGCCCCAGCTGGATCTGTGGACTTTTGTAAATACACTAAAACTCTGAAATTAAAGCTGTGCTACTGAGGGAGTGGTCTGTCCATGGGAGGCTCCGGCAGAGGCTGACATCCTCAAGGGTGGGATGGGAAGAGCCCTGAGCTAAGGCAGGTAGCCCACCACCAACATGCCAACTGACAGAGGTGACTCCTGGGAACAAATTTCTCCTTCCCACCCTCATCCCATGCTGACTGGGCAGTCACTTTTATCCATAACTTTATGTAGGGCTTGGGGTGTCTATGGTACATGAATTTACAGTTCTTCACCCTCAAAGTCTCCAGAAAAGGAGGCAAGGTGCCTGGGCCAGGCTTCTTATTGGAAAATATGGTCCTTGAGGTAGAGTCCAGGGTAGGGGGGTGACCAGCACTCTTGTGGGTAGATTTCCTCTGAGAGAAATGCCAAAGGTCCTTAGTGTTCCTCATACTTCTCTGAAAAGACAGGAGGTAAGTGTTAGGCCAAGGTCAATGGCAATGAAGGAAGGAGGCAGAGGGCCCTTCCCTACCTCCACCCTGGCTGTGTCTGGCATTGTCCTCTTTCTGTACTACCACCTAAACAGGCCTCCCGCCATTTCCCCTCCCTTGCCAACTTCCTTTCAGCACTTACGATGTGGACAAGGGGGTGTCCAGTTGTATGATGTGGCGCCCCCGCATCCTCCGCAGTTGGGCCTGAGTTAGCTTCCGAGGCCTGTTGTCTCTAGGGTCCGGGGCGCCCTCTATCCTTTGGCTGGCCAGCTCCTCCCGGATCTCTCTGAGCATGTCCTCAGCCCGCAGGTGATGGGGAGAGGCAGTGCAGTCAGGTCCTAGGAAGAGAGGCCCCTCTTCTTCCTCATCCCCTGAGGACTCCCAGGGGCTCTCCCCAGCAGAGTCAGCATGGGTTGGGGAGTGGGGGAGCTGCCCCCGAAGTCGGGCCCGGTGCAGGGTTTCCACCACCACATTTCTGCCCATCGATGTCCCATCTTCTTCCTCAGACCAGGTTGGTGGGTCTCCCCTGGGAAGACTGCCTCCTCTTCGGATCCCTTCTGGCAGTTCGGGGGCACTTCGGCGTTGAAGAGCTTGGGGGTCAGGAGGCTGGGGGCGCAAAGGAACATCTCGCAGGTCCAGGGTAGAGAAGGTGAGGCGAGGGTCCCGCCGAAGGGCCCTCTGTCGTAGTCGGCTCAGAGGGGAGTGGGACCTCTTGGGGGAGCCTGGGATCAGAGTGCCATAGCCAGAGTCTGAGGTATCATCTGGTACAGAGGGAGCATCTTCATCCGTGTCTTCAGTCACCACTAGGTGGGGGATGATGGCCGAGAGCTCAGAAGTCCTACAATTAACAGCAAGTAGTCAGTCTGATGCTTCAAGTTCAAGTCCAGGAAGTCTCCCCTGTATCTCCTTTACATTGCCCTGTGTTGTTCTCATCTGGTGGCTAGGCTGCAAGCTCCTAGAAGAGTGCAGGCTATCTCTAAGACATTTTGTCCACAGGACCTGGTCCAGGACCTTGTATCAAGGAGATGGATGGGCATTTGCTGAGCAGTTCCTGAGGTTATTCCCCTGTGACAGGTTCTTTTCTCCTTAACCATCCTACTAAGCAGCTGTGTTATGCTGTATGAACCTCTCACCCTTCAGGGGTCTGGACTAACTGAATCCTGGCAGCCCTGACGTTCTGCATGTCCATACCCTCCGTTCCCTCTCTAGTCAGTTCATCAGGAAGGTCACACGTTCCCCTCTAGGGTATGCCACATACCCCTTCACAAGGCTTCTACCACCCTGCAGCCTGTGTTCCTTTGTGTGTTCCCAAGTGGCACTACTAGGGCTGTAGTGCCACTTCTCAGCCTCTTGCGTCCTTCCTCTCCTCCTCCTTGGCTGGGGTCCCCCTACTTTAGGAGACCTAGTGGTTCATGTGGGTCTTACCTCCCCTCTGTGCTGCTCTGAGAGCCCTCCAGGGAAGGTGTGGAGGGCCTGGTGCTGGGGGACTCCCTGTCCTGGTCCCGATAGAGGGCCAGGAGCTCCCTCTTCTGTTGGACGTACTCCTCTGCCTTCAGCTTCTGTAGAGTGGCCTGGGGGCAGAGAAACTTTCATTAGTAAGAGCCCTTATTTATTGAGCACTTGCTGTATGCTAGCCACAAGGCTAAGTGCTTACATATATTATCTTATGTACCTCTACTTTACTGCTAAGAAATGGACAGTAAGTAACTCCCTGAGGCATACTTCTTAAAAAAAGAAAGTTGGGTAGTGCCAGGATTTGGTGACACCAAACTCTAGAGCTGGTGTTGGGGCTGGTTGGGGTGGACAGAATGCCCCTTTTCCTACCTATACTGTTCTTCCTTCTGCTCTTGATCCCTTGACAAACCATCTATCAGGTCTCCCCCTCCTTCAGGAAACTTCCCTGATTGGTGGTGATGGTGGTGTAATGATCTGAATTGTATTGGGCCCTCAGGTTGCTCCTTTAAAAGCATTCCTCTCCTACCCCCTGGGCCTCTGCCCTGAATCTGGGAGGAAAGGAGGGCAGAGTGGGCAGAAGCAGGTTTTGTCCTAGGCTTTGTCCTAGGTTTTGTCCACTGCTGTCCTTCACAGGAATGAAAGCAACACTGTCCCTAGAAGGATGAGAAGAGAACACATTGTATTATCTGTCTTCCTCCCTCAACGTTTTCACACAGGCACCATCAGAATTAAGTAGTGCCATTTGAGAAGAGGTTTTCAAAGCACCTTCACATGCCTGTGGTCATTGAATATACTCCATTGCCCTGTGGTGTGGAAAGCATGGACATTAGCCCATTTTACAGATGAGAAAACTAGACTTAAAGAGATGAAGTGACTTGCTCATGTGTACGTAGGTAGAGAGAAGCAGATCTGGGATTAGGCCTTGTCCTTTGAATCCCAGTTCACTGTACCACTTTTGAAAGGCAGTCTTGAAGGATAAAGAGTTTCTGAAGGACATTAGCTTGTGGAGGCAGAGGGATGGTGGTAGGTGGAGGCTTGGCAAAGGCAGGCAGTGGAGCTGCTGTGGGCAGCACTGTTATCAGTACTCATAGACATGGCATTATCATTGTTAAGATATTGACCTGCCTCCATGCTGGCTAGGACACAGCTGGTGCCTGGGCCTTCCCACTTCCCTGTGATCTGGCAACTAGAGAGCTGGCATCTGGCATAGCAGAGAACCTCTAGTCCCACTCCCTGTACAGCGCTCCATTCCAACTTGCTGATACCTGTGCTGTCCTAGTTGTTAATATGTTGAATCTCTCCCCAGCAGCTCTGGGGCACCTGGACTTTCCCTCAAGCCTCTGCAGAAATACTAAGGCAGCTGGGTCAGGACAGTAGACATGCTGGGAAGTGTGTGAACAGAGATAGGAAGATGATATTAGTTCTCTCTCCCTAGTTCTCCAGTCACTCATTTTGTAAATGATGGTGGTGCGAGGGTTCTTAGCAGCCTTGGAAGACTTGGTCTGTGGGCTGGACCCAGGGTGGTGCTGGGGACAGGAACCAGCAGGCCAGGGCCAGGCCCCAACTCCCCTTACCCTGGCCTCATCTCCCAGTTCAGTGTGAAGCAAAAAAAGGAAGGTGAGCTGCTGGAGTGGCCCGCTTATCCTTCCAAGGTGCCCTACCCTGCCCTTATGCCCCACAGGGCCCAAGAGCAGCCTTGTGTTTGGGATGCCCCCATAGGACTACTGTGTGGGAGAAAAGAACTGGAAGGCAGAGGGCGTTTCTGGGAGGACCAGCCAATGCCCTTTGCCACCCTATCCTAGGAAGGCGCAGAGAAGGGGGACGCTTATGCACTAGGGGGCCTATTTGAAGTGCCTCTTGCTATCCCAAAGCCTCTCCAGCAACCCTGGAGGATTTTCTCAGCTCAGATGGACAAGAAAAGAGACACATAGGGGGAGGACTCCAGGAAAGGAAGAGGAAATTGGTGCCTGAGCCAGAATATGATACCCCCCCAGAGCTGGGAAGAGGAAGGGAGGGCCCCAGTAGGAATCTTCTTTGTTTGGTGTTAAGGAAATGCCTCCTTTCCCCGAGGCCTCTGGGGCAGCTCTCAGATTCACTTGCACACCCCACACCAGAGCTCCCCAGTGCTGAACTAACACTGATAGATCTAAGAGGTGCCCACTGATCCCATCCCCTTCCCCAGTTAGTATCAGGCTGAGGGATGGGGTGCCTATGACGTTCTGGGCCTTCTGCCAAGCCTTTTGCAAGCATTATTCTCCCCTCTATATGGCAAGGCAGTTACCATGATCAGTGCAATTCTGCAAACCAAGTTCAGACTCAGAGAAGTGAAGGACCTCTTCTTCAGCCCCTGGCTCTTTCCCTGGGCTGCTTGAACAAGGTTCTCCTGCTTTAATGTCTTGGTGTCTGTCTCTGAAAGCTCTTTCTGTTTTCATCACTGGTTCCTTTTTTTCTTCCTCACCCACAAATATGAGCATTCCCTAAGATTCAGTTTCTTCCCCCTTGAGTAGCTAATTTTCTTTAAAAGAGTAAGCCATCACAGGGCTCGGCGCCTATAGCTCAGTGGCTAGGGTGCCAGCCACATACACCAGCTCTGGTGGGTTCGAACCCAGCCGAGGCCTGCCAAACAATGACAACTACAACCAAAAAATAGCTGGGCAGGCTTGGCGCCTGTGGCTTAAGCCAGTAGGGCGCCAGCCACATACACCTGAGCTGGCTGGTTCGAGTCTAGCCCGGGGCCCGCCAAACAACAATGACAGCTGCAGCCAAAAAATGGCCAGGCGTTGTGGTGGGCACCTGTGGTCCCAGCTACTTGGGAGGTGGAGGCAGGAGAGTCGCTTGAGCCCAGGGGTCGGAGGTTGCTGTGAGCTGTGATGCCATGGCACTCTACCCAAGGCGACAGCTTGAGGCTCTGTATAAAAAAAAAAAAATAGCTGGGCATTGTGGCTGGGGCCTGTAGTCCCAGCTACTTGGGAGGCTGAGGCAAGAGAATCACTTAAGCCCAAGAGTTTGAGGTTGCTGTGAGCTGTGATGCTACAGCAGTCTACCCAGGGCAACATGGTGAGACTCTGTCTCAAAAAGAAAAAAAAAAGAGTGAGCCATCACAGCCGGACCCACTAGGAATAAATCTGCAAGTCAACATCTCTGCAAAGGGGGGAAAACAATGGTCTAGCTCCTGGGGACTGCTCTGTGGTGGGGACTTGTAGATATTCTACTGCCCTCTTCAGTTTAGAAAGACTGATGGCACTACAGAGAAGGTCCCCAAAGCATGCAGTAAGAGACAATACCAGGAAAACTAATTTCAGTTTCAGCCTTCTTTGTTCTGCTGGCCAGGGAAAGAACTCCGTGCATATCTTGGTTACAGATCCTTATAGACCTTTCCTCTGTTAGCCTGGAGTGAGACTGCAGGGTGGTGGTGGGGTGTGCTAAATTATTTTGCATAGTAAAATGCTGGCAATTTTTAGTTGCCCTTGAGGGTTCTAAAGGGAGAAGGTGAAAGGGAAGGGGGCTGTCATGGGACCCCAAGGGAGAGGAGAAAGTTCTGAGGGTGATGGTAAGGAAGAGGCTGCATGCCAGTAACAGCTCTAGGAACACTGAGGCTTCTGCTTTTGTCCTTGTGTTTCTCCTTGAGCCATATAGCCTTCAAGAAAACTTAATGGCTTGGCCCCTGTTGCTCAGCAGTTAGGGCACCAGTCATGTACACCAGAGTTGGCAGGTTCTAATCCAGCCTAGGCCTGCCAAACAACAATGACAACTACAACCAAAAAATAGCCAGGCGTTGTGGCAGGTGCCTGTAGTCCCAGCTATTTGGGAGGCTGAAGCAAGAGAATCACTTAAACCCAAGAGTTTGAGGTTGCTGTGAGCTGGGATGCCACAGCACTCCAC
>NW_003852499.1:2442696-2449618 GCF_000181295.1 Otolemur garnettii
GGGGCCAGGGCTGGATTCAAACTCGCCACCTTAGGTGTATGTGGCTGGTGCCTTAGCCGCTTGAGCCCCAGGCGCCGAGCCGAGTCAGGTGTTGTTATTGTTTTGTTTTGGTTTTTTGAGCAGAGTCTCTGTTGCCCTGGGTAGAATACTAGGGCATCATAGCTCACAGCAACTTCAAACTCTTGGGCTTGGACAAACCTCTTGCCTCAGACTCCCAAGTAGTTGGCACTACAGGTGTCTGCCACTATGCCTGGCTAGTTTTTCTAATTTTATTTTATTTTTTGAGACAGAGTCTCACTTCGTCACCCTCAGTAGAGTGCCATAGCATCATAGCTCACAGCAACCTCAAATTCCTAGGCTCAAGTGGTTCTCTTGCTTCAGCCTCCCAAGTAGCTGTATACAGGTGCTTGCCACAACGCCTGGCTAGTTTTTTTTTTATTTCAGTAGAAAAGGGGTCTTATATTTGCTCAGGCTGGTCTCAGACTCCTGAGCTCAAGCAATCCACCCACCTCAGCCTCCCAGAGTGCTGGGATTACAGGGATGAACCACTGCATCTGGCTGCTGTTGTTTGTATCTGTTTCACAGCTGAAGAAGCTGAAGCCGAGGGAGGCCACGCAGCATATGCAGTGTCACATGGCTAGCACCTGGTAGGACTGGCCTTTGAACCTAAGTTTCTCTGAATTCAATATAGGCTTTAACCATAGTCTCACTCAGGCTCTTTAGCTCCTTTCTTCTCTTTTCACCCTCTTATTCTTTAATGTCTCCCTAAGGTGCTAAACTTTCAATGTTTTGTACCCAAACTAGTACAAAAAACTGCTACCAACTTCTCCCTCCTCCAGCCCCCCTACCATACAGTTACCCGATTCCCTGGAAACTCAATTTGTGACAAAACACACTATTTTCACCATGTCATTCCTTGCTGAAGAATTCACAGTGGCTCCCTCTTGTCCACCCTATTCAACTTGGTCTCACCCAGGCCACGCTCTACTGCAGCTCTGAGGGCCTGTAGGACCTGGCCTCTCACCACTGGAGCACACAAATCCGGTCCTCCAGACTCAGTCAGATATGGTGTCCCCAAAATAAATCCAGCCCAATTGCACCTCTGATTCCTTTGCTCATGGTTCTCCCCATCCTTAAAAGTCCAACTCATATCTTCACCCTTCTTGGGCCATTTTGCTCCTGTAGTGGTTTGAGTAGTTGGCCCCAAAAAAGGCTGTGTCCAAGCCTGACCCCCAGAACCTGTAAAGGTGAAGTTATTTGGAAAAAAGGTCTTTGCAGGTATTCAAGCATCCTAACTTAAGGATCTCAGGATGAGATATTCCTGGATTTAGGGTGGGCTCCAAATCTAATACTGGTGTCTTTAGAGGAGAAAGAAGAGGGAGATTTGGACACAGAGAGGAGGCCAGGTGAAGACAGAGGCAGAGATTGGAGTTTTGCTGCTATATGCCAAGGAACACCTAGAGTCACCAGAAGCCAAAAGATGCAGGTCTCTCCCCTAGAGACTTGGGAGGAAGCCCAGCTCTGCCAGCACCTTCATTTCTAACTTCTAGTCTCTAAAACTATGAGAGAATACATTTCTATTGTGTTTTAAGCCACCACATTTGTGGTACCCAATACAGCTTCTTTCTGATCTCTGTTCTTTTGAATTCCTCCTTTTATCACATAGATCTGCCCATGTCACTTCCCTGGCTACTGTGGCTGTGTCATCTGTAGGACAAAGTGCTTATTCCCCAGCATGATATCCAGAGATGGGCATGATTTGGTGGGACCTACCTCTCAGCCTCTCTCCTGCTGCGTCTGCCCCTGTACTTGAGGCCCTAGTAATGCCAAACTGCCATGTGTTGGTTCTCTCAACATGCACAACTGTTTTATATTTCTGGCCTTTGCACATTCTGCTCCTCCATGTGGACCCCTTTTCTCCCTCCCTTGTCCCCCTGACATACTCCTAGGTATCTATCCCCCAAATGGTGCTCAGACACCAGTTCCTGTGCTGAGGGCACACCTGAGGGCTGACAGTCAGTGTGAACTTGAACCCATTCGAGCCTCTCTCTCCCCCTCCTTGCCCTCCCCTCTGTCTTCTGTTTCTGAGCGCCAGGGGCCTGCCTGTCCTTCCTGATGTCTGGCTGTCTCATACCTGGGCCTGCTGTGTCTTCTCCAGCCACCGGGCACGGTCAGTAGGACTGGGACAATGCACAATGAGGGCACTAGACACACACTGGAATTCAGTGAGGTGGATCACCAGGAAGTTGTCTGGGTGGAGGAGAAGGTCTGCTTTAAGGGCTGGGCCTTATTGGTTCCCCATCCTGACCCCTCCTTCCCCTTGCCAAGAGGAAAGGAGGAGGAAAAAGCTCCCCATGAGAGAGACATACGAGGGTCTCGCAGGGGTCGAAACACAAGCTTCTCCAGCATCAGAGGGGGGCGGATGACCTTGGCTTTGTCTGCCTTGCGTTGGGGCTTGGTCACCAATAGCACATCAGAGAAGAGGAACAGGTACACGTCCAGCTGGGGGGAGAGGCACGGGAGAAAGAGACGAAATTAGCCAGAGCCGGGGGAAGGGCTTGTCAGGGAGCGGGGCTTGTGCATGGAGCTCATGTATGCCGGGGACAGGCACAGGGCTGGGGACGCCAGGTGGGAAGGGTGTCCATTTGGTGCTATCTCGCCCTTTTACACACAGGGAGTAGCTGGCTTAGGGGCATACAAACAACTGAGCTTAGCTGGAACTACATCCTCTTCCCAACATACACGCAGCCCCCTCCTACCATTTCCCTTGTTTTGCCTCACCCTGTCTCCCACCTGCCCTCCCTCCAGTTCAGCTCTTAGCTTCTGCACTCTGCCCCGCAGCCCCTCACCTTCCCTTCTCGGCCCTGGCCCTCCTTCAGGCGCACGGGTCCCTCCAGCAACAGCTGTCTCATGTGCTCAGAGCTGACCCCCAGCATGGGGGACATCAGGTCCAGGGTGGAGAATGGACGTAGGTTCTGAGGGACACAGGTAGGGGAGGGGACAGGGTGCTAGGCAGGCTGTCTCTACATCCCAACCAAGGTGGCTCTGCGTTCTGCCACCAGCCCCTCCCTTCTCCCTCTGTCCTCCCTGCCCCAGGGGCAGAGGAAATACCCCAGTGCCTCCTCTGTGCTAACCTCTGTCCCTCATGACCAGGAAGGAATGATGGATGCACCCCTTCTGTGGCCCCCAAGCCCAGGGTGTTCTAGCCTCTGCCTGCCCCTCCAGGCCTCCCTTTCACCATATTCCTGGCCCCTTGTTTCTCGTGGGCCCTCATCTTCTGTCCTCTCTCACCTTCTCCACCTCCTCACTTAGTGGTTCCAGCACCTCATAGGGGCCGATGCGCTGGGCCGCGGCCACCAAGCTCTCATGCTCCTCACCCTGGCGGACCTGCCCATTGATGTGTCTCAGGAACGACTCCACAGCTGCAATCTAGGTGAGTGGCTGGGAGTAAGGGAGGAGGGACAGCACAGAGTCCCTCCCAATCATTGTCAACTGCTGTGTGCTAAAGCAGGCCAAGCCAGGCAGTACCACACCCCCATACACACAAGGAATGGGACCTCAAGAGTGCCTGGGGATGTGTGCCCACTCACCAGCCCCCAAGTCCTCAGGATCTGGCCACTCTGGGGCACCTACCATGGCGTTCAGGGCCTCTTGGGTTTGCACCCCTGGGCTCCTCTTGAGCACGGCCTGGAGCAGCAGTGGATACTTGGTGATTCGCTGGTAGGGCTTGATGAGCAAGTCACCGAGCATCTGCCTCCCTGAGCTCTTGTGCTTCTCACACCACTGCCAGGAGGTGAGTGGGTCTCAGAAATCTGCTGGCCCCCCTGCCCTGCCTAGTGATTTACTTAGCCTGGGGCCCAGCCAGAGACTGGGATGACCTGGCTGGCCAAGACACACCTGTCCCCTCCCTGGGAGCCCCTGTCCCACCTGCACGAAGACATGGAAGAGAGGGTTAGTGTCTTGCTGCTCCCGGGCGTAAGCCATTGTCTGCTTCACTTGCAGGCAGTACTGGACGTAGGGCTGGAACCGCTGACCAAACTGGAGGGACAGACACAGGGCGGGGAGCAGGCAGGGGGAGGAAGGTGACGAATACAGGCTCTGGCTGCGGCACATGGGAGCAGGACAGCCTCACACGGGCCTTAGCCTAGCTCTTGCCAGTCCCTACCTTCCCTGACAGCCCTCTGCAGCCAGGCCTCCCTCTCTGGACTCCAGGAAGGAGCCTGAGGTCTGAGACAGACCCACACTGCCCTCTGAGCTCCCTCTGTCCCCTGGGCTGCCCTGTGCTTACTCTCCCACCATCAATAATTCAGCCAGACTGTCTTCAGGATACTGTGGATCCCATTTCAACCCAGAGTGAGGTGGTGACCTGAGGGTTTGCCCAGAAGCCCTGCTCCCTGTGGAAGGGCTCCCAGCAGACTATCCCCAACCCCTCTACCCCACTACAATACTCTTCTGCAGGGCCCTGACTGGCTAAAATTGTGGAGGAAAGTCTGATCCTCTGTCTTCTTGCTTTCTCTTATCATACGTCTCCTCTCTGGGTGACCCTGTGGCTTTTTACACCCACCTCCCAAGTCATCCTAAGGATCCCCTTACTTAGGCCCCTTTCTTGCACCTAGATGTTTGCTGGACAAGTCTGTAAGAATTAAGCTTTTATAGCTGATAACAAGCTTAGGCACAGAGCTTCCCTGAGACAACTGCATTTCCATTTCCTAAGGACCTCCAGATAACCATAGGACCTTTGGCTCACAGGTCACACTTATAGAATGGAGGGCAGGAGGTGAGGTGATATTTGTGGGTAAAGGCTATGCCCTGCAGGTCCCTCAGATCATGCAGGGACCCAAGTCCCATAGGCACAGGCATGTCCTACAGACAGGATCCCTCTGGGCCTCCCAGTCCTGCCCCATCTGGGTGTGGCTCCTTCCCAGGCCTCACCATCAGGAAACCACTTTGCAGGCTGACTGGGTCCAGAGGCTGGCCCGAGGTGCGGGTCTCCTCCAGGGTGGGCCCCAGCACCTCCTCCCAAAAGCTCTGATGGACTCGGATCAGGCTGGGGACATTTCCAAACAGGGTCTCAGCTGATACCTGGAAAGGGGAACAGAATTTAGCAACATGACTTTGGTAGGGCTCTATTTGGTAGCACTGGCTGTGGGAGGATGAAGACTCTAAGCTTGGATAGTTGAGGGTGGGGCCAAGGGCTGAGCCTGACTGCGGGCCCAAGAAGATCTGAGGGCCTCCAACCTTTCCTTCCTCCTCTGTGGCCTCAAAGGGCTGAGTACTATGCAAGGGGGGATCTGCGGCCTTGCTTGGGCTCTAGAGCAAAAGGGGAGCAGGGCAGGCAAGAGCATCCAGAAAATGGAGCAGTGGGAACTCAGGCCAACAGCCTGTAGGGCTCTCAATTCCACTCCCACCCCCACCCCCAGGATCCCCCCCCAGCTCCCACTCACGTCCATCAGCAGTCCCACTCGCTGCAGGTTCAGCAGGCCAGCAGCCAGAAGCTAGATGCAAGGAAAGAGACACAGGTCTCAGCACCCGACTGCCCTCCTCTTGGACCCCAGTCTGGCCCCCTCGGAGTCACTCCTTAGATCCCACCAACTTCAGCGCTGCCGACCCCTCTCCCTAGATCCTGGGAAGATCTGAATCAGAATCTCTTGGTATCCTGCCCCTCAGGTCTGGGAGATTGGGACATAATGCCCAGGAGATGGGTGAATGGTTGAGGACAGGGCCAGGGCTGGGGCTGAGGGAGGCTCACATCAGTCATGATCTTGAGCTTTCTCACGTAGATCAGCTCAGTGGTCAGCAGCTCCCACACTGCTTCCTGTTGGTGGCAAAGCTCCCGGCTCATCTCCTGGGGTGGGAACAGTGCTGCTTCAGGGAGGTTGCTGATCAGAACAGCAAGTGCCGTTTCTTTCTTTTTTTTCTTTGCAATTTTTGGCCAGGGCTGGGTTTGAACCCGCCACCTCCAGCATATGGGGCCGGTGCCCTACCCCTTTGAGCCACAGATGCCACCCTAGGTGCCATTTTATTAAGTGCTACTGGATCCACATCATAGGTTCTAGGTACACAGTACATGACCTTTTTGGTCCTCAATCCACCCCTCCGGTGTATAGATGATATTTGCCCCATTTTATATCTGAGGCAACTGAGGCTCTCAGAGTTGGCTGTCTTGGCCAAGGTCTCACCAGTAAGTGGCAGAGTTGGGATCTGAACCAGGATCAAGATGTCTCCAAATGCTTTTCACCATGACCCTACCTCCCAAGGCTTTTCCCTCCCCCATAGCAGAATGTGTGTCTGTAGCACTGTGGGGACAGACACTGCTTCAGGCCCACCTTGTGCCCAGGCACCAACTCCCTCCAGGACGTCTCGATAGCCAGGCCGCTGTCACCACCCTCTCCTATTTCCCAGCGCCGCCGGTCATCAGGGGGCAGGCGGGGCATCCCAAACATGCTGAACGTGTGCAGCCTCATCTCCAGCTTCTGGAGCTTGGTGACATCCTGTGGGAGCCGAGAAGGGGTCAGTCTCGGGCACTTCCTTGGCACCCGGGCTCCGGACAGCATGTGTGCATGTATCTGAGGTGGGAGGTGGCAAGCAGCTCTGAGTAAGGGTGGGTACATGGAGGCCTGTGGGTCAGGGATTGGCACCAGCTGTAGCTGGAATGACAGGGCAGAAGGCACTTCTGGAACCTGGTTGGAGGGGCACCCTGGACTGCAGAAAGGTTGCTGGACAGAGGGTTCTGACCTGGGCTTCCTGACCAGAAGGGTACTGTAGAGGGGTCTCTTGGTTTAGAACAAGGTAGGGAAGGGACAGAATCAGACCCTTGGCTCGGCACCTGTGCTTCAAGTGGCTAAGGCGCCAGCCACATACACCTAAGGTGGCGGGTTCGAATCCAGCCCTGACCTGCCAAACAACAATGACAGCTGCAACC
>NW_003852499.1:2450561-2458747 GCF_000181295.1 Otolemur garnettii
GCCCAGGAGTTGGAGGTTGCTGTGAGCTGTGATACCACAGTACTCTACCCAGGGGGACAGCTTGAGGCTCTGTCTCAAAAAAAAAAAAAAAAAAAAAGCTGACAGTTTAATGTTAATACGTTTATCCTTTACATTTTATCTAAATATCTTGAGTCAAAGTCACTGATGCATCAACCGAGTACACATGTATCTGTGAGTGGGTCTCCAGACAGAGCTGCCTTCTTGGAAGGCCTGCAGGTAGAAGCTTCCACAACCCTGCTATCAGCCCCTATGGCTTGCGGTTTGAGGGGTTTGTGTGCATGGGGATGGAGGAGAAAGACCCCCTTACCTTGAGTTTGGGAGAGTAAGGTGGGCCAGCCCCTGAATGGCCTCCATGCTTTTTCTCATGCTCTGGTTCTCGCAGCTTTATGGGAGGCAGGCCTCGGGCCTGGCCAGAACCCTTGGCAAAGTGGACATAGTGCTGGAAGTTTCGGCGACTGGGATCCTGGGAGAGGAATAGGGGAAGTTTCTTTTGGGGGGGGGGTGCTTCCCTTTTCCCTGAAGTCCCAGAAAGGTAGTGGGGGTCCAGGCTTATTTCTAGACATCATCCCCACATCCCTGTAGTTGAGCTGCACCCCCTCCACTCAAGCCAGTTCGGTATGGCTGCTCCTGCCCTGAATCACAGAGGCTACTGCCAGGGAAGCCAGGCTGAGTGGGCAGTGGCAAGCTGGTCCAGCTTCCCAGCAGGTCTGGGACAAGAGCAGGGCCTCCTGCAGAGTAGGAGCAAGCAGAGGCCCACAAATGCCTGGGCTCTGGTGTGTGTACCCCAGTATCTCCTACTTACGTGTGTGCTCTCCGTGTCATGGGCTTGCAGGGACAACACACAGTGCACACTAGTCTAGGTCCCCACGATCTCCTTGTTTGTTACCAGCCTCCAGAACACGTGGGGATGAGGGCACACACATGTGCAGCCTCCTCCCCAGGGGCGTGCAGCCTGTATTCTATCCATTTGGGAGTGGCTACCCTTCCGTGTAAGAGGCTGAGGCCACGGCCAGAAGTCTCCTCCCAGGGCAGGCCTGGTCACATTCCTTGATTCGCCTGTGGCCTGAATTACCCCACTTACTTCCTAGTTTCCCTTCCCACCCACAACTTGGGAGAGTCCCCATCTCCAAAGGCCAAATCCTCCTCCAATGAGGCAGGGGATACCCCCAGTCAGCAGAACTGTCCTCAAGGAGGAGGGGAAGCCTGAGCTGAGGCACAGACTGGAGCTCTGCTTCCACACCCCTTTCCTTGGTTCAGGATTGGAGGAGAGCCAGGCGGGTGGAGCCGGGGTGGAGCTGAGGCAGGCACCCTACACCTCCTCCCTGGGGCATAGGAACACCTGAACCTTTGCTCTTCCTCAGTCCTGACTCAGAGGGAGGTGAGAACCTGGGAGGTGCTAGCTCCAAGGTTTGGTGACCTTACCTGCAGCGCTGTGCCTCAGACCTGTCTGACAGCACCTCCTCTGCAGGCCTGGCTTCTCCTGGCTCTCTCTCTGCCTCTCCTGTCCTATCTGTCTGGGACTAGGGTGTGAGGTCCTGGGAGCCTGGCCAAGGCACTACCCTCCTCTCCCCCACAACCAAGGAAAGAAGAGTAGGGTAAGGGACAGGAAAAGAACAGCCTATGAACCTGCAAGGGCACAGAGACTCCAAAGCCTGGGTATCCTCCCTCTGCCCCACCCCACATCACCCTCAGGCACAGCCTGGACTCACAAGCACAGGACCTCCTCCTCGGTGATGGAGACTGGCAGCAGTGCTCTGAGTAGAGACTCGGTGGCCGCCCCCGTAGGTCTCAATGAGGGAGGCCACGTGTCCATGGAGGGGGCCCTCATCTGGAGGACTAAGGGCCTGCATCCCTTCTCTCCTGGGTTACCTCCAAAGAGTCATAGCTCCCTGAGGTTGCAAGAGAGAAAAAAAAATGAGAGGGACACCCTAGGTCAGTGAGTGGAACTAGGCTGGAGACAAAGGTGGGAGGGAAAGAGAAAGGTGGAAGAAGAGAGAGCCAAGGGCTTGGTCACTTACTAGTGAAGGGTGGGAGAGGCTGCCTCACCTATGACTTGGTAGGGTAGGGTAGGTCCAGGCACAGGCTGGGTGGAAAGCCCTTTGGGGATCTACCTTCTTCCTCACATGTGTGCACGTTTGGGGTACAGACTCCTACACTGGCTTTCAAACGATGCTGCAGTCCTAAGAGTAGATGGGAGCAAGGGTCAAAGACAGGTCCTTGGCCTTCTGGATACCTCCAGTTGGAAAGATTCCCCTTGTATCTAGAAATCTCCTCTCCCCTTCCTCATGCATAGACTGGGAAAAGCTGCAGGAGGGCAATGGGTGGGGAGGTCGAGTGAGGTGGCCAGAGACAGCCCAAACTGCCCATTTTTGCATGCCTGCAAACTAAAAATAATTTTTACATATAGTATTTATTTATTATTATTAATTTTTTTTTTTGCAATTTTTGGCCAGGGCCAGGTTTGAACCCACCACCTCCAGTATATGGCACCGGTGCCCTACTCCTTTGAGCCACAGGCACCACCCTTTTATTTTTATTTTTGAGACAGAGTCTCATTTTGTCACCCTGAGTAGAGTGCTCTGGTGTCATAGCTCATAGCAACCTCAAACTCTTGGGCTTAAGTGATTCTCTTGCCTCAGCCTCCCAAGCAGTTGGAACTATAGGTGCCCACCACAACACCTGGCTATTTTTAGAGACAGGGTCTCACTCTTGCTCACGCTGGTCTCCAACTCCAGAGCTCAAGCCTCAACCTCCCAGAGTGCTAGGTTTGCAGGAGTGAACCACCACACTGGGTGTACAGATGGTATTTAAATAGTTGAAACAAACCAAAAGAAAAACAGTATTTTGCGACAAGTAAGAATTATATGATATTCAAATTCAGTGTCCATAAATGAACTTTTATTGGAATATGACTTTATTGGTTTACTCATTGTCTATGTATTCTTTCCTGCTAGTTGTGACAGACTGTACAGGTCACTAAGTAGATAACATTTACTGTCTGGCCATTCACTGAAAATTCTGCGCACCCCTTGGCTGGCTCCTCCTGGCCACAGACAAGGAGGCAAGTGGCGTCAGCTACCAGGCCACTGGCCTGTAGAGATCAGCCAAGTGGACTAAGAATCTCTCCCGGCCTGTGGGAGTACCACCGTGGGGCTGGGAGCCCTTCCCCTAAACAGGAGGGAGGACCCACCCACTGAGTGGTCAGGGCCTGGAGGAGAGCGGAGGTGGGTACTAGGTGGGCCTGAGGCCCCTCCTTAGCCCTCCTCTTACTTTCTCTTTGATTTGTGAGTAGAGGAGGAAAATTGTCATTGTCTCCCCTGACCCTTCCCAATAATCGTCCCTGTTGAGGCTGGCTCTCTCGTGCTTCCCCACCCAGTGTCCTTTCTCGGCTCTGACCCAGCTTCTCTACCTCCCACCTGCGAGAAGTCGGGCTTTCCTCCGCCCCCCGCCCCAGTTCTCAGGCCTGGGTCCCCTGCCCGCGCCGCCCCCGTCCGCCCGGCCCTCCCGCCGCCACTCACCTGTGCTCGCAGGTGTCCCAGCGCCCGCTGCCCGCACTGCCGGCCCCCGCCCGCGGGGCCCCCTCGTCACCGTCTACTCCCCCGGCGATGCCCGGGTTCGGACTGGAACGCAACGGCCCGTGGGACCCGAGCAGCACTGGGCCGGGAAGGGAGGGGACAGTGGCGGCAGGGGGCGGAGACGAGGGCGGCACCGCCCCCCAACCCCGGCTCCTCTGCCTCCAGCTCCGGGGCCCAGCAGGGGGGCCCTAGTGATAGAGGAGCCCCAATGCAGCCGCCACCTCCCTGACAAGGATTCCTCACTTTGCAATGCCTTCTTCCTCTCCTCCCTCCTCACCTGAACTAACCACCCACCTGGCTGAGCCGAAAGGCTGGAACCACGCACCACCCGCGCCCTCCGCTCGCGGCCAGACCCTGCGAGGCGCCAGAGTAATGAATCCGTGTGAGAGGAGGTGGCAGAGAGCCATGACCAGGGACTTGTAGCAGGCGCCCACCTCCCTTTCTGAGCGCAGTAAATGGCCACCTGTCCCGGTCCTCCCGCTGCCTCGATGACGACCATTGATTAACCGGAAAGGGGAGCCGGCAGAGAAGCAGCTGCTAACAGAAGGGGCGTGGACCCCGGGACCCTGGGCAGCTACGTGAGCTCTCCAGCTGTGGAGTACAAAGGGTGACCCTTATCTCTTAGTGGGTCCCTCTCACTGTCATAGTAGTTGTTGGAAACCTGTCTCTGGACTTTGCCTTCTCTCCGGGGATGAGACCAGGTGCCAGGCTGAGGCTGACCAGCCATTCCTCCCATTACCTGAGACTGTGGTGGGAGAAGAGGGGTGTCAAATGAGGACACCCTCCCACTTCACTGGCAAATGAGTTTCACAGGGACCACTCAGCACCCACAGTGGCTGCTACCATAGAAACTGCAGAAGGAAGGGCACTTGCTGGGCAGTCCATGAAAGGACCACATTTTCAAAGTCCAAGTCATGCCACTTCATCCAACAGAAGAGTTGGGTGTTTGAAATCAGAAGTATCCTCAGGATGTGTGATCATCACAATCTTACAGTCATGAAGTCCAAGACCCTGTGGTGGGAATGGGGCAGGTACAAAGCCTCCGCCCCTTTGTCTGCCTGTGGTCTCCTTCTTGCCAGTGACCTTAAGTGATTGACACAACTCCTTAGATCAGCAGAGCTTCCTGGAGTTCATGAACCACTTTCAGAAGCAGAATCTCCAGGGGTTGCCAGGTCCCTCTCCTGTCTAGCATATTAAACACAAATGATCTGCATATTCTAGTCTTTGCTGTGACTCTGATGACTCTATTATGTTTGGGAGAGAACTATTTATCACTTGGTATTGTCTAATTTTGCACTCCCTGTCCCCATCTTCAAATTTGCCCTCCAGTGTTCTTTTTTTCTGAGCTTGCTGTTGTGTGATTGCTCTGTTGGTTCCAAAGAATCCTCTGTATCTCTGTTCCTGGATCATCCTACCTCCTGGATCCTGCCTCCCACTGGTGGTGGGACCAGATTTAAAGGGAGAATTCGGGGGTGGGACAGGAACTGCAGTGGCAAGAAACTATAGTGTTTTCTTTATCCCTCACCCTTTCCTCTTCCCGTTCACTGTGTGTGTGTATTTATGTTGTGAGCTAGATAGACAGACAGAGAGAGAAATCCAGGGATGATAAGAGTAACCACGAGGAAGAGTTAATAAACCAGGAGGTGGTGATTACTGGCAGTATTAAATAACACCCTAGAGACAGCTGGTGCCAAAGGCCCCTAGCTTTTCCTCTCAGTGTCTCCCAGGAGGTAGAAGGAGGAGTAAGAGGGAAATCCAAATTGGGAGAGCACCAAAGACAAGCCCTGACTTACAGCACTCTGGGGTGAGCTGGCTAGACAGGGCCAGTGGACCCCAGAGAGATAACCCTTTCACTTCCCTTAAGGCTGAGGTCTAATCTCTGCCTGCCACTGCCCCCAGGGCCTGTCTTCAGCCTGCTTGGGAGGAGAGGTTCCCAGGGAAAGCTGGAGTCTAGAAGCCAGAGGTGTGGCCAAGTCCAGGTGTGGGCTGGGAGGCGGGACACCTGTGTTTTTTGTGTGCTCTATTCTGGCCTTGTCTGATCGCTGGTCTCACAACTTCTCTCTGCACAGCCCCTTCTATGCTGTGGTGAGCAGACTCCCCTGGCAGGCAGCAGGCCCAGGGAGCTGAGTGAATTCTAAAGAGTTAATAAGTTGGATGTGTGGCCTCTACGGAGTGAGGCTGGGGACACCTGGATACTTATCTTTCTTCCTGGTTGCCCTGCACCTTCCTCACATCTCTAGTTTGAGTCATACCCCTCCTCCATGCTAGATACACAATGTTAGGACCCCAGTTTGACCCAAGAACTGATGAGAAAGTATCTGTCTGTCCAGGGTCCTCCAGCAAAGGATCAAAAGCTTCCGTTGGAGAGCAGCCTCAGGGTAGCTTTCTGGGTTTGGCACAGGGGACTCACTGGACAGGAAAGTCAGGGAGACTCCCTGGAGTCCTGAGCTCTTCCCAGCCTGTACCCAGGCAGGGGCGTGGACCATCTAGGCTAAGGAAATGCTGGCAGGCATGAGCAATCGGAGGCCGCTAGTAGGGGCTTATGTCCTCCTTACCCCCAGTGGGGAGAGAACTGAGGCCTTGAGCTGGAAGGTGCCAGGTCATGTGAGGCAGATAAATACCAGGAAGCCAGGCTACCAGGCCCAGCTTCTTATGCCCTAGACTGGGACTGGCGCCCCCTCCTTTCCTTCCTTTCTTCTTTCTTCCCTTCCCTTCCCTTTTTCTTCCTTCCTTCCTTCCTTCCTTCCTTCCACATTTATTGGCAGTGCTCACTCATACATGGTACTAGGAATATAGAAATGAGTAAGAGACATTTCCTGACCTGGGCAATAGAGCAAGACCCCCTCTCTATAAAAATAAAAATTAAAAATTACTGATGGGGTATAATGTACACTATTTGGGTGATGGGTACACTACAAGCCCAAACATCAGCATTATACAATATATACATGTAACAGGATTCAATTGTATCCCCTAAATTTGTTAAATATTTTAAAAAAGGAAACAAATTAGTCTGGTGTGGAGGTGTACACCTGTAGTCCAGGCTACTCAGGAGGGTGAGCCAGGAGTCGGAGGTTGCAGTGAGCTATGATTGCATCACTGTACTCCAGCCTGAGCAAAAAGTCCTCAAAAAAATAAATAAATAAATAAAAGGCTGTGTGTGGTAGCTCACTCTGCAATCCTTTTTTTTTTTTTTTAAGAGACAGAGTTTCACTTTGTCACCTTCGGTGGAGTGCCATGGCATCACACAGCTCACAGCAAACTCCAACTCCTGGGCTTAGGCAATTCTCCTGCCTCAGCCTCCTGAGTAGCTAGGGCTACAGGCACCCACCACAACGCCCAGCTATTTTTTGTTGCAGTTTGGCTGGGGCCGGGTTTGAACCTGCCAACCTCGGTATATGGGTCTGGTGCCCTACTCACAGGTGCCGCTTCTTACTCTGTAATCCAGTACTCTGGGAGGCCAAGACAGTAGAATCCCTTGAGCTCAGGAGTTCAAGACCAGCAGTGAGCAAGAGTGAGACACTGTCTCTACTAAAAATAGAAAAAAAGTAGCCAGGCATTGTGGCGGGCTCCTATAGTCCCAGCAATTTGGGAGGCTGAAGCAGGCGGATTGCTTGAGCCCAGGAATCTGAGATTGCTATTAGCTAGGCCAATGCCACAGCACTGTAATCTGACCAACAGAGTGAGGTTCTGTCTCAAAACAAAAAAGAAATTGAGGAAAGGCAGGCTTTCCTAAAGGCCTCCTGAGAGTCTGCCCTGAAGGCTCCAATGGGGACATTCTGCCCTTCAACGAGATAGTCTCTGGGTGGTGGCTTAGGTGGGCAAATCCCCTTCCTGGTCCTTGAAGACCTCCACAATTAGACTCCAATTATATTTCCTGCCTTTCATCTGCTGACTACTTCCCTCCCTGCTTCTAACTGCCCTGGCCACTGTGCTTCCTTAAAAGGCACTGCTCTTATTCCGCCTGAGTTTGCTGATATTTGCACATCCACCCATGCCCTTCACTAGTCCACAAGGGCAGGAACCAGTCCCTGGCACAGGCCTGGCATCAGTGTTTGAGGATTGAACTGAACTGATTTGTGAGGGGACCAGATGGAATCAACTTGCAGGCAGATAGATTTGTCGGCATGGTCCTCTCACCTCCCCTGTCCAAAGGAACCACCTTTGTGTTTTAGATACCCGGATTTTCCCATGACTTCAGTTTGACATTCCTCATTCATTACTGCAGCGTCTGCATTTCCTTTATGCTCCCTCACAGTGGTTCTCAACCTTCCTAATGCTGCAATGTATTTTCATTGTTACAAAGGGGTCGCGACCCACACAGGTTGAGAACCACTCCAAGTTTCCTCACCCCTTGAGTCATATCCCTCCTCCATGCCTCAGTTTCTCCCCCAGTGCAAGACACTTCTTGTCAGGCCCCAGTTTGACCCCAAAGCTGATGAGAAGGGTCTGTCTGACCTGGATCCTCCCGTAGGAGATCAAACACTTCCACTGGAGAGCAGCCTGAGGGCAGCTTTCTGGGGTTGGCATACCAAACACGCCTCATAAATTTACCTCATGGGCCCATTTTGCCACATAGGTGGTGTTTTC
>NW_003852499.1:2459220-2460530 GCF_000181295.1 Otolemur garnettii
CTGATGAAAGGAAAGTGAGTAGAAGAGAGCAGGGGGGCTCCAAAGGCAGATTTACCTTCTTGGGGTTTCCTGAGGTACACCTTGGAGTCAGGTGTTGGAATACCTGGGTCTGTGCTCTGCTCCTGCTTTTAACATGCACCCCGGGAGGGGTTGTGGAATCTTAACCAGACTGATAGGGCCTTTATGGCTTCCTATCCCCAGCGGGTTCCTTATCCTTCATCTGTGGGAATGCTCCCCACCCCCTCTCCTTCCAGGCAGCCCAGGCCTTCAGGAATGACAGGAACATAGCAAAAGTGAATGCTCTCCAAGGGCGTCTTATTTCTTGGCTTTCTACCTTTGCCCCGTTGTACCTGGGAACCCTGGCTTCCTCTAGTGGCATCCCCTGGAAATGCAATGAGATTTTACATGGTCTATGGGGGCAAAAGTAGACAAGCCACCAAACCCTGGCCTTCTGAGTTAGATGGGACCCATGGGGTCTTGCAGTTCCACATTCCTTCACAGGTAGAAATGTTGGCCCATGTTCCTGGCAGCTGGTTTCTGCCTCTGCCCAAGGCCTCCAGCAATGCTTCTTCTGAGGTTGTGCCTTTATTCATGTGGTTCTGATTATGAGTGTTGTCACTTCCTTCAAGTCCCCTTTCTTTAAGCAGTCATTTGATTTCCTCCCTCAAATCTATGCTGCTCTCAGGTTTCTTCAGCCTGAGGGTGACTCAAAAGTACATACAACATGGCAGTTGAGGGCTCTTGGTCTACCCTTGCAAACGTTTCAGAGCTGGAACAGTCCCACTTCCCTCATTATGGTCAACTTCTACTACGTCTATGGCCCTTGTCACCAATTCCAGGGTCACAGCCAGCTCTCACTGGAGCATATGTATTTCGAGGCCCATTTGCCCAGGATGGGTGGCTGTCTTGGCCCACCTCATTATGACACACCTCACCCAGCCCAGGAAAATGGGCTGATATTTCCCCCTGAGATTATACAGTAGCACAACAGGCCTAAATCATTAGTTCAGATTTAATTTGACAACCCTGATTTTCAGGAAGCTCTTTCTCATCTCTGACCCAGATACCTCCAGCTTAAGTTTAATTTCCTCACGCTCTGGGGAATACCCTTCGCTGTATCATGACCCCTCTCGAGATAACTGAACTACAACTCAAATCATTTTAGCAGGTTCAAAAGTCCTAGGTCCTTTCACCCTTCTTTACAGTCCAAGTTCTCAGTTTGAGTTCACATGGGCAAGAATCCTCCTGCATACCAGTCACCATGCTGGCCACTCAGAACAGACTTCCATTTCCTCCTCACAACAACCCAG
>NW_003852499.1:2460955-2462164 GCF_000181295.1 Otolemur garnettii
TGTATGGCTCTTGCTCAGGCTGGTCTTGAAACTGTGAGCTCAGGGCAATCCACCCACCTCAGCCTCCCAGAGTGCTAGGATTACAGATGTGAGCCACTGTGCCCGGCCTAGGTATAAAGTTATTTGACTAGGGTCCAAAAGCCAGGATGTGGAAGAGCTGGGATTCAATCCCTCCATCTGACAGGGCTTTAGAGTCGGCATCTGGATCAGCCACCAGCCTCCAAACAGGAGATCACTGTGAGCACGTAGGACAGAGATTTGCCTATGACCTCGTGCCCATTTTGTGCTGGTCTCTACCCTAATTTTGCATGAATTCTGTCTGCTCAAGTGACGTCAGTTATGACTCTGTACATCCCTCACTCCTCATGCATGTCATCTGTAGAGTACAAATGTGCTGTGCAGGGCTCACGTGTTAGCCCTTAGAGGCTTGCGGCCACCTCTCTGGCCCAGATCAGGGTCTTTGTTCATAGGGAAGTCCTTCAGCAGGCTTCTGAGGCAGCTGGACTTGTCTCTGTCTCCACCTGCACATGAAAAATGAGGATAACTCATCTTGCTTTTCATATTGCCAAACTTCCCATAGTGGGTTTCTCATCTCCGTATCCAGGCTATAAGCTCCTTAAAAGTAGGACCTTGTTTTTCCCACAGTGACCAGCAAGGTGCTAGCCACATGAACTGATAGAACTCA
Organism: Otolemur garnettii; assembly: GCF_000181295.1. NCBI lineage: Eukaryota > Metazoa > Chordata > Mammalia > Primates > Galagidae > Otolemur > Otolemur garnettii. Next base: position 2,461,641 of record NW_003852499.1, read on the forward strand.
AAATATATACTTATAGAAATCTAATCAAAGATTTGATTGGGAGATGGCTGTCGAATAATGATTAAGAGAGAGGTCTCCAGAGTTTGCATTCCGGTTTCATCACTGTGGTAGCTTATTCCCAATTTTTCAGGGCTTTGCATATCTGTATCATTTGGTGGGATCCTCCCACATGGATTCTGGGACCTTGTGATTTGTTTTGGCCAATAGAATGTGGGAAAAGTGATGATGTGCTAGTTCTAGTCTCGAGGCTCAAAAGGCTTTGTGCACTTTCATTGTCTTGGCATTTTTTTTCTTTAGAGACAGTGCCTTGCTATGTTGAATTTGAACTCCTAGACTCAAGTGATCCTCCTGCCTCAGACTCCTGAGTAGCTGGGACTACCAGCATGCACTCCCATGCCCAGCACATTCTCTGCCTTGGAACCTTCTCATATTATGAGGAACAAGCCCAGGGAAGCTTTCTAGAGGATGAGAGCCCATGCCAGGGACAGCCAGGTCATCCTAGCTGACTAGGAAGAGTAAAATTG
>NW_003852499.1:2465293-2467565 GCF_000181295.1 Otolemur garnettii
CCTGGGTAGAGTGCTGTGGCATCACAGCTCACAGCAACCTCCAACTCCTGGGCTCACGTGAGTCTCCTGCCTCAGCCTCCCAAGCAGCTGGGACCACAGGTGTCCACCACAATGCCCAGCTATCCTTTGGTTGCAGCCATTGTCGTTGTTTTGGCGGTCCGGGCTGGATTCGGGCTGATGCCTTAGCCCCTGATGCCGGGCTGATGCCTTAGCCACCTGAGCCACAGGTGCTGAACCCATATGCAATTTTACATAGCCAACTCTTTTAAATTGCACGCTTTATGGACATCCCATAGTAAGCCTAAAGAGAGTAATTTTATTGGAATTGTACATTCCCACTGAGATGAGATAAAGCTACCCTGCTCCCCTCAGATTTTTTCACTAAGAGGCAGCATGTGTGGAGTTTAGCTCAGATGTGGAGTCAGGCAGCCTTGGTCTGAATCCTTGTTTGCCACTTGTTGGTCATGTGGCCTTGGGCAAGTTGTTTAGCCTGTCTGTGTCTTGAAATCTACATAATAATTGTTATCTACCTCATCCGGTTGTGGTAAGGAGAAAATGAGTTAATATTATAAAGTGCTTAGACTATTATCTGATATATTGAAAACACAGTTTATGTTTGTGATATATATAGAATTCATCAATGGATGACTAATGAGTTATTACTAGAATAATTAGGGTTCAGAGCAAATTAACAACAAGATGAGAATTTATTATGTCACTGATAAGTTGGAGGATTACCAAAGATGTATTAATGATTATTGTTCAACACATTTTTTTTTTTGAGACAGAGTCTCACTTTCTCACCCTTGGTAGAGTGCCAAGGGTGAGAGTAGCATCATAGCTCACAGCAACCTCAAACTCTTGGGCTCAAATGATCCTCTTGCCTCAGCCTCTGGGACTCAAACACCTGCCACAATGCCTGGCTATTTTTTTTTTTTGTTTGTTTGAGACAGAGCCTCAAGCTGTCCCCCTGGGTAGAGTGCTGTGGCATAGCTCACAGCAACCTCCAACTCCTGGGCTCAAGCGAGTCTCCTGCCTCCGCCTCCCAAGTAGCTGGGACCACAGGCACCCGCCACAAGGCCTGGCTGTTTTTTTTTTGGTTGCAGCCATCATTGTTGTTTGGTGGGCCTGGACTGGATTCGAACCCGCCATCTTAGGTGTATGTGCTTGGTGCCTTAGCCACTTGAGCCACAGGCGCCGAGCCATGCCTGGCTATTTTTTAGAGACAGGGTCTTACTCTGGCTCAGTCTGGTCTCCAATTCCTGAGCTAAGGCAATCCACCTGCCTCGGCTTCCCACAGTGCTATGATTACAGGCATGAGCACTGCGCCCAGCCCTCAACGCATTATTTATAGTAGAATCATATCACAGTGATAAGTTAATCTAAGAACTTGGTAGGAATAAATAAGCAAAGAAGTGATTGATAAATGACAGCGAGTCTGAGACGTGTATCCAAAGTTAAAAAACTAGACTATGATTTTCCATTATCCAATAATTTTGGGATGAAATGAATGAACTTTTTATTTTTCCTTCAAGTCTCAATAAATGTCTGTAAAAATACAGAAAACTGCTGGACATGGTGGCTCACACATGTAATCCTAGCACTCTGGGAGGCCACGGTGGCAGGATCCCCTAAGTTCCAGAGTTTGAGACCAGCCTTAGGAAGAGTGAGATCCTGTCTCTACTAAAAATAGAAAAATTACTTGTTCTGGGGACATGTAGTCTCAGCTACTTAGGAGGCTGAAGCAAGAGGATCACTTGAGCCCAGGAGTTTGAGGTTGCAGTGAGGTGTGAGTATGCTACTGTGCTCTAACTGGGGTGACAGAGTGAGACTTTGTGTAAAAAAAAATTGTTTTTTAAGAAAACACTAAAGCGCCTCTGAGGGATGTTCCTTTTATTGAAATATGTAACATTCATCTGCTGAAAGTAAATGTGAAACTTTTCACTTCCTCCTCCTATGCAAAATATGCGGAGAACAGCCCTACCGAGGATGGCACAGCGTGCTGACCTCTCACCTTCCCTCTAGCCCCGTGATAGGCAGAGGGTGCTTCTGTGCTTTAAAGAATCATGAGTGTCTTTAAGGTAAAGCAGGGAGACCTTATCTTGGTCTCATGCCGTCAACTTGCTTATTTCACTGCTTTGTGCTCAAGGAGCTCTCCCTCAGCACTCAGGCATTTCTGGACAATTCTGGGGTTTGGAGGATTAACATAGTCCTCACTCCTGCTGCCCCACCATGTCTGAATCTAGAATGTGCCAACGTGGATGAACTTATT
>NW_003852499.1:2470148-2472266 GCF_000181295.1 Otolemur garnettii
AACACCCCCATTTTCCATTAGACAAAATTATTTTCGCAATAATCGTGAAATGATCACACTGTATTTCACGTTTACCCTTATCACCACAAATAGTACACTTACACTTTGCCCTCCTTTTCACTGTTTGAAACTTTAAACACAAATAGAAAGTCTAAGTAGATGGAAGTAAAATAACTTATTTTTTTGTCTTTATAATCATGGTGCTGTCGCTGCTACTTTTGAGAGGTGGAGATATGTCATTCTGACCAGCTGGAAGGGAGCTGGGAAGGTTCAGAAGGAAAGAAACTTAGAAACTCTGGAAAGGAACAGGGTGTAGCTGAGTCCGCAGGTGTCCGGGGGGGCCCCTGTATAAGGAGTTTCCGGCATGAAATTCTGTGCAGAATAGATGGTTTCTAAAGACTACGGCTAAGTTCCTTGTGTCAACTTGAAGTTCACATAGTATTGAAACTCAGCGTAGCTACAGCATTTATTTAGATTTAGAACGTAGACCAACAAAATATTTTTTCAGGGAGAAATATTTTGTCACTGACGTTGTTTAGAATTGCTGGCCAAGAGGATAACAAAGAGCAGCCGGTTTTTGGCTGGTGACCGTTTTAAACTTCTCTATAGACAATGACTGCTCTATTTCCTGCTCTTGGTGTTGGCAGAGGGACAGCGGGCTGCCCTGCTCTTGTGCACTTTTGACAAGGGGTCTACCTTTCGTTCATAAAGTGGCGGAAGGGTGACTTTTGTCAAAAGGCAGAAGTGTCATTGGCCAGCATGAGCCCTCGGCCCCCTCCTACGTGGGTCCCTTCTTCATCTCCTTCCTGTCTCCATCCTGCTATTGGGACAGGTGATGTTGCCATCCTGGACGCTGAGACTGAGGGACCCCTCCCAGGACTGCAGAACAGCAAGGAGCCGAGGAGCCTGAGCACTCCACGGAGAGTGCCCCAATTTCTAGGCTACATGAGAGCAAAGTAAGATCTCATCTTTTCTGGGGTTTCTGACACTCCCAGGTCAGGGGAGGTCCTGACATTTAAGCTGAGATCTAAAGGATGAGTAGGTTTTCTGAGTAAGAAGAGGGAAGAGAATTTCAGAGAGTCGGAGGCCGGGGGAGGAGAGCCAAGAGCCAAGAGACAGCATGGCGAGTTCGAGGAATGGAAAGAGCTCAAGAGTTCTAGGTGGTCTTGAGAGGGAACCCAGAAGGATTTCCCTGTGTAAATGATTGATCTGTGCTTGTTGGAATTACCTAATATCCCCTGTGGGAGCTCTAGGGCGGTTAGGAGGTTCTCAGAGATCAAACCAAGAATCTGCGGCCTTGCCCTTGCAGGGTTGCCCTGGGTAACTTCTGTTAGTAAAGAATCCTGTTTACCACCTTCTGACTCACCCTCACCTGTGGTTTCTATGGTTCCCATCAACAATGAAGCATAAAGCCCTTCACAGAGGGTGGGGTCCGCAGGGTAGGGCAGTCCTCTCCCTTTTCTGGCTCAGAACCCAGCACAGTTTCTCAGCCTACAGCAGGGGTAATAGGGGAGAGAGTGTTTTTGTTTGTTTTTGAGACAGAGTCTCACTTAGTCACTCTTGGTAGAGTGCTCTGGCATCATAGCTCACAGCAACTTCAAACTCTTGAGCTCAACTCTTGCCTCAGCCTCCCAAGTATCTGGGACTACAGGCGCTCGCCACACACCTGGCTATTTTCAGAGATGGGGTCTTGCTCTTACTCAGGCTGGTGGTGAGCTCAGGCAATCCACCCGCCTCGGCCTCCAAGAGTGCTGGGATTACAGGCTTGAGCCACCTCTCCCAGCCTGAGAGAGTGTCTTTGTCTATGGAATCTCAGGGAAGGATGAGAGAGAGGTGGCCTCAAGGAGCTGAGGGGAACTAAGAGATGGAGACCTGCAGTCAGTATTAGGTGTGTGTGCAGAGTGTGGTAGAGAAGTGCACAACTCTGTGTGGATCAGAAGCCTCACTCTTCCCATATATTTTAAAAGAGCCCAGGCGATGGAGAGAGAGGCAGCGAATCTCTAGCAACAGAAGAATTAGTGCAAGATTTAGGAGACCTGGCTCGGTGCCTATAGCTCATCCGGCTAAGGCACCAGCCACGTACACCTAAGGTGGCGGGTTCGAATCCCCAGCCCGGAC
>NW_003852499.1:2473702-2474692 GCF_000181295.1 Otolemur garnettii
AAAAAAAAAAAAAAAGGGCAAACTATGGCTTATACAAGTTGCTTAATATAGCTAAGGTCAAAAGCAGGACTAGAATCTAGACCTTCTGGCTCAGAGTTCAACATTCTTTCTATTAAATCAGCACTTCTTTTCTTTCTGCAGAAGAATGGGCAAAATGATGATGATGATGGTGGTAAACCAGTTGAAAAGTTCTATACCCAAGGAAGAAAGATTATTCCAAGGTGTGAAACAAAGGGAAAATGGAATTCCCTTTTTGTAGAAATAATGTGGTCTTTATTTCTACCTAGATGCAGGTGGGGTGAAATCACGAAAGGAATTCCACATGTGGGTTATGGTGGATCAGGATTTAAAGGGTCAGGGAGGGCAGCAATTGGAGGCATTCCTATTTCCTGGGAGGGACATCAGTCTGACCCTTCCTGGGCAGGTCATGAACCTGACCCTGCATGGGCAGAATGGGTCTATTTAGGCAGGTACACCTGATTCTATCACCGGTCTTCCTCAAACTTTGTGTGTTCTAGATTATTTGTGTCTAGAACACACAAAGTGTCAAAATTCTTGGTCAACTTTAAAAATTGTCACACATTCAAAATAATGCAAACTTTGAAAATAGGCTCGACACCTGTAGCTCAGTGAGTGCCGGCCACATACACCAAGGCTAGCAGGATCAAGCCCGGCCCAGGCCTGCTAAACAACAATGGCAACTGCAACCAAAAAATAGCCAGGCATTGTGACAGGCGCCTGTAGTCCCAGCTACTTGGGAGGCTGAGGCAAGAGAATCACTTAAGGCTCGGCGCCTGTGGCTCAAGTGGCTAAGGCGCCAGCCACATACATCTACGGTGGCCGGTTTGAATCCAGCCCCAGGCCCGCCAAACAACAACGACGGCTGCAACCAAAAAATAGCCAAGCGTTGTGGCAGGCACCTGTAGTCTCAGCTACTTGGGAGGCAGAGGCGGGCCACTTGCTTGAGCCCAGGAGTTAGAGGTTGCTGTG
>NW_003852499.1:2477434-2479379 GCF_000181295.1 Otolemur garnettii
AAAAAAAAAAAAATTTGAAAACTTAAATGTAAGAGCTAAAAAAAAGGCTAATAAACACATGAAAAGATGATGAATAAAACATTAGTTATTTAGGGAAATGCAAATAAAACCCAGAATGGAACATCATTTAACATCTACTAGGATAACTATATACTGTAATAATAATCAAAAAGAAAACAAATGTTGGTATGAATGTGAAAAAATCGGAACCCTTATACACTGATGGTGGGGATGTAAAATGGTTCAGCTACAGGGCAGAATAGTTTGACAGTTCTTCAGAGGTTAAATATAGAATCACCATATAACCCAACACTTTTACTTATTGGTATATATCTGAGAGACTGAAAACATGTTCACACAAAAACTTGCACATGGGCTCAGTGCCTGTAGCTCAGCAGCTAGGGCCCCAGCCACATACACCAGAGCTGACGGGTTCAAATCCAGCCCCAGCCCGCCAAACAACAATGACAACAACAACAAAAAATAGCTGGGCATTGTGGGGGGTATCTGTAATCCCAGCTACTTAGGAGGCTGAGGCCAGAGAATCACTTAAGCCCAAGAGTTTGAGGTTGCTGTGAGCTGTGACACCACAGCAGTCTACCCAGGGCAACATAGTGAGACTCTGTCTCAAAAATAAAAACCAAACTTGCACATGAATGTTCATAGCAGTGATATTCATAATGCCAAAAAGTAGAAACAACCCAAATGTCCTTCACATGATGAATGGATAACAAAATTTGGTGTAGCTAGAATGGAATGTTATTCAGCCATAAGGGGAAAAGAAGTACTATTGTATGCTGTGACAGAGATGAACCTTGGAAGCATTGTGCTGAGTGGCGAGGACAGCCACAGAGGCTACATGGATGATTCAATTTATGTACAATATCCAGAACAGGCAAATCCACAGAGACAGAAAATCTTCATAGATTAGCATTTATCAGGGGAGGAGTGGAAGAAAGGAACTGGAACTACTTGTTAATATGTATGGAGTTTCTTTAGGGGGTGACAGAAATGTTCTGGAATTAGGTAGTGGTGATGATTGTATAACATAGTGAATATACTAAAGACCATGCAATACATTTTTTTAATGGTGGATTTTATGTTATATAAATTGTATCTCAATAAAAATGCTGAAGTAAAACTCAATTCATGTGAGTACCTTTGTCCTCTAGGGTCAATGTATTATAATACTTCATGGTGTGTGGGGGGTGGGGCAGGGAGGAAAGCAGTTCCTTGTACGTGCTGCCTGTTTCTACATGAACACATGGAAAAGAATGGATCCTTAGCGACTGCACTCTGAATCATGTGAAAGCTATTTCCCGGTCTGTACATCAGGATTTTAGCCAACCCAAAAGAGGACTACGTGCACATACACGTGATGGTAATTGCTTTTGCTAGTTTGCCATTGTTTGGTGACAACAATTGTTGAAACTGTTTCTCTCTGAGTATTATGTCCTTAAAACCCTTTCCAATTCTATGTTGGACAAAAACACTTTAATTATTTTATATAACCTAAAATAGAAAATGATCAGGTGAGTTCACATTTACGTTTTTCTCTTTTAAAGCTTTGGGATAATTACAAGTAATCTGCCAACCTCTTTCCCCCCCAAAATAAATAAGAGCTGGGGAGTATATGGGTGGCAGAAAAATTGGATTGGAATTTTAACTTCCCAGCTGTTTTCTCCAGCTTCTTTGCTGCCTGGTGGGGACTCTGCTGCCCAGAGGGCAACTTTGAGTGACATACTATATTCTTCCTGTCTTTCTTTGTCTTCAGCACAAAATTAAAACTTTATTTTGGGAAATATCTTGTGCCTATTCTGGAAAAAAATAGGCCCTGACTGTGACTGATAGAAAAGATTTGATGACTTTGAGCCATGATTTAACATTTCATAGCAGATAATGTGTACATTGGGGCAAAGAGTGAATAGTTAATAAAAGACAGTTC
>NW_003852499.1:2480427-2482101 GCF_000181295.1 Otolemur garnettii
AGGCACCAAGACTTTTTTTTGTTTTAAGAGTCAGAGACTCACTGTGTTGCCCAGGCTGGTCTCAAACTCCTGGCCTCAAGCAATCCTCCTGCCTTGACTTCTTAAAGTGCTTGGGTTACCGGTACCCAGACATTGTATTTTCAGTATAAACGAAACCATGCGTATGACTGGAAAATAAGATTAGTTGTGGTGATTAAAGCAGTTCTGGAAACCCATATGCAACCTTTAAGACTGTAATAATTATTAAGACAATAATAATTATAAACAACATAATGATATTTCTGTGACAGCCATAATCAATGTCATATTTCAAATTTAAGAAAAGGGAACAAAATAGTTTATCAATTTTTCCCATGAAACTATCAGTCTACCTAAGGACATGTTGATTAAACTGTTCCTGGGCTTCACTCTGAGAAACATTTCACTACATCAAGAGATTCTGAATTTCTAGGAGATGGGCTATGGGGAAGGTGGCTGAATGACAGATAAGTGAACAGAAGCCATCTGGAGGCTTGAGGGGAAACTCAAGGGGACTCAGAAGCATTTCCCCACGGAATCCTCTGGCCTGGGAGTCCTGTGTAAAATTATACATGGCCAGTAGAGGGCACGGTAGAACCAGGGATGCCAGCTTTGCAAGAGTGTGTAGAGAGATTGTAGGAGACACCAACATCCCAGCAAGATGATCTGCAGCTGAGGCTCCAACCTCGGGCCATTCCTCCACCGGAGTTCCTTGTGGGAGGAGCCCATGCCCTCAGCACGTAGTCATTGTTAATTTCTTCCCTCACCTGTGCTGTTCTGGCTCAATAAAAGGCTGGTGCGGAGGTTGCTCGGGGCTAGCCCGCCTTCCACAAGCTTGTACTTCTAATCCACTTCTCGCCTGGTTCCTTCCTGTGCTAACCGAGACCAGGGCCACAGGAGCCCGTTGGGTCACAACAAGAGATCTTACTCAGGGTGGAGTGGTGGAATGGAGTGTCCTTGATTGCTACCCATCCCTCAGCTTTTTAACTGTATTCATTTTGTTTCTCTCTTTATATTCGAGATTCTTTTTTAGAGGGGCACAGTCTAACTTGTCTCAGTAGAGTACCATAGCATCATAGCTCACAGCAACCTCAAACTCTTGGGTTCAAGCTATCCTCTTGCCTCAACCTCCAGAGTAGCTGGGACTACAGGCACCTGCCACATTGTCTAGTGATTTTCTGTTTTAGAGATGGGGTCTCACTCTGGCTCAGGCTGGTCTTAAACTCCTGAGCTCAAGCAATCCACCTGCCTCAGCCTCCCAGAGTGTTAGGGTTACAGGTGTGAGCCATCACACCGGCCATATTCAAGATTCTTAACCTGGTGACCATGGTGGGGCTTCTGATCATCAGTGATCATCAGGAACTTACACACATATAAAATATGTGTGAGTGGGTGCATTTTTTTTTTTTTTTTTTTAATCTCAAGGAGGGTTTTATAGTTTTGGTTAAGCTCTCAAAGGTTTAGGTAAGGGAACAAAATTGTTTATCAATTTTTGGCATCTCTGGTTTCACAGTGCCCTCTTTCCCCTGCCAAAAGTAATGCAATGTTGCCTAAGCCACAGTATCCCCTTGAAGGTGTAGAATTCAATAATGTTAGGTACCAATTAATTGACTGTCTACCTAGTGGCAAGTGTTTCATATATACTTTTTTTTTTTT
>NW_003852499.1:2484098-2506303 GCF_000181295.1 Otolemur garnettii
CCTGAACTACAGGCACCAAGCTATTAGCTATTTTTTAAATGCAATGTCAGCCATGTTAAATACACTCGCATTACTGTGCAACCCATCTCTAGACCTCTTTTCATCTTGCCTAAGTGAAACTCTGTACCCATTAAATGATAACTCCTTCTCCTTTCTTCCCCCAGACCGTGGCAACCGCCATTCTACTTCTGTCTCTATGATTTTGTGTATTCTAAGTGGACTCACATAGTGTTTGTCCTTTGTAACTGGCTTAGCTTAATGTCTTTAACCTTCATTCATGTTGTATGTAGCATGTGTCAGAACTTACTTTCTCTCTCTGTATGTGTATATATAGATATAGTTTTTTTGTTTTTTTTTTTTTTTTTGAGATGAGTCTCACCATATTGCCCAGGTTGGTCTCAAATTCCTGGCCTCAAGGGATGTTCCAGTCTCTGCCTCCCAAGTAAGTAGGGTTACAGGTGTGACTAGGTAGAATCTCCTTTCATTTTAAGACTGAGTAGTATTGAATTGTATGTATAGACGTTTTATGTATTCATTCATGTGTGGACACTGAGAAAGTTCTATCTTTTGGTTACTGTGAATAATTCTATGAATGTGGGTGTACAGATGTGTCTTTGAGAATCTGCTTGCATTTTTTTCTTTTTAATTAATGTTTTGGAAGTTATAAAAGACACAAACTTGATACAAATTTCAAAATCACTCTAGCTATGGTGGAGGAGACACTGGTCAAAGTGAAGAGTGTCAGGACAGTGGGCTGTGCATGGGTCAGCACAGCCTGCCCTGTGGCAGCCTGCTGATGGGGAGGCATGGATAGCACAGTTCCATTTTTTTTTTTTTTTTGAGACAGAGCCTTAAGCTGTCCCCCTGGGTAGAGTGCTGTGACATCACGGCTCACAGCGACTTACAACTCCTGGGCTCAAGCAAGTCTCCTGCCTCAGCCTCCCAGGTATCTAGGACCACAGGCGCCCGCCACAGCGCCTGGCTTTGGCTGCAGCCGTCATTGTTGTTTGGCGGGCCTGGGCTGGATTCAAACACACCACCTTAGGTGTATGTGGCTGGTGCCTTAGCCACTTGAGCCACAGGCGCCGAGCCAGTTCCATTGTTAAGGTCCTGCAAGGCACTCAAGTGGTGAGAGGACACATAGGTTTCTGTGATGAATGGAAACTTTAGGAGTCTAGTGTTACTGGTATTTTTCTCTCTGTGGCTGGTCCTTAGTCTGGAGATTCAAGAATGAAACCTTGAGCTATGCATAAGTGATAGGACAAAGTTTATTTTATAGAGAGGAACACAGAAGGGTAACAAAGTTTCCAGCAGAGGAGGGGGGAAATTCCTAAGTGGGAAGACCCCAATGTCAGGATCTGTTTCTGACACCACTTGTCAAGGCCCGGGACTGGCCAGGTCTCGGGCCCAGCTTAGGCAGGTTCCGGACACAGATCGCTAAGCTACCTTGCTCAGGAACAGTTTCTCTTAGGTGCTTGAGGGCTATCTACTTTAGCTGGGGAGAGAGAGAGAATGTCTTAGAGAGAGTAAAGCAATCTTCTTAGAACAGATAGATCTTAGTCTTTAGCAGAGCTTGGTAATCTTCAGCAGAGAGATGCCATGCTGGTGTTCTGCAGGCAGGAGAGAAGACAGAGTCAGAGTGAGTCCGTGATAGAATGTGCATGCTTTTTGACTGCCTTCTCCTCTAGCCTAATATAAGGCTGAGCTCATGCTTCTCAACACCACAGGTGTAGAGGCTGCCAATTCACCACTGCTCTTATCTCGCTAGCGCTCATGCTTGTTAGAACTAAATCCCTCTCCACGTCCTTCTTACCAAGGTGTTCCATTACAGGTATTTCCTATAACTCACTCCTCCTAGCCATAGGCTATACGGGCTGCTACATTTCCCCCCTTTTTTATATACAAACAATTTTAAATGTGGTAAGGGCAGTTCTTCCTGTTATTTAACCCTTTTCTTTCTAGGCAAAAGATAGTAATTGTTAAAGTTTAAAATTCCAGGTACGGTATGGGCTCTTTAAATGAGGAAGCCCAGTACAGATGTAAACTATTAGCTGCTGCTAGGGAAAAACCATGATTGTAATGTTAATTCCCTTAAAGGTCTTTTTAAACTGAGAAAATCTTTGCTGAGAGAATTTCCCATTTCTTTAACTGTACGAACTTTCCTTTGATATTTATTTAACGGATGCTTTCTTTGCAATCTTTGCAAGCAAGGATTTTTCTCTCGCTATTCCAAAGGTTTTGCTACTCGTGGTCCTAAATCCACCCTTCACAGATCAAAAGACTGTTACTCATGGACTAATGGTTCCACCCTTCGCAGTTCCTCTCAGAGGCTGTTACTCGTGGTCCTCAGTGGTACCACTCTTCACAATTCCTCAATAGCAAAGTTCTTCCTGCTTTCAAGCTGCTTTTCCAGAGGAATTTTTCCTAATTGATTCCAGACGCTTTTTTTCAAATGGAGTTCGCTAGCACAAAGGTGGTTTAACTTTTAGTTACTTTTCCCTCCCTTTGTTCTCACCTCTCATAACCTTCCAAAGGCTTCACTTGCTTCCGAGTGTCACTTCCCCTTTGGGCCATGTCCAGGCTCTTTAGCTGGACCTGGTTATGGTACACAGATGCTGATGAGAGGTCGGGTACCCCTTCATCATGCAGGATAACCTAATATTCCACAAACATATTTAGTCTAATTGTTCTCCTTCATCATCCATTGGTCTGGTTTAATTTCCCCAGTTTCATACTGAGGCACCACAGGTCTAACCAAGCTGGCAGAGTGCTCTCATGGCATAGAATTGAATTATGCTGTTTTTTTGGAGAATAGTTTGAAATGAAAATATCAAACTGTCTTTTCTTTCATTTACCAGTGGGTCCTGATTCTGGCCCAACTGATAATTTCCCTACAATAAAGTTGTTCCATCTTTGTCAAATTAATAACAGCATTCATTTGCCCAATGAAAGTCCTTTTTACACTTGAGACATACACCTGGAGGTTTACATGGTCTTTGTTCCTTTTCCTTAGCAGTCACATTCTTTTCCCTTTTAAACTCTTTTCTCTTATGGTCTAGCTTCCCACATTTATGGCATTTGACATTAACTGGGGGATTTAACCTCTGATCTTCCAGCTGCCCGATTTGAGTTGTCATGTCAATATAGCATTTACCTGCTTCTACTATAAGATTCATCGGATCTCTCAACTGTATTTCAACTGCTGTATCTCATTTTCCATGATTTTTCTCTACTGGCTGTTTTTCTTTCGGCCTTTTACTGTTTACAGTCTTTCCCTTTCAATTCTTAGAACCTTTGGCTGCCTTAAAGAGACAGGAGCTCTTTAGCTGTTTCCTTTTACTCTGGAGTCTTAGTTGTTTTATAAAACTTTACTTCCACTATTTCTTCACCAGCCTCAATCTACCCTAATTCTTTTCTTTTTAAATAGAACTCTTAACTGCCAAAAAGGGATTCTGGCATCGAAGGTCTCTCAAAAGCTACTTCCTGCTGGCAATGGATGAAGATATAGGGGAAGCAGTTAGAAGTTCTCTTCCCTGACTTAATACTCTTGCAACCTATTCCCAAACCTTTTCTCTTTGCTGTTTTACCAAAAGCTTTTCTTGCCCCTGAGGCTAAAGGCTTGTTTACTAAAGGTTCTTATCTCCTAGTTCTAGCTTTTCTCTTTCCCTCTTGTCTAAAGGCTTTTTTCTGCTTTTTTTCCCTCAGCCGCTTCCCAGAAGAGGCTAAAGGATTTTATAGGCTTTTTTCCACAGAAGAAATAGTTAAGAGTTTGGAAAGAAAATGTAGGAAAGAGGGAAAACCAAATGAGAAAGGCCTGTTGTTGGCTGTCTTTCTTAGATATTTCTTTTCCCTCTAATATTTCTATTTCTCTTCTCTTTTTCTTATTTGCTAAAGCTTATTTCCCTCTCCGTCCATGTTCACTGAATCCTGCTCACAGCACCATTTGTCGGTGGTGTTCACTATCCCGCTTCTGACACCACTTGTCAGGGCCTGGGACTGGCCAGGTCTCTGGCCTGGCTTACGTAGGTTCCAGATGCAAACTGCTAAGCTACCTTGCTCAGTACTCAGGAACAGTTTCTCTTAGGTGCTTGAGGGCTATCTACTTTAGCTGGGGAGAGAGAGAGTGTGTGTGTGTCTTAAAAGCAGTCTTAGAACAGCTAGATCTTAGTCTTTGGCAGAGCTTGGTAATCTTCAGCAGAGCGACCCCATGCTTGCGTTCTGCAAGCAGGAGAGGAGACAGAGTCAGAGTAAGCCAGTCCATGGTAGAATGTGCGTGCTTTTTGACTGCCTTCTCCTCCAGCCTAACATAAGGCTGAGCTCGTGCTTCTCAACACCACAGATGTAGAGACTGCCAATTCACCACTGCTTTCATCTCGTGAGCTCTCATGCTTGTTAGAACTAAATCCCTCTCCATGCCCTTCTTACCAAGGAGTTCCATTACAGGTATTTCCTATAACTCACTCCTCCTAGCCATAGGCTATACAGGCTGCTACACCCCAAGGGTCTTTTGTCTAGTGGGGCTTCATATACTAACTGTGAGGGGGGGGGGTTTGGGAACCTAAGTCACACTTGGCCAGGAGCTGGCAGACAGAAAACATATGTTGATGAGGGAATGAATGTGGTCCTCATAGTTCTGGCCCCAGGCAAAGCAGCAGGGTGTATGCTTTCCACTCACGGAGGGGCCGCCCAGATGAAATCCTACTTGCTTCCAGAGTGCAGTTTGGAAAAAAGTCTGTTTGCCCAGGCTTAGAAAATGTGGGTCCCTGTCCTACCTTGAACAGGGTAACTCTGTAATACTAATACTGGAGGTGGCATCCTTAAGGGCCTGCAATGGCCTAGCCCCATGAAGTGAATGGAGAGGAAGGGGCTTAGACCAGCCCCTGGTCCTCTGGTCGAGTGGAGGCAATGGCAGTGAGGAAGAGTGGGAGGGAAGGCAGGAGGCTACTGCTCAGACCAATGGGAAGGGCCTGAGTGCCCCTGAGACTGGGCAGTGTGGAGGCTGTTGCTGACTTGAACCAGAACAGTTCCTGCAGAGATGTAGGGGCAGAGGCTAGACAGAAGAGAGGATGGAGAGGAGGAGTGTGGGCAGACAGCTCTCTGGGGAAGCTGGGCTCTGAAGACAGCAGAGGAACTGGGCAGGAATAAGGAAAGGGAGGGTGGTTGTCTTGGATTTTTGTTTTTATTTATTTTTTTGAGACAGACTCACAGTCTGTTGCCCAGACTTATTTTGGCAAACCAAATGCATGTTTTGATGATGAAGAGACTGGCCTGGTGGGGAGAGATGCATTAGATGGTGGGGATAACTGAGGAGCTGGAGTGTGGGTGGAGCCAGGCATGGGGGCATGGGGGGATGGGAAGTTCCTCTGGAATAGGAAAGGGTCCAGAAGTATGTGGGTGAATTTGGCCATAGGAAGTTGAGGAAGTTCTAGTCCAATAGCTCTACACTAAAAGGGAGAAGAAACCTGTTAGGTGAAATTCCAGGAAGAGGCAGAGTGCTGGAGGTGGTTTTAGGCGGAAAGAGAACATATGTGATAGCCATTGCTGACAGTGGGAGAGAGAACTTACTTCAAAAACACCTCGAGGCTGTGGGATGCTATCAGGAGCCCACAACAGGGTGCCAAACAAGAAATTATAGTTACCAAGCTGGGCAAGATGGTTCATGCCTATAATCTTAGCATTCTGGGAGGCCAAGGCAGGTGGATTGCTTGAGCTTGCTTGAACACCTGGGAGTTCAAGACCAGCCTGAGCCAGAGTGAGACCCTAATTTCTAAAAATAGCCAGGTGTTGTGGCAGGCACCTGTAGTCTCAGCTACTTGGGAAGGTGAGGCAAAAGGATAGCTTGAGCCCAAGAGTTTGAAGTTGCTGTGAACTATGACGCCATGGCAGTTTACCAGGGAGACAGAGAGAGACTCCGTCTCAAAAAACAAACAAACAAACAAAAAAAAACCCAACAAAATTATAATGCTATCATCTGCCTGGTTGGTTGTTTCCTCTAGCAATGCTGGGGCTCCTTGGTAGAGCCTGGAGCTGAGGTTTTAGGACCCCGGTGAAGGAGGGAGAGAGAGAGAAGGGGACGTTCTGCTGAGGAGTGTCTGCGGAGGATCCCCTATCTCTCTGCTGGATGAAGGGAGAAGAAAGGCTGGTGAAGAGGTGGCTGGCTGAGGTCTCAGTGACACCACAGCAAGGCTTCACATGCCCTCAAACCATGGGGGACAAGAGACAAGATAGAGAGGGGGATGGAGCCAGGGCCTGAGAGGTAGGGCAGTTTCAGGTAAATGACAAGATCAGGGAAGTTGAGGTGGAGGATGTGGCCATCAGAGAGGAAGAGGAGTAGGGACAATGAGGCCATGCTGGAAGATATAGAGGCTGCCCAGCCTAGAGCAATGAGAGCAGTGGGTGCAGAACAAGATGGGAGCAAGGGGCAGGTCTCTAGGGAGTGAGAGGTGACCAGGAGGCCAGGATGTCAGCAAGAGAGGGGAGGGGGGTAGAGCTGAATGCCCTAATTCCTAACGAGTGCTCCTAAGGGGGTGGCTGCAGCAGACCTAGCAGGGAGATTTATTTGGATTTGGGATTTTTTTTTTTTTTTTTTTTTTGGAGACAGAGTCTCACTATGTTGCCCTCTGTAGAGTGCTGTGGTATCATAGCTCACAGCTAACAGCTCACAGCAACCTCAAATTCTTGGGCTTAAGTGATTCTCTTGCCTCAGCCTCCCAAGTAGCTAGGACTACAGATGCCTGCCACAATGCTTGGCTATTTTTGTTGTTGTTGTTTTTGTTGTTTGGCATTGGTTCAAACAATGCCAACCAGGGCCTGGTTCAAACCCAACAGCCCTAGTGTATATGGCTGGCACCCTAACCGCTGAGCTTACAGGCACTGAGCCAGGGATTTTTTTTTGGTATTGTTTGTTTTAGAGACCAGCTCACACTGTTGCCCAAGTTAGAGTGAGTCAGCCTACTTCACAGTAACCTCAAACTCCAGAGCTCCAGTGATTCTCCTGCCTTAGCCTCTTAAGTAACTCAGACTACCTACAGGTGCTTACTGTGACACCTGGCTAATTTTTCTATTTTTAGTAGAGACGGGGTCTCACTCTTGCTCACACTGGTACTGAACTCCTGAGCTCAAGTGATCCTCCTGCCTTGGCCTCCCAGAGTGCTACGATTATAGGCCTGAGTCAACACATGCATCTGGGTTTAGACTTGATGCAAAAGCTATCAGAAAGGGGAGTTACTCATGGGGCTGGAATCTGGATGTGGAGGTGACTTAAGAGTGAGTCTTTAGTTGCCTGGGAGGGGGAAGAGGTTGGGTGGCAATGGAGGGAAATGGAAATAGTCCAGGATTTGACTAGTCTGAGGTCTTGGGCTAGGTGACTTTGAGTAAAGTATTTTGTTTTTCCTGTTAGCTGACCTGTAAAGTAAAGGAAGAGTCCCTCATTCCCCAAATTGTTGTGGAATTACGTGAAAATGTCCCCCAACTAAATGGTATACAAATGATTATTATGCCATTACTTAAGTCTTCATTCCCTTCTCTTGGCAAGGGCACAATAACAATGCCTACCCCCCCCCCCCAGGATAGCTATGAGTAAAAAACAAAATAATATGCGTAAAAGGCTTACGGTTGTGTCTGGTGCAAGGTAATGGGTATATGTCGGCTGCCATCATTCGTCCAGTCTCCTGTTCCTTTCCCGTGAATTCTTTTGATTTCTGAGGACCAAGCTCCATAGGGAATAGGAAATGCTCAGTTGTTCACTTGGTGCTGAGTGTGAAACAAGAAAAGAATTTCTGCAGGCTAAGATTGGGATATAAAAGTATAAGTTTATTTTATAGTATTAGAGAGACAGAAGAGAGTGGGGGGAGGAAGAGATAAGTAAGAGAGGAGAGCAGAGAGGGAGATAAGGAGCGAGAGAATGGTGCAGCATCCCAAAGAAGGAAGAATGCCCGCCCTGAGGTCCAGTGGGTACCTGAATTTAAGGGGGAACAATATGAAAGAGTAACTGTAACTGAATTCATAAGGTATTGTGAACCGGAATGCTCTGTCCATTTGTCCTCAGGCCAGGTTAAAGACAGACAATTTTCCAGGTGTTTCCAATCCTTAGGCAGATAGTTTGTCCTGGACACTCAGAAATCCCTGGAGGCTTAAAGGAAGAAATTCTTTTTTTTTTTCTGAGACAGAGTCTCAAGCTGTTGCCCTGGGTAGAGTACCATGGCGTCATAGCTCACAGCAACCTCCAACTAGGGCTTAAGAGATCATCTTGCCTAAGTTTCTCTATTTTTAGAAGAGACGGGGTCTTGTTTTTGCTCAGGCTGGTCTGGAACTCGTGAGCTCAAGCAATCCACCCACCTCAGCCTCCCAGAATGCTAGGAATACAGGTGTGAGCCACCTCTCTGGCCTAAAGGAACAAATTCTAAGACAAAGGAGCTGGGGAAATGTAAAGAGAAAGAATTTCCTTTTGGTCTGTTGGGTTCCTCAATGGTTTGTGAAAACAGAAATCCACAGGGCGGGGGAGGGCTGCTAGCAAGAGAAAGCAGGCAGAGTTAACTATGAATTAATAATTTTTCTTTTTTTTGCCAGGGCTGGATTTGAACTCACCACCTCCAGCATATGGGGCTGGCACCTTACCCTTTTGAGCCACAGGGGCTGCCCTGAGTTAATACTTTTTTTATTGTTTTACTATAAAGACAACCATCCTTACAGAAATGGGGGCAATGCCTGTGGCTAAGTGGGTAGGGCACTGGTCCCATATACCGAGGGTAGCGAGTTCGAACCTGGCCCCGGCTAAACTGCAACAACAACAACAAAAATAGCTGAGCATTGTGGTGGGCACCTGTAGTCCCAGCTACTCGGGAGGCTGAGGCAAGAGAATCATCTAAGCTCAGGAGTTGGAGGTTGCTGTGAGCTATGAACACAGCACTCTACCCAGGGCAATAAAGTGAGACTTTGTCTCTAAAAATAAAAATAAAAAAGGAAAAAAAAGCTCGGTGCCTGTGGCTAAGGCGCCAGCCACATACACCTGAGCTGGCAGGTTTGAATCCAGCCTGGCCCCACCAAACAACAATGATGGCTGCAACCAAAAAATAGCCAGGCATTGTAGCAGGCGCCTGTGGTCCCAGCTACTTGGGAGGCGGAGGCAGGAGACTCACTTGAGCACAGGAGTTGGAGGTTGCGGTGAGCTGTGATGCTACAGCACTCTAACCCAGAGGGAAAGCTTGAGGCTCTGTCTCAAATAAATAAATAAAAAAAATATTTTTTAAAAAAAGAAAGAAAAGAAATGACAGGCACGGAGGTGGGAGTCAGGGTTTGAGGGGGCCAGACCAGGAATCTGCCAGGCCCAAGTTGGAGAGCAGGCTAGGTGCTCACATTTAATGCCTTAGATGCTTGTGGGTGAAGAGGAGGAGGAAACCCACCCATGTGTAGGTCTTACTGACAGCCTCCTCCCCTGCACCCCAAAGTTTCTCACCTATCCATTTCTTCTATACATTTTTATTGAGGGGGGCCCTACCATGTGAAAACATCGGGCTCATCAGCGGGGAAACAAACAGGGGGCCACTGTTCTCAAGAGCCTGCAGACCAAGTGCCTGCAGAGGAGGATGGGGTGGCCAGCTATGGGGTCAGCTCACTCACTCATCATCCCCCCAGAAGCTGAGGGGTATCTCTGGTCTCTCCCTGGCTGAGGTGGGTAGGTAACCTGTCCCAGCTTCCAGTTCCAATTTGGCCTTTGCTTGGGGTCCCCAAGAGAGGCCCAGAAACTGATCTTTGTTGACCCAAAGGAAAAAACAGGCAAAATGGATATAAGTAAAAAGTTTATTTCCAAGTTTATTTCTGCCAAGTTTGAGGACTGCCAGCCAGGAGCACAGATTCCAGTTGCCCTGAATATACCCTTCCCCTTAGAAGCAGTTACAAGCAGGTTGTTAAAGGAAAAATGAGGCCTAAGGTGTTTACCAATGATTTACATGAAAATAACATAAGCTACTGATTGACGTACATTGTAATTTCTATCACTAATTCCAAGACCGTGAAGGTCGTGGGTGAGGCAGTTAGTAAGACTAAAATACCTTTAAACAATTAACACCCAGGCCTGGTAGGGGGTTGGAGGTAGTGGCTTAAGTTCCCTACTTAGGCCTCTCTGGGTCTGATAAATTTTTGCATTCCTCACCTAGCTCAGACTGCTCTGAGCTATTTCTCATCTTTTTTTTTTTTTTGGCAGTTTTTGGCCGGGTCTGGGTTTGAACCCACCAGCTCCAGTATATGGCACCAGCTCCCTACTCCTTTGAGCCACAGGTGCCACCCCTCTTTTCTCATCTTTTAAAAGCGGGAGCACAACAGCGTAAGGGGAGAGAAAGAGTGTCTCCTTTCCAACTTTTAACATTGAAAATGTTTATATCGACAAGAAAGTGGGAAAAAAATACTGCAATGAACAACTTCTGTTCGCTTGGACGCCTTCATCCTGTGCACGCCTCGGCCTTACAGAGCCGAGAATGAGGGCTCCTAGGAGGGCGTCGGAGCGTAGGTGGGGTGGGGACCTAGCGCCCCCGCGCCGCTGAAGACCCGGGCGCGACCGCGAGGGGGCGCAGCCCGGCAGTGGCTGCGGTGACTCACCGCGGCGGGAGGATGAGTCAGGCCTCCCCCGGCTTCCCGCGCTCCCCGCGTCCCTCACTTCCCTCCGCACGGCCGCGCCCAGGCCGTGGGCACAACGCTGACCCTGGGGAGAGGGCGGGGCGCCGAACCGAGCCGCGCCTCCCTGTCCCGGACCGGCTCTCCCCAGCCCAGGCTCCCGGGCCTTCCCCGAAGCCCCACGCGGGCAGCGGCTGGCGTCTCCCAGTACTGGGGCCCAGCTCGCGCTCCTGGGGATCCCGGGACCCAGCTCCGGCCTAGTCCCTGCCCGGGCTTCTCCAGCCGCGGGCCGAGCGCAGGAATCAAGGGCATTGAGTGCGGACCCACAGCGAGCCCGGGCTGGGCCGGCGCCCTCTTCTTCGGGGCCCTGCTGCCGCGCCCTTCCCTCGGCCTGGGGACTGCTGTTCCCTCCCCAGCGGGCTTCAGCTCCCGGCCAAGCCCCGCCTGAGTTTTGGCGGGATATCCTGATGCCAAGGCTGGGCTGTGGGCGGCGGGCCGCAGAGGGAAACATGCCTCCTGCCAAAACCACACGGGAAAAAGTCTGCTCTGGTCCTTGGGTGTGCCGGGATGTTTTTGCTTCTTCTCAGAATAAGTCAGGGAAAAAGAAAAAAAAAGGAAACTCTTAGGTGAGTCCTAGTTGCAGGCTGAAGAAGATGCCCGACAGGGCCTGGCTCAGAACCCGAGTGTTTGTTAAAGCTGGGGGCGAGGGGACCTTACAAAACCTGCACCACCGACCTCACCTTGGAGGCACACCCCCCACCCAAGCCCCCGAGGAGGAAGGAACTTGTCCAAAGGCCCCAGAACTTATGGGGCTGGCTGGGCCACCTACTCAAGCTGTATGCAAAGTGCCTAAAATAGAGGGCTGGCACATCATCAGAACTCGGTAAACGTAAGCGCAGGGATTCAGCTGACTCTTGGACAAACAGGTCTGGGCTGCGTGGGTCTCCTTATACCTACCAGGATTTTCTTCCGCCTCTGCCACCTTGGAGACAGCAAGCCCAACCCCTTCTCCCCTCCTGCTCCTGAGTCTACTCAATGGGAAGACCAGGAAAACGACGACTTTGCTCTGACCCACTTCCACTTAATAAAGAGTGAATATTTTTCTCTTCCTCGTGATTTTCTTTCTTTCTTTTTTTCCTCGTGATTTTCTTAATAGACATTTTCCTTTCTCTGGCTTCTAAGAATACAGTATATAATACATATACAAAATGCGTGTCAATCAACTGTTTATGTTATTGATAAGGTTTGGGTTGGCATAGGCAAGGCATAAGTTTGGTAGGTGAGAAGTTAAGGACTGAAAATGAGAGATTATTCCGAGGCGTGAATGAAAGGAATCGGAGTCCAGGTTTTGTGTGGGCCACTGGCTTTTATTCCACCTGGGTGTGAGTGAGCTGAGTCCGAGAGAGGAGTCAGCACGTGGGTTAAGGTGGATGGGAATATAAAAATTCAAGGATAGGGGTTGGCACATTCATTTCTTCCTGGGTGGGACATTCATACACTCACTTCTTCCAGGACAGGAATTTGGGCGGCTCGGTACATCCGGCCCTATCAGTAGGTGAGGCTATTTTTTTTGTTTGTTTGTTTTTGAGACAGAGTCTCAAGCTATCCCCCTGGGTAGAGTGCTGTAGCATCACAGCTCACAGCAACCTCCAACTCCTGGGCTCAAGTGAGTCTCCTGCCTCAGCCTCCCAAGTAGCAGGGACCACAGGTGCCCGCCACAATGCCTGGCTATTTTTTGGTTGCAGCCATCATTGTTATTTGGTGGGCCCTGGCAGGATTCAAACCTGCTACCTTAGGTGTATGTGGCTGGCGCCTTAGCCACTTGAGCCATAGGTGCTGAGCCAAAGCAATGATTCTCAATCTTCATTGTGCAGTGGACTTAAAGAAAATACTGATGCCTGGCCCTTTCCCCTCCCATCCCCTCCCTGCTAAGATTCTGATTGAGTGGATCTGAGGTTTAGCCTGAATGTCAGGATTTCAATAAGCTTCCAGGTAACCCCAGTGAGATGCTGAAGCTGGGAGCCACTGGTTACGAGTTTGAGTTGGTAGGTTACTTTGGAGAACCTGCTTGTTTTACCAGATGAAGAGGGTCTGGCCCCGTCACTATCAGCCAATATGCAGAAACAGGTATTAGTCCACCAAGCTTTATTTGTCAGAAGGCGGGTGATTCTGGAGAGCAGTGCGAGTAGCCTCTCCAAGACTGTTCTGTTCTTCCATTTCCAAAATCAGTTTTATACACGAAAGTTCAAAGTAAAAACCATGTTAATCTTCAATAATCAGCATAACCCATAACATTCCAATTCAAAAGTTAATCTCCTAAGTCAATCCTCCTAAACTACTCAAAATAGGCATCTTTAGTGTTGGAGCTAAGTTTACAAAACAATAAGAATGGGAAACAAGAGGCAAAGGTCACTTAGGACCTAAACAAACGTTGGCTACGACTTTAGCCTGACTTAACTCAACCTTATTTTCACCACCTGGGCTCTCACTTTTGGCTCGTGTGATAGTCATGGGCAGCCCTATTTGTAGAGCTCCTTTTCTTCTAACTGGCTTGGAAGAGTGTCCAGGATTCTTCCACAGGAGCTCTGCAGGCACCAGAGAGCTACTTCTGAAGAAGTCCTGTCCTTTTGCAACCTCTGTCTTGGTTTACCAGATTCCTCTCTTTGCCAGGCATCAGCATCCTTCCCTTCCAGTAGGGTGCATTTCTCATGGATTCTGGGCAGAACCTCTGAACTCTCCATCTGGGCCTGGGACCCTCAAACTGAGGGCTCAGAGCCGTCAGGTTGGTAGCCCAAGGACCTTCATGAGCTCTCATGTCTGTCTGTGTTCCCAGCACTCCAGGAGACAGTGATACTCTCAAGTCTGAGTTGGAGGGAGTGATTGTTTCCTCTTCCTCTGGAATCTCCCCTGGAGTAGGCTGTTTGGCACCTCCCAGCTTGGTAGCCTCTCCCCCCTCCTCTTCAGATGCTAGGCCTTCTCCTGGATACTAGGTATTAAGCTAGGAAGCTGGGGACCTATGTTTTGGACAATGCGCCCTAAGGCATGTCACTTAACCTCTTTGGTCTTCAGTTTCCTTATCTGTTAAATGGGTACCTCATGAGGGTGCTGAGTGTTTTAAAGAAGATAGTCTGCCAAAATTTGCTTTAGATGATCCCCATGTTATCTATATTCATTGAATTAAATGAACAGAGCTTTCTCTTTCCTAGTTGGCAGAGTGAGGGGTAATTTGCCCTTTCTTAGGGAGCCTCCAAGATATCAGCCCCTGATGATATTAAAGTCTCTGACAATGGTAGGACCTTGAATCTTGGCTCTGTTCCTTATTAAATCAGAGTGTACTCATTAAGTGCCTACTGTATCCAGCATGGAGTCAGGTGTGAGGCAATTCCAGGCTGATTATTGGGAAGAAAGGTTATCCACAGAGAAAAATCAGTGGATCCTGCTGAATGAAAATGACACGCTGCGAGCAGCTGATGCTTTAGAATTGCAGAGGGAGAGTGCAGTGTAACTGGTCAGAGGACAAAGACTGTGCAGAAGAAGACCCTGAACCAGACAAGTTCATGACAGGCTGAAATTGGGTGCATGGAGGATGAGGGCAAGGGTCTGCAGAGCAGGCTGAGGGGGAAGCCTGCAAGACAGAAGGTCAAATTGGAGACCACCCCCTTCCTGTAGTGATCTGGCCCAACAGGGCTCACCAGCATCAACAGAGGGTGTTGCAAGGCAATCCCCTGAATGAGCCTATGGCCCCTTCCCTTCCAACCTTTGTTTTTTTAGGCAAAAAGGAACATCCTCTTTTTAGTAGTCCCTCCTGAAAGGAGACCTGTTGGCCTCTCTGGAGTCTTTAGCTCCCTGGAAATGACTTTTGGTAATGAATATGGCTCAGCACCCATAGCACAGTGGTTACGGTGCCAGCCACATACATTGAACTTGGCAGGTTCGAACCCAGCCGGGGCCAGCTAACCAACAATGATAACTGCCACAAAAAATATCCAGGCATTGTCGCAGGCAACTATATTCTCAGCTACTTGGGAGGCTGAGGCAAGAGAATTGCTTAAGCCCAAGAGTTTGAGATTGCTGTGAGCTGTGACGCCCTGGCACTCTACCGAGGGTTACATAGTAACACTCTGTCTCCAAAAAAAAAAATAAAAAGGAAGAATGGAAGCATGAATAAAAGTCCCATTCTCTCCTCAGCTTCTCTGCCCATCCACAGGCAGGGGCAGAGGCAGACAGCCATGTTTGATATGTCCTGATGTTCTCCAACACCAATGAAAGCTACTTGTTGACCGTAGTCTAAGTGCATTAGGTGCCAAGTCACTCCTGCTGGACAGCTGCCCTCCCCTGTAATCCTCTCTCCTTCACTCTGGGCACTCCCTCTGTTATTTCCTGCCCACTCATTCCTGCCCCAACTTCACATGGCTATGCCTGCCCAAGTGTGTCACCTTCACCTGAGCCATTGTTTTCCTACTTGGGAATGGATGAAACAAGGGAAACCACCCTGTGTGGGGTCAAGGAGGAAGGAAAGCAGGATGGGATTGGAATGGGCAGGGGATGGAAAAAGTGACTTCCAGCTGTTCCCTGGCTTGGACCTGGGGGGTAGCTCAGAGTGGTTGCTATAGTGATGGCCAGAAACACCCCCAACCCTCCTCACCCCTGCCTAACATGTATACACCAAAAAATGGCGGCTGTGCCTTTTCCTCCTTACTCTAATCCCCTCAGGACCCCACCTGCCACCTGCTATGGAGTACAGATTCCCTTTAGCTGCCCCTGCCTCAGTTTTCCTGACCAAAGGAAGCCCGTGAGGCCACTGGGATGAGGAGAGTGTGCCAGCTCTTTCCTGCATGTCCCTGCAGACCCGCTCTCCACTCTTACGCCACAGCTCCGTGCCCCAGCAGGCTGACCTTTGTGGACTGCTTCTCCTGGGCCGCCAGTCAGCCAGTGGGAGGCTCTGGCAGGAAGGGGAGAGTGGAGGGGAGTGAACGGGATGCTCACTCCCATGGTTCTTTCGTTACGGGCTACTGGTTGGCAGTGACTGATCCTTCTCTGGAAGCCCACAGTTACTGTTGGCAGCACCCCAAAGCTCCAGATTTCCCTGTTCCCTGCCCCTTCCCCAGGCCCCACAGCTTCAGAGTGGTAGGCTTCCAGCTCCTGTCACCCCTGTATGATCAGCCTTCCCTTAAACGCTCTTCAAACACCCATTTCAGGTACATTCTCTGTTGCTAGAGGGAATGTCTGAACAATGAAGAAGGAAGGCGGTTTTCTCCAGCAGGCTGGGCATGTGGCTGGGGTGGCCTCTCAGGTGTAATCTGAGATGCACCCAGAAGGCTGCCCTGCCCAGAAACAGCCAGGCTGATGCCCTAAAGTGGGAGGGCCATTTCTCTGGATCAAAAATTTCCTCTGTAAAAATGCCACATTCCCCAGGATGGCAAGCATATTACCCAGTCATTCCTTTCTCAACCTGCCTTGGTTTCATGAGCTCAGAACCTTGAAGGTAAGCTTCATAAATGTGAGGACGGTGTGTTTCTTCATTACATAGACATTGGTGGTATGGGGCCTGGTGTCAAGTTGGCTTAAATAAACATCAGTTGAATGCTTTTATTCACCACTCAGCAAATGTTTCTTGAGTGCCTACTAAGTTCCAGGCACTGTTCTAGGTAAAGAAAAAAAAAAAACAAAGGCCTTCTCATAGGGGACTGATAACAAACCGTTTGTATACACTGTATATATAATATTGGGAGATGATGGATAAGAAGTGCAAGGACTGTAATCCTAGCACTCTGGGAGGCTGAGGCAGGTAGATTGCCTGAGCTCAGGAGTTCGAGACCAGCTTGAGCCAGAGCCAAAGCCAGACCTGGTCTCTAAAAAATAGCTGGGCATTGTGGTGGGCACCTGTAGTCCCAGCTACTCAGGAGGCTGAGGCAAAAGAATCACTTAAGCACAAGAGTTTCAGGTTGCTGTGAGCTATGACACCACAGCACTCTACCCAGGGTAACAAAGTGAGACTCTGTCTCAAAAAAAAAAAAAAAAGGGCAAGGAGATCAGACACATTGGGGCGGATGTTGTTGGAGGAAGGTCAGGATAGGCGTTATTGAGAAGGTGACAGGTGAGCAGCCTGAAGGAGGTGGGAGGGAGAGTAACATGCTCCAAGGAAACAGGCAGAACAAAGGCCCGATAAGGAGCAATAAAAAGGCCAGTGTGCTTGGAGCCAGTGAGCAAAGGGACAGTGGTTTGCTACATCTTTTGGGGTTCTTTTCGGGGCCTGATCTTCCTCTACTGATCTCTCCTTAGCCCGGAGGCTCTCAGGCCCTGCACTTGCTCTGGAGGACCCCACTGGGCCCCATCCAGACCACCTCTGTCCCCACTGCTTTAAGCAACCCAGTTTCCTCCATTTCCTGAGTGTAGCTGATCTCAGGGACAGCTGAGGAGGAAAGAAAGGGCTCCTAGTAAATGAGGTGACTGGGACTCCGAGGAGTTCCTATAATCTGCTCCTCATTGGTGGAGCTTAATATGCCATGACAAAGTGTGTTAAAAACAACAACCAGGTGCAGTATATGTGTATGTGACAGTGTTCTTTTTTTTTTTTTTTTTTTGAGACAGAGTCTCACTTTGTTGCCCTGGGTAGCGTGCTGTGGCATCACAGCTCACAGCAACCTCAAACTCTTTGGCTTAAGCGATTCTTTCACCTCAGCCTCCCAAGTACCCAACACATAGTAGGTGCTCAAGAAATAATTGGGGAATGAACGAATGACTAATGCACCTGAAAATGAAGCTGACACCGAAGAACGTAGTGCTGGCTAAAGCCCCAAACCAGACCAACCTCTGGTACCATTTATGCCTTAGAGCCAACTGTGTCTGGACTGTCTGGTTACACAAAGTTAGTGAATTTCTTTTCATGCATGAGTCACTCTAAATAAGGTTCACTGTTTGTTTTTTTTAATAATCACCTAGTTCTCCTTTTTTTTTTTTTTTTTTGCAGTTTTGGCCCGGGCCGGGCTCGAACCCGCCAACCCTGGCATATGGGGCTGGCAGCCTACTCTTGAGCCACATTCGCCGCCCCTAAATAAGTGGTATAATGGGATTACTGAGGAATATGCTGTTACTATGACGCTGAGGTAGGAGAGGAAAGGAAAATGCAGGGAAAGAGAAGGGAAAGGGTGGGCACAGCCATTTTTAAAACCTCTACTGTGTGCCAAGTAAGGGTCCAGCTTTCTCATACACATTATCGCTTTTAATTCTCTGGACAACCTTTTGAATTGAGTATCATTCCTCCCATTTCACAGATGAAGAAACAGAGGCTCAAGAGGTTAAGTGACATAGCCAGCAAGTAGCACAGATAGAAATAAAAGCCTGGTCTTTCCGATTTAAAATCCCATGCTTTTTCTGTGGTTTATTTTTCTCTATTTTTGGGCCCATGCATTGGCCAGATATTTTTATCACTGCTGGAGTTCTGGCAAAGGCAAGCAGGGTGGCTTGCAGAGGCTGGGGCAGAGGAGGAGAGGGAGGGTGTGCCTGTGTGGGCCCTTTATAATCAGGTATTTGTAAATCTGGACCTTCTCCCTTGCAACAAATATCAGAGATATTTCTTCTGGCTCTTAGACTCAAAGAAGATATCCTCACCTCTATTCCAGGAATGTATTAGGAGAGGCAGTTCTTGGAGGTCAGGTGAGGTCAGGCAGGATTGGAGAGGTGAACTAAGGCTGCTGGTGTCCTGGGCATTTTTGGATACCACATGACCACTCTTTCTACAGCTCTTTTTTTTTTTTGAGACAGAGTCTCACTTTATTGCCCTCGGTAGGGTACCATGGTGTTATAGCTCACAGCAACCTCAAACTCTTGGACTCAAGCAATCCTCTTCCTCAGCCTCTTAAGTAGCTGGGAATATAGGCCCTTGCCACAATGCTCAGCTATTTTTTTTTCTTTCAGTTTTTGCAGTTTTTGGCCAGGGCTGGTTTGAACAGCTAACTCCTGTATATAGGGCTGGCGCCCTATTCCTTTGAGCCACAGGCACTGCCCAATGCCCAGCTATTTTTAGAGACAGAATCTGCTCTGGCTCAGGCTGATATTGAATCTACTCTGGCTCAGGCTGGTCTGGCTCAGGTGATCCACCCACCTAGGCCTTCCAGTGTGCTGGGATCATGGGTGGAGAGCCACCATGACCTATTTCTTTTTTAAGAAACAGAGTCTTACTTTGTTGACTTCGGTACAGTGCTATGGTGTCACAGCTCACAGCAACCTATAGCTCTTGGGCTTAGGAGATTCTCTTGCCTCAGCCTCCCGAGTAGCTAGTACTACAGGCGCCCACCACAAGACCCAGCTATTTTTTTGTTGCAGTTTGGCCAGGGCTGGGTTCGAACCCGCCACTCTCAGCATATGGGGCCGGCACTCTACTCACTGAGCCACAGGTGCCACCCAACTATGCCCAGTTTTTGCAGCTCCTTCTGAGAGAAACTGAGCTTCTTACTGGCCTCCACCACCACATATGGTTCTTGTCCTGACCTGCATGGCCCTCAGCAAATTGGCCCAGCACCAGCACTGGGCCCAAGGGCAGCTCCCCCTTCAGCCAGCACCCGCCCAAGGGCAGTAGCATCTGCAGTCCCATCTGCCACCCCTTTGGTTCAGAGTGCTGTGATGAGCTGGGCCTCCTGGTGGAGGGTAGAGGGGGCAGAAACAGGAAGATGCATAGAAACAATCAGAAAAAGAGGCAGCCTTGGAGAGATGGCCATCTCTGTCCTGCTCTGAGCTCTGGTGCTGCCTTGTTCTTAAATTATGAGGCCCACTGGGAGGCTGCCCTGGGGTCCCTCTATGCAGTCAATGTGTTGTGAGAATCTCCTCATTTTCAGACTAATGTGAGAGAGACAGAGATTGTGACAACCTAAAGAGACAGAAAAGAGGGGTCTGGATTGCGCAGCACGATGTGGTGTGCCCTGCCTCATTCACAGCGTTGTGGCCTGGGGCCCTATGGCCTCCCACACTTGGTTCTGGGGCCACAGGTCAGTGCCCGAGATGAGGCAAGGGTTTGGGCTAGAAGCCCGAAGAGAGAAAGGCTTGGTCAGAGGGGCCATGGGAAAATAGTGGTTTTCAGTCATGATATCACAGCACATCTGAGGCCTGGGACTGTTTTAAGGAGTTTGTTACTGGCCAGGCACGGTGGCTCACGCCTATAATCCTAACATTCTGGGAGGTGAGGTGGGGCGATTGCTTGAGCTCAGGAGTTTGAGACCAGCCTGAGCAAGAGCAAAACCTAGACTCTTGTAAAAATAAAAGAACTGAGGCAGGAGGATCTCTTGAGCCCAGGAGTTTGAGGTTGATGTGAACTAAAAAAGAGAAAGAAAGAAAATAGGGACGGGGAGTGGACATAGCCAGTGTGTGTCTGTGTCAGGACGTCTCTTACCTCTCAGTCGAGGGGTGGTGAAGAGCACAGACTTTGGAGTATGGAGGACCTGGTTCAAATCCTGGCTCCACTACTTGCTGCAGTGTGATCTCGAGAAAGTTCTGGAACTGTTTGTTTTTCATTGACTTAAGTTACCTGAAACAACTTGGCATGATGCCAGTGGGCCAGGGCTCTGCTCCTCTGGCCACCTGTCCTGTAGAAAGTTCTCCCCTCCTCTCTGCATCTCTGTTCCTCTTTGCAAAATGAGAGCTCTGGCCAGGGCATCTCCCTGTTTAAACCACTCAAGCTCAGTGACATCATTCAGATTTTATGCTCTTGTTAAATTAGGTTTAGCCTAAAGCTGCCTCCTTACATGCTTTAAGATTAGCCTAAAAGTTTCTCAGTACATAGTGAACTCCAACCTAACTAGATGTGTAAACAGACTGTAACCTACTCTTACATTGATCACCCAAGTTGTAGCCAATCAAAGGTGGCCAAGTGTTCAAACATTCTTCAAATAAGGCCAATGCCAAACTGTACCCAGTCTGACTGTTTCTGTACCTCGCTTCTGTTTTCTGTACATCACTCTCCTTTTTTCTATCTATATAGCCTCCCTGATTATGGGACAGTGTCGGGGATCTTTTCAAGTCTATTCTGGTTTAGGGGGCTGCCCGTTAAACGCTTAAATTTTTAAAATTTGTTCAAGGTTCTTTTAATGCTCTGGAGCATTTGGATACGCAGGAAACATTTCTACCAGAGGATGAGGATGATATTTCATCTAGCAGACTCCAGGCTGTGATCCCAAACAGCTTTGCAATTGTCCTCCTTGTCCTCTGCTCAACCGCCACCATGGTGCCGTGTTTTAGTAGCTTGAAACTACTAAGATAATAATTATTACCAGTAGAATGGTGTCAAATGGTATCTCCTGTGGCCCTGATTTGCATTTCCCTAACTAATTAGATTGAGCAGCTCCAGCCTCAGTTAACCTGATGCCATCAGCAGCACTTGATGTGGATCCTCATTCCTCCCTTTTGGAAACACTTTATTTGCATCCCTAGATCCTACACTCCCCCCCCCCCTTTTTTTTTTGAGACAGAGTCTCACTATGTCGCCATTTGTAGAGTGCCATGCTGTCACAGCTCACAACAACCTCCAACTTTCGGGCTTAAGCAATTCTCTTGCCTCAGCCTTCCAAGTAGCTGGGACTACAGGTGCCCACCACAACACCCGGCTATTTTTTGTTGCAGTTGTCATTGTAGTTTGGCTGGCCCGGGCCGGGTTCCAACCCACCACCCTCAGTGTATGTGGCTGGTGCCCTAACCACTGTACTACGGGCACCGAGCCAGATCCTACACTCTTAATTCTCCCCTCTGCCCACAGGTGCTTCTTCTTGGTCTCCTTTGCCATTTTTTCCTCATCCACCTGACCTCCCCTCTCTCCTGTGTCACTTGTTCCTTAGGTCCTCTCATCTAGTCTCATGGCTTTAATAGCAGCATGTGTAATATCTCCCACTGTGTAGCTCCTTCATAGACTCCCCTTATGAACTTCAAATGTTGATCTCTGATTCCATATCTTACTGTTTTTTTTTTTTTTTTAGAGACAGAGTCTCATTTTGTCGCCCTCAGTAGAGTACTGTGGCATCGCAGCTCATAGCAACCTCCAACTCCTGGGCTTACGTGATTCGCTTGCCTCAGCCTCCCGAGTAGCTGGGACTATAGGTGCCTGCCAGAATGCCCAGTTGCTATTTCGTTGCAATGGGGCCAGCACCCTACCCACTGAACCACAGGCACCATCCTAAACTGCGTCTTTCTTTATGACCCTATAATGTACTTTCTGGACAGAGAGAGCCTTTTAAGACAGAAACCAGATCAGGAAAACTGCTCAAACCCTACAATGATTGCCCCTCTTATTCAGAGTAACTCAATGTCTCTGGAAAGGCCTGTACTACCATTTGGCCTTCGGCCTCCTTCTCCATCTCTTCTCCCTCTTGCTCACTCTGCTCCAGCCTTACCGGCCTCTGTGCCGTTCCGGTGACCTGTGGGCACCCTCTTGCCTCAGGCCTTGCATTGGCATTTACAGACACATCTCATTTTAATTGAGCTTCACTTTATTGCCTTGCAGATAGTGCGTATTTTACAAATCGCCAAGTTTGCGGCAGTGCTGCAGAGAGCAAGGCTAGTCATAGCCTTTTCCCCAACAGCATGTGTGTACTTCAGGTCTCTATGCCACATTT
>NW_003852499.1:2507869-2508960 GCF_000181295.1 Otolemur garnettii
CCCGGCTATTTTCTTTTTTGTTGTTGCAGCCGTCATTGTTGTTTGGCGAGCCTGGGCTGGATTCAAAGCCGCCAGCTCAGGAGTATATGGTTGGCCCCTTAGCTGCTTGAGCCACAGGCGCTGAGCCTTGGTGCTCTTCTTGTCACAGGTTTTCAGATCAATGCTGGGAGGTTTGTTGCCATTTCCTAATCTCCAGCTTCCTGACTTCAGCAAGATGTCCCGGCCCAGGGAACTAAAAGCCTCATCCACACTCATACCGGGTTTAGCACTCATCTAAAAAATCCAATTCTGTGCTCTCAAGCCTGCTCCTTCCTCTTGGTCTCCATGTCGCTTTGTTGTCCAGCAAGAGGTGCTCCACCGGAGCTGAGGCATTCTCTTTGATGCTGCTTTTCATTCAGTTTTGAATATTCTCAAAGGACTTCTCATCGGTGACGTTATATACTAGGATAATGTCCATGACTCCACGGTCACAGGCAGTAGTTATGGTCTTGAATGACTCTTGCCCAGCCGTGTCCCACATTTGCAGCTTGATCTTCTTCCTCTCTACATCCACAGTGGGGATCTTGAAATCAGTTCCGATGGTGGAGATGTGTTGTTGAAGTTGTCCTCTGCAAAGACAAGTCTTGCTCAGCAAATGGTCAGACAAGTCTTGCTCACCCAAGTCTCCGGTTGGCAGCATGGCTATTTTTGTTTAAACATTTGTCTTTTATAGACATGTAGACATTGAAGTTGACACTTTAGTTCTGATCTCTCTCTCTCTCTCTTTTTTTTTTTTTGGCCATTGTCTGAGTTGTTACATTTTAGCAGCATGGCTTTGGCCATGGCAGACATTGGGGGAACTGTGGGGGGTGGGGGTGGGGAAGTACCTGGCCCCTGGAGGTGGGATTGGAGGGTTGGTAGAGAGAGCTCAGACTAGGAAGAAGCTACAATTTTTTATTTTTTATTTTATTTTTATTTTTTCTGAGACAGAGCCTCAAGCTGTCCTCCTGGGTAGAGTGCTGTGGCATCACAGCTCACAGCAACCTCTAACTCCTGGTCTCAAGCAAGTCTCCTGCCTCCACCTCCCAAGTAGCTGGGATCACAGGCACTAG
>NW_003852499.1:2510008-2511019 GCF_000181295.1 Otolemur garnettii
GTGGAAGAAGTTGATTCCAATCTTCATGTTTGATTTTGAGGAGTTCAAGACTTTAGTGGAGGGGCTCGGCACCTGTAGCTCAAGCAGCTAGGACACCAGCCACATACACCAGAGCTGGTGGGTTCGAATCCCGCCAGGGCTTGCCAAACAACAATGATGATAACTACAAACCTCCCCACCCACCCAAAAGAAAGAAGGCTTAGCGCCTGTGGCTCAAGTGGCTAAGGCGCCAGCCACATACACCTGAGCTGGCAGGTTTGAATCCAGCCCGGGCCCACCAAACAACAATGACGGCTACAACCAAAAAATAGCAGGGCATTGTGGTGGGTGCCTACAGTCCCAGCTACTTGGGAGGTGGAGGCAGAGGAATTGCTTGAGCCCAAGATTTGGAGGTTGCTGGCTGTGAGTTGTGATGCCACAGCACCCTACCCAGGGTGATAGCTTGAGGCTCTGTCTCAAAAAGCAAGAAAAAAAGAAGGAAAGAAAAAAAGAAAGAAAGAAAGAAAGAAAGAAAGAAAGAAAGAAAGAAAGAAAGAAAGAAAGATAGAAAGAAAGATAGAAAGAAAGAAAGAAAGAGCCAGATGTTGTGGTGGGTGCCTGTAGTCCCAGCTACTTGGGAGGCTGAGGTAAGAGAATGGCTTAAGTCCAAGAGTTGGAGGTTGCTGTGAGCTGTGATGCCATGGCACTCTACCCAGGGCGACAGCTTGAGACTTTGTCTCAAAAAAAAAAAAAGACTTCAGTGGAGGAACTCACTACAGATATGGTGGAAATAGCAAGAGAACTAGAATTATAAAAGTGGAGCCTGAAGGCTAGTTGCCTATAGCTCAGCAGCTAGGGTGTCAGCCACATTCACCAGGGCTGGAGGGTTCAAACCCAGCTGGGGCTTGTTGGATAATAATGACAACTACCACAAAAAAATAGCACCTGTAGTCCCAGCTGCTTGGGAGGCTGAGGCAAGAGAATTGCTTAAACCCAATAGTTGAGGTTGCTGTGAGCTGTGATGCCACTGCA
>NW_003852499.1:2511717-2513132 GCF_000181295.1 Otolemur garnettii
AAATTGCCACAGCCACCTCAATCTTTAGTAACAACCACCTTGGTCAATTAGCAGCCATGGATATTGAGGCAAGACCCTCTATCAGGAAAAAGATTACCACTCACTGAGGCTCAGATGATCATTAGCAGTTCTTAGCAACAAAGTATCTGTATTTTATTTTATTTTATTTTGAGAGAGAGTCTCATTCTGTCACCTTGGGTAGACCATCATGGTGTCATCATAGCTCACAGCAACCTCAAACTCTTGGGCTTGAGCAACCCTCTTGCTCCAACCACCCCTCCTCCTCTCCCCTGCCCCAAGTAGCTGAGACTACGGAGATCCACCACAGCACTTGGCTGGTTTTTCTATTTTTACTAGAGATTGGGGTCTTACTTTTGCTCAGGCTGGTCTCGAACTCCTGGGTTCAAGCAATCCACCCACCTCAGCCTCCCAGAGTGCTAGGATTACAGGCATGAGCAGGTAACTGTATTTTTAAATTAAGGTATGTGCATTTTTAAAAGACATACTGCTATTGCACATAAACTAGACTACATAGTGCACCAACTATGTATAGTGCAAACATAACTTATATATGTACTAGGAAACCAAAATGCATGGGACTCATTTTATCGAACTTCATTGCAGTGATCCGGGATCGAACCTGCTCTATTTCTTTTTTCTTTTTTCTTTTTTTTTTTGAGATAGAGCCTCAAGCTGTCGCCCTGGATAGAGTGCTGTGACATCACAGCTCACAGCAACCTCCAGCTCCTGGGCTCAAGTGAGTCTCCTGCCTCAGCCTCCCAAGTAGCTAGGACTACAGGTGCCTGCCACAATGCCTAGCTATTTTTAGAGATGGGGTCTTGCTCTTGCTCCGGCTGGTCTTGAACTCCAGAGCTCAGGCAACTGACCTGCTAGGATTATAGACAGGAGTCACTGTGCCTGACAAGGAAATGATTTCTTGAGATGAAATCTACTCCTGATGAAGAAGCTATGAACATTATTAAAGTGACAACAAAGGATATAGAATATTACATAACCTTAGTTGGCAGGAGAGGATTAACTCCAATTCTGACAGATCTACTGTGGATAAAATGCTATCAAACATCACGTTACAGAGAAATCTTTTCTGAGACTCAGTGCAGCAAACTTCATTGCTGTCCTATTTTAAGAAATTGCCACGGTTTGGTGCCTGCGGCTCAAGTGGCTAAGGCGCCAGCCACATACACCTAAGGTGGTGGGTTCGAATCCAGCCTGGGCCAGCCAAAACAACAATGACGACTGCAACCAAAAAAATAGCCGGGTGTTGTGGCGGGTGCCTGTGGTCCAAGCTACTTGGGAGGCTGAGGTAGGAGACTCACTTGAGACCAGGAGTTGGAGGTTGATGTGAGTTGTGATGCCATGGCACTCTACCCAGGGGGACAGCTTGAGGCTCTGTC
>NW_003852499.1:2513371-2514691 GCF_000181295.1 Otolemur garnettii
GCGCCCACCACAACGCCCGGCTATTTTTTGGTTGCAGCCATCATTGTTGTTTTGGCAGGCCTGGGCTGGATTTGAACCCGCCAGCTCAGGTGCATGTGGCTGGCGCCTTAGCCACTTGAGCCACAGGTGCTGAGCCAGAACCTGCTCTATTTCTGAGGTATCCCTAAATACTGAAACAGCTCACACACTCATGTTTATTTTCTTATTGTCTCTCCCCTCAATAAAGATACCGTCATAGGCATTCCTTTGTTTTGTTCACTCCGGTATCCCCAACATCTGAACAGCACTTGGCACAGAGTGGGCCCTCAGCAACTTTTGAATGAATCCATTTATGGATTACTACTACAAGCTATTAAATCCGAACTAGATAAAGAGGAAGTGACATCATGAGGATGTGAGAGACAAGGAGAAAGTGGTGAGTTCATGGATGGCAAGGTCTGGATACAGGGGGAAATGGTTGTATTTGGAGTACAGACAGTCCCCGAGTTACAAACAACGAGTCTCTGAGTTACAAATATCCCACTGATGTACCTTGCACTTATGAACAGGGGGCTATTACAGGTGATAGGTAAATGTACTTGTTCCAACTTGTGTACATATCAGCTTGAGAACAAACCTGCAGAACCTATCTCACTTGTAACCTGGGGACTAGGGCCTGTACTAGAAGAGTTTGAATGACAGGGAAGGTGAGAGAGCAGCCCCCACACCTAGCTCTCCTCAACATTTTCAGCTCTAAAACGGGAGTGAAGTAATAAAAAGTCTAGAGCAGTGTTTTTCAAATTGAGAGACACAGCCTATTAGTGGATCATAAAATTAAGTTAGTGGGTGGCAACTAGTGTCTATACAAGTGAGGTAGAATGGAATAGAAAATGGCAGAGCACACTGCATATAGCAAGGATAAGGGTCATATCATAAAGCTTTCATTTCACTTATGCATGTGTACCAGGGGTATTTATATATGGAGAGTGTGAGTCATACATATGGCTGAGTCATGAACAAACCAGTTTGAAGGTCAATAGTGAGCAAGGAAGTCAAAAAAAAGAGAAGCCAGGTCATTGGAAAGATTTTATTGTGAACCTTGTGATCACCAAGACTTTATAGGGGTAGTGCTGGAGAGAAAGATATTTTACCAGGGTCAAAAATCTTCAAGAGGCTTGGCACCTATAGCTCAGCGGCTAGGGTACCAGCCACATACAGTGGGGCTGGTGGGTTCAAACCCAGCCTGGGACCTGTCAGACAACAAGGACAACTACAGTAAAAAAAAAAAAAAAATATCCAGGCATTGTAGTGGGCAACTGTAGCCCCAGCTACTTCAGAGGC
>NW_003852499.1:2514711-2518600 GCF_000181295.1 Otolemur garnettii
CCTGTCAGACAACAAGGACAACTACAGTAAAAAAAAAAAAAAAATATCCAGGCATTGTAGTGGGCAACTGTAGCCCCAGCTACTTCAGAGGCTGAGGCAAGAGAATCACTTAAGCCCAAGAGTTTGAGATTGCTGTAAGCTGTGATGGCATAGTACTCTACAGAGGACGACATAGTGAGACCCTGTTTAAAAAAAAAAAAAACTTTAAGAATTTGTAGAGCCTTGTTCCAAGGCTGTGAATTCTCACCTTCCCTGTCCTTCCCCACACCTAAGCCAGCTGTCAGCTCTTTCTTCCTGGTGCATCCCCACCGCCTTCCCCTTGCTGGGTCCAACCAATAGAGTCATACCTCCTCCTGTCTCTAGGAGGTAGTGGGTATTAGTGATAATAGCAATTTAATGGCAAGGTCAGCCATCATTTACTGAATTCCTCAGGATGCTCTGTTAGGTTGTTGCCCTGCAGAGTAGACATGACCATTTTAGAGAGGACATGGAGTTCAGAGGTCAAAGGACTTGCCCAAAGTCAGTCACTTGGTCAGCTGCAGAGCCAGGATTTGAACTCAAGTCTATCTCCCTCTCCACCCAATTGCCTCTCTAATCAGCTGTTTCACTCCTACGGACCATCCTTACAGCATAAAATCCAGATTTCATGCTCCAGTACAGGTACAAATCACTACCTTTCATAGGTGGTAGATTCTCCCACAGAACTGGAGAGTAAATGTTAATTTCTAGAATGGCTCCTGTTCCACTGAATGTCAGTCCTGCACCAAGAGCTATGATGGGGGTATGAGAAAAGGTGGAGACCCAAAGACCCAGCTTCTGCCTGAAGTCATTTATTTTTAACAAAGACAAAACTGAGGCCTGTGTCACAATGAGGAAAGAATAGAGTCTTGGGGCTTGGGGGGAGGATCACCTCATTGTAATCATTTATTGACTCCTAGGTCACTCTCTATCATTCCTTGAAAATTTCAGTACCTGGAAAAATCTCTCTCCAACACTACTATAAAATCTTGGTGACTTCAGAATATAGGTCATCTGCCCACCAGGACAATGTGAGGCATCTAGGAATCTGGCTGTCAGTGTTATGGCCTACCTGGTTGTCATGTGCTATCTTGCTCTGGGGCCTGGAGGTCTGGTGCTCCAGGTGAGGTGGGACCCTCCCTACCCTGGGCCTGGGGGTTGGGGGGTGAGTCCTGCCTAGTCTGACCCTGGCATGGCAATGCTTCCCACTCCATTGCCGAGGTGTAAGAATGGGTGGCTGATCAATTTAGACCAATGGGCTATGAGGGGCTGCCTCTGAGGGAATTCTAGGGGTGATTCTCTTCCTTCTCTTCTCAAGACCGGAAGAGAAAATGTCCTTTCCATGATCCAATGAAAGAACATTTTCTCTTCCAGCCTGTGACACAGACATGGTGGGGCAAGAGAAAGGTTTGTGTTGATAAAACCTGCTGTGACTACAAAGGGACAAACTCGGGGGCCAAAGCCAACGTGCTGGGATGCTCAGCCACAGAACTCCCTCACACAGGACTTCCTGTATATGGTTTAAGTTCCTCATTGCTTAAAAAATGTTGCCGCTCATAGCCCTAAACTTCCCAAATGATTAAGACAACTCACAGCCTCAGATAGCCCTGCCGGTGAGTGGGGTAGAGGGTCCAGCACAACAGCGGTGGACGCCAGCTGCTGGGACAGACAAGCCCAAGAAGCTCAGTGTTTCATGTAACTCAAGACATTTCTCGTTGCGTCCTGGCCAGTGCACAGGTCATTCAAGGATCCAAACCTTTTCTTCCTCCCCCTCGACGCTCCAGCTCTCTCCACAGAGCCAGTGGTGGGGAGGCACCCTGTGTCTTTTTTATTTTATTTTTTTTTTGAGACAGAGCCTCAAGCTGTCACCCTGGGTAGAGTGCTGTAGCATCACAGCTCACAACAACCTCCAACTCCTAGGCTCAAGCAATTCTCCTGCCTCTGCCTCCCAAGTAGCTGGGACTACAAGTGCCCAACACAATGCCTGGCTATTTTTTGGTTGCAGCCATTATTGTTTCTGGTGGGCCCGGGCTGGATTCAAACCTGCCAGCTCAGTTGTATGTGGCTGGTGCCTTGGCTGCTTGAGCCACAGGCGCCAAGCCGGCACCCTGTGTCTTAAGTGCTCTGTGCTGGAAGTTACATTCCCCACTTCTACTTTTTTTCCAGTGGCAAGAAGTGGTCACATAGTCCCTCACAGAGGCAAGGAGACTGGCTGGGTAGCCTCTCCAGAACCCCTGCACCCTCCATAGAGGGCGCAGGGACCTGGGACAGTCAGCAGGAAGTCTCTGCTGCAAGCTCTTAGGATGAGCAGATGAGGCTCTGAGCTGGTCCTTGAGGGGAAGGAAGGACCAGGTGAGGAAAATACGGGGGGTGTCATGAGTGAAGGTGAGCACAGTGGGTGTTAAGGTAAAGAACCAATGCGAAGTGAGACAGGGAACTGGCAGGTATGCCTAACTGCTTTAGGTATAAATGCTACAGCAGTGCCTGAGTCAGGAAGTCTCAAAAGAAAAGTTTCAAATTTACCCTGATCAAAACAGGATGGGCAAGTTCCAGCCAGTTAGACCCAAGATGGTAGAGAATTAGAAGCTATCTCCCTGATTCCAGGAAATTACCACCCCAGCCACGAATATTCCTCCCCTATTTAGTCTATAATTAAGCCATTGCTTAAGTAGAAAGGAAATAGGAACCAGGGGGCTGTTCTCTTCTGCAGGGAGAATGTGCCTCTGCTCTGTGGAATAGACTTCTAGTTCTTGAATAAACCTCATTTTCACTTTATGCTATCAGCTCACTCCTGAATTCTTGTATGAAGCCAAGGACCCACTTGAACTTCAAGTGGCTGCCACTGAGAGTCACTTTCCTGTGTCAAAAGGAGACCATTTGGGTGGAGCCTGCATGGCAGGTAGAGAGGTATATAAATTTAAGAGACCAGAATACAGAGGACCTCGAATGTCTATGTCAGTCTACCCTTGTGTGTTCCCCAGAGTTTGTGTGGAACAGTTGTGCGAGACGGACCCTATCTGGGCCACCACCACCCCACAACGTCCTGCGGCCCAAGTGAAAGAATAAGTGGGGTGAGCCCAGCCAGGGTCAGCAAGACAAAGTTGGCATGTTGCAGGAAAGGGACCCTGGCCTTTTTTATAGGGGAAATATGAAAGTAGTCTTATTAAGGAAAGGGCCCCCAGACTATAGTGGGCCAGGCAGTTTGGATTGGGGTGCTGTTGATGGCTGTGGAGAAAAGCCCAGGACAGAGCCATGGCAGGTAGCAGTTGCCTGTTAAGCCACCAGCCGTGGGAAGCTGAGCTTGGGGCTGTTCCTTCTGCTTAGAGCAGGGGAACCCCAAAAAGCTCTTCCTGTGTGCCACCCCAAGTGTGCTCCCAGAGTCACTTTTGGACAACACTAAAACCTGAGAATTTTTTTTTTTTGAGACAAAATCTCATTTTGTCACCCTTGGCAGAGTGCTGTGGAATCATAGCTCACAGCAACCTCAAACTTATGCTCAGTGATCCTCTTGCCTCATCCTCCCAAAGTAGCTGGCTGTATTTTTAGAGACAGGGTCTTACTCTTGCTCAGGTTGGTCTCCAAACTCCTGAGCTCAAGTAATCCAC
The DNA here is from genome assembly GCF_000181295.1 of Otolemur garnettii. Taxonomy (NCBI): domain Eukaryota; kingdom Metazoa; phylum Chordata; class Mammalia; order Primates; family Galagidae; genus Otolemur; species Otolemur garnettii. The sequence goes on from NW_003852499.1 coordinate 2,518,335, forward strand.
CCGCCTTGACCTCCCAGAGTGCTAGGATTACAGGCTTGAGCCACCTCTCCAGGCCTAGAACCTGAGAACTTTATGGTTTATTACTGAGGTGGACTTTAACATTTTTATGTTACAGTCAATGTAGCACTGAAGGAAGGGTCAGAACCCTGGGTTTCAACAGGAAAAATGACATGCACTGTGTTTCTGCTAGGTGGCAGGAACTTCATATTTGCACCCAGTAGGCTCAAAAACTAGGGCTCCTGGGTTGCAATCTTTTTTTTTTTTTT
>NW_003852499.1:2518829-2520908 GCF_000181295.1 Otolemur garnettii
GCCACCTTAGGTGTACGTGGCTGGCACCTTAGCCGGTTGAGCTATAGGCGCTGAGCCCTGGGTTGCAATCTTAAAGCAACTTTTTTTTTTCTTTTTTTAGAGACAGAGTCTCACTTTATTGCCCTCAGTAGAGTGCTGTGGTGTCACAGCTCATGGCAACCTCCAGCTTGTGGGCTTAGGCAATTCTCTTGCCTCAGCCTCCCGAGTAGCTGGGACCACAGGCACCCACCACAATGCCCAGCTATTTTTTTGTTGCAGTTTGGCCAGGGCCGGATTCGAACCCACCACCCTCGGTATATGGGGCCAGCGCCCTACTCACTGAGCCACAGGTGCTGCCCACAACTTTTTTTTTTTTTTATCTCATGTGATTCCTAAATTGTGGTCACTGGGGGTAGTTCTTCCCTTGCTAAGGGCAGATATGTGGTAGTTCCAGACTTTTCTGATCACTTTGAGGGTAAAGTCCTATAGTGACTTCAAATTGCAAAACATGGTCTTAATTCCAGAATTATAATGTTTAGTCACAAGCAACTGTAAAAGTTTCCAGTTATATTCCTAAAAGTTAGGACTACTTTCCCTCTGCTGGGGGCGGGGAGCTGCCTCTAGGAAGGGGTGTGGTCAGCTCTTTCTCCTCACTCACCTCTGCTCAACTAACTGCACTGCTGAGCCCTCTGTAGGAAGGGCTCAGGGAATCTCAGGCCTTGAGTATTCAGAGGCACAGAATCCAGTTCTCCCAGAAGGTACCAGCCCCTCCTCAAGGTCTGATTCCCTTCTGCAGGGCCCCTCTGAGCTTCTAGGCTCAGACAATCCCAGCTCTTCCCTCTGTTTGCCCAGGTCGAGGCTGGCAGCTGTTTCCTCCGGCTATTATTTCTGCATTACCTTTTCGTTCTCTTAGTGATTTTTCAGTCCTCCAACACTTGTTTAACCAATTTCTATATTGAATTCTCTCTGATGAATGACCTATTTTGGATTCTGTTTTCTTGGCTAGGCCCTAATTATACATTGGTTATTTAATAATTTCCAACCACTACAATTGAAAGGAGATATAAATTATACTATACTTAATAGCTAACTGTTTATGGAGAAAATGATGAAACATTTGCTCATGTCAGCCAAGGCCTGATAAAACATATTCTCCCGGATAGGAGAGATTTGTATTTAACAGAAGTGCTATTACCCTCCTTCTCTGACTTTGGCTTTAAACACAGAGGGTAGCCACTATGTCATTCATGGGCCAAACTATCACACTTTCCAGTGCTTTGGTGTGGTGGTGGGTGGTCTGGGATCTGGGGCCTTGGGACAGGATGGGAGACTTGGCACTAATCGAGGAAATGAGGGGGTAACCTGATAAAAAGGGTGGTTGCTTCTGAATTTAAGTCTAGGTTTTTCTAGGTGTAGCTGAGGCAGGGGACATGGTGGAAGAGAGAAAATTGCTCCTGAGTCTCTTTTGATATCATAGCATTGCTTTTGTTTCCATGAGATTCAGAGGATTTCCAACTTTATTTATTTATTTTTGGAGACAGAGTATCTATCACCCTGGGAAGAAGGCTATGGCATCACAGCTCACAGCAACCTCGAACTCTTGGGCTCAAGCGATCCTCTTGCCAAGTAGCTGGGACTATGGGTGCCCACCACAGCACCTGGCTAGTTTTTCTACTTTTAGTAGAGGCAGGGTCTCATTCTCGCTCAGTCTAGTCTCCTAGAACTGAACTCAAGCAGTCTACCTACCTCTGCCTTCCAAAGTGCTAGGATTATAAGTGTGAGCCACCTTGCCCAGCCAGGATTCATAACTTGAACTTGCTGAATACCATCTTTGAATTCTGTCTTCATTCTCCTATTCATTTACTTCATCACTGATTTCCTTCAAAGATTAGGAACAGTGGATCAGACTGAACTTGCTCCTCATTTCCAAACCAAAACAGTGGTAGCCAGGCACTTTCTGCCCAAACAAAGGCAGCAACATTCTGCTGTTGCCACAATCGGAGTTGTGTCCTCTTTTCCTCCTCCTCCTTTTTTTTCCCCCTCTAATGTTTCTTTCTTTCTTTTTTCTTTCTTTTTTTTTTTTTTTTTGAGACAGAGTCT
>NW_003852499.1:2521772-2527753 GCF_000181295.1 Otolemur garnettii
CCAAAACTATGACTTTTTAACCAGTTTAATGAAAGTATTTCAAATTGTATGTGAAAACACCACACTGTGCCCCAGAATTGCATTAATGTACATAGTTATCATTTAATAAAAAAACAAAACAAAACAAAACAAAAAACTATGACTTTACCATAAATCTCATTTGAAGCTGTGTCATCTCCCATGTCAGAATTGTGACTCTGGTCTGTAACCCACCAAACAACCCTGACTCTTCGTGGACGTTCAAGGGAGCTGCCACCTCAGCAAGAAGTTTCAAGAGCAGGGCAACTGGTCTTCAGCTGAATCCTGGCACTCTATTTGCAAATACTGTATCCATTATATCTTCATGTCCCAGATGACACTTTCATGTTGCCATTCTGTTATATACAGATACAGTTTGTGTGCTATAAAGCCACTTGTAATTTTAAAAACTACCCTGTGAGGTATATTTCATTAGTTCCAATTTACATAGGAGGAGACTGTGGCCCAAGATCCTGTTAGTCGACTGTTGGAGGCATAAACTGAATGTAGATCTAGTTTCGGGTCTCTGTGCTGTCCCTTCACCATGGTGATTCTCTTCTCTGGGCTGGTTTGAGTTGTCAGTGACTCTTTTCTTTGTTCCTCCTGAGTTCCCCTATGTGTTAAGCACAGGGAATAAACTACACATCTCTCTAACTCCCAGGGCGGTACTCAGGGTTAGTGGGACAACACAAACCTGGCTGAGATCTGTGGGTACCAGTGCCCGTCCTTGCAGGGTAGGATAGAATAGCCCCAATGGGTCACTCACTGCCTTGCCTGGCCTAAAGGTCAGCTCTGGCTCTCAGAACCTTGCAGAGTAGTGGAGATTCTACCCTGGGATAAGATCTAATCCAGCCTGCATTTCCACAGGGGAAGCAGATGGTTTAGGGAAATCCAATTTAAAAAGAATGAAATCAAATTAGTCCTCCAGGGGTCTGATGGCTAAGGCTTGAGTAAAAACAATTACATTAGAGACTCTGGCCTCACAGAGGCAGCCCGACGACCTGAGGGGTGGGGGAGGGGAGAGGAAATCTACCCTGGGTCCCTTATCCCTGGGTAGCTTCTAGTCATGGCTGAGAGGGAGAGGAGAGAACTTAGCTTGGTGGAATAAAGTCCTTAGAGTTTGACGATCCTTGGCTTAGGACCTGTGAACCTACAGCTGACTCTGCCACTTGACCTTCCATGGGTCACAGACCCTTTCTATAACTTCTCAGAGATCCACTATCTTCTCTCTGGAACATGGTCATGTTTATTTAAGAATACTTAAGAAAAACACTCCTCAACAGGGGCTATGCTAGACCAAAGTGTTAGGCACATCTAGTGAGGAGTAATTCCATTGCAGAGCCCCTTGGGGTGTAGAAAACGATAGTGTGGGCTCATCAAGGGTGTCTAGGTGGTCCTAGGTGGTCCTTGAGCCTGTCAGTTCTAACCAGAAGGGTGTCCTGGGAAGAGAAGATGTCTTCTAGCTGCATACACAGAAGTGGGTGTCCAGATGGACAGAGACGATGGTGCTCCATTCTGGGCCACCAGTCACGAAGGAAGATGACCGACTACAGAGACTTAGAGGGGACGGACCTTTGGGGGAGGAGCCTAAAGACTTTGTCATCCACGAGAGTGAAGGACCAGGGAATTCTAACCTGGAGGAGACTGGGCAAGAGCTCTGCAACTGGCCTTCAGATGAATAGTGGCACCCCACTGGGGAATAGTGTATGCACTGTATCTTCATGTCTAAGTTGATTCCATGAGGACCATTGCCATTCTGTTATATAACATGGAGTTTTCATACCCATATATGCTATATACACATATGATTTTTTTTTTTTTTTGAGAGAGAGTCTCACTATGTCATCCTCAATAGAATGCTATGGCATCACAGCTCACAGCAACCTCAAAGTCTTGGGCTTAAGTGATCATCTTGCCTCAGCCTCCCAAGTAGCTGGGACTACTGGCATCCACCACAAGGCCCAGCTATTTTTTGTTGCAGTTGTCATTGTTGGTTAGCTAGCCTGGGCTAGGTTCAAACCCGCCAACTTTGGTGTATGTGGCTGGCGCCGTAACCACTGTGCTACAGGTGCTGAGTCTATATATATGATTTTTTATAAACACTCATTCTCTGCCTTAATTTTTGTGCTTGAAAGATCATGGAGTATCCTGGACATCAATACTGTTTCCCTGGCCTCATGCAATGGGACCAGGGGTGGGTGTTCTGCCAAGAATGCCGCTGATCAGATGGCTACAAATAGCCTGTTCTTCTAAGGAAGCTTGAGTATGAGATGCAGAGAGAAGTGGAGACCCTGGGGTAGATGCCACTGTCTCAGGCCTCTGCAGAATCCAAGCTAGAAAAGTGCAGAGACTCCTAAGTGGTGGTCTGGCTGCTGAGATGCTGAATATCCTTCCAACAGACCTCATTATTTAATGGTGCTGAATATAAAAGAAAGAATGCCACAATTTCAAAGATAAAATATTATTTCAAAATATTTTTGGGTTGTCCATAAACATTTTTGGAATCGTCACTGTCCCTTAACATTTACTCACTGCCATCCCATAATTCAGTGGGTTTTGACCCCTTTGGGGGTTGAACGACCCTTTCACAGGGGTCGCCTAAGACCATCCTGCATATCAGATATTTACATTTCGATTCTTAATTATAGTTATGAAGTAGCAACAAAAATAATTTTATGGTTGGGGGTCACCACAACATGAGGAACTGTATTAAAGGGTCACAGCATTAGGAAGGTTGAGAACCACTGCCATAATTAAATATAGAGAGGGAGAAAACTGATTTTCTGAGTGTTTGCTTGGAGACCTGTGTTTTTATTAGGTCTTAGATGGAAAGTGTCAAGTCCCCATCAATTCAGGAATCAGCAACTCCTCATTTGTAGCTTTCCCTGAATCCCCCTGCATGTCTAAGGATACTCCTGTGGAGTCTCTCCTCTGTTGGACAGCCCTGGCTTAAAGGGACTCTCTTTACATTCAGTCAAAATCTGTTCCCTAGGAGTTCTGCCCATTAGTTTTTGTTCTGGCCTCTGAGGCAACATAACATTCCTGGTTTACTTGGCCTTTAGGCATTTGAAAACAATGACTGCTGTGTTGCTGGATTGGCCCCTCCCCCAGGTTAGAATCCTGGTCCTTTGCTTTGCCTTTGGATGATGAAGTAAGTCTTGGCTCAGCACCTGTAGCACAGTGGTTATGGCTCCAGCCACATACAATGAGGCTGGCGGTTTGAACCTCGCACAGGCCAGCCAAACAACAAAGACAACTGCAACAAAAAAAATAGCCAGACATTGTGGCAGGTGCCTATAGTCCCAGCTGCTTGGGAAGCTGAGGCAAGAGAATCGCTTAAGCCCAAGAGTTTCAGGTTGCTGTGAGCTGTGACGCCATGGCAGTCTATCAAGGGCCACATAGTGAGACTCTGTCTCCAAAAAACTGAAAAAAAGTCTTTAGGCTCCTCCCCCAAAGAAGCCTAAGTCTCTGTAATCTGTTACTTTCCTCCCTGAGGGATGGCCCAGGATGGAGGACTGCAGTCTCTATCTATCCGAATGCCCACCTGGCTGTACACAGCCTGAGAGAGACATCCTCGCCTCACAGTTTGTGGTAAGCTAAATTTCTACATCTTTTTCCAAATAAAATTGTTTCTCCATCCTGCATTTCGATAATGGTTCTTCCAGTCAAAAAAAAGATGTTCCATATATTCCTGTCAAATTTCCTCCTTTGATATTAATCCTGAAAGACAGCAATAAAATTTGGAGAAAGATAGACCTGGTTTCAAATATATCCAGTGTATTGTTTGTATGATCGTGGGGCAAACATGTAACGTTTCTGAACCTCAACTTCTCAACTGTAATGCAAAATGGAATGAAACATATATAATGCACTTGTTTTCTTCCAATCTTCACTATAGACTTAAAAAAAAACTAAATGCTCACGTTCTCAGTCTCCCTTCTAACCATGAGTAGCCATGTGATAGATTTCTGGCCACTCATGCACAAATAGAAGTTGATTTCCAGTCTGGGGGTGGGGAGCAGGGGTGAGTTTTTGCATTCTAGATATAGGGGTAGGTGTGGCTAGCATTTGTCCTTTTCTACTTTTTGTGAAAAGGCTGGAGCTGCAGCAGCTACCTTATGACCATGGGGAACAAGCAGAGAGAATCACTAAGATACCATCTTTGGGAAATAGACCCAGGTAAGTCAACACCTTTGGTTACTTCCACACTTAACATATGAGGGAAAACCCTGTTATTTAATCAGACAAATACATGTTTAACTTACTCAGCTAACTTAAAGTGTTGTGGTAAGGACCAGAGACTGTGCTAAACATATTACATGGATTGCTTGATTTCATTTACTTGTTATTTATTCCTGTCGAGATATATCCTTTCAGTGCCATTAAACATTATTCCAATCTCTTAAGATCTCTTTGAACTATAATTCTGTTATCTAAATTACTGGGTATTTCTCACAGTATTTTGTGAAATCTACAATGTTTAGTAGTGTTCCAAATTATCCCTTAAAACGTTGACCAGGGTAGGTAGGACAAAGCAGGACCCCCAGACCTACTGATAGAGACCTCTCCTCTTCCATGGTCATGTCCATTCTCCACAGATATACTAGTATGCCTAATTTTGCAGCAATTTCACCCAGATATCTCAACTTTGTGCATGAGAAGCTCATGACATACCCTGGGGAATTGATAGTATCATGGAATGAGCCCTGGGACACATGTGAGGTCCTATCTCACCGTTGCACCCCTCAACTCCATTCAGAGGATGTTGTGTTTGGAGAATTAGGCTTTTACTGAGAGTGTGTGTGTGTGGGGGGGGTTACAAATTTTTAACAGTCACATACCAATGGGAGGGGTCAGGGACTATTTGGTTTGTTTTCCCATGTCTCTGACTACCCCCTGCCCCTACTGTGACTTTAAGCACTTTGAATCTTTGAAGGGCACTGGGTGAAGTAACAGCCTTTTACTAAATCCAGCTGTTTCTATCCAAATTTATTGCCCCTGGGCTGCTTTTCATAGCTAAGCCTAGAGGCCACCACAACTAGCTGCTCTTCCTCTTGTGCTCAAGAAGATTCATTCCTTCTGGACCGGATGTTGTTGTCACTTAAAACTTCCTAAAGGCATTTGCTCCCAAAGCCTTCAGTTTCTGAGAGCTCCAGACCATCCTGGTTTTCCCTTAACTGTAGACCTACTTGGCTCTGTTTGCCAAGAGTCAGGGGAAACTCACTTTGGCCTGACTGAGAGATTGTGGACAGCTAGTTCCTTTTGGGGTATCTGCCGGCTTTTGATGATCCCTCTTCTTCTGGCATAGGGCCCAGTCCACATGTCCAGGTCACAGAGAGTGGCTGATTCTTTATTCCATGTACCCCTCCCTGCCACCTGCCAGCTGATTGGAGAGGGGTAGATATTCACTGCAACTGAGTTCAACTTTTCTCTCCTAAAACTTAAACTGGGGCTAATGGAGGTTGTGGAATGGAAGAGCAGCCCACTCCCTACCCAAGGAGGACTGAGAAGCAGAGAAAATTGGTCTCTAGGGAGAGCAAAAACTAGTACACAGAAATGGGGAGCTGTAGGATTTTCTGGTCTATGGTTCCAGAATCTTCCTAAGGCGTACCTGTGTTTTCTTCCATTCTTGGGTTTCATGAGACACCATCTGTTTTTGTTTTTTTCTTGAGATAGTCTCACTATGTTGCTCTTGGTAGTGTCATGGCATCATAGCTCACAGCAACCTCCAACTCTTGGGCTTAAGCAATTCTTTTGCCTTAGCCTCCCAAACAGTAGGGATGACAGGTGCCTGCCACAACACCCAGCTAGTTTTTTGTAATTGTTTAGCTGGCCCAGGCCTGGTTCGAACCCACCCCCCTCAGTGTATGTGGCTGGCTCCATAACCACTGTGTTATAGGCACTGAGCCATGACAACCTGTATTCCTTTTTTTTGAGACAGAGCCTCAAGCTGTCGCCCTGGG
>NW_003852499.1:2528675-2532903 GCF_000181295.1 Otolemur garnettii
TTGTTGTTTGGCGGGTCCGGGCTGGGGATTCGAACCCGCCACCTTAGGTGTACGTGGCTGGCGCCTTAGCCGGTTGAGCTATAGGCGCCGAGCCCTGAGTGTCATTCTTAGATAAAACAAACTCCATTATCCCAGGCAGAAACTCTGTACTCATTAAACAGGAACTCCCTATACTTCCCTCCCCACCAGCCTCTGGTTAGCGCTGATCCACTTAGCCTGAGTTTTTCTATTCTAGGTACCTCATGTAACAGGAAGTACGGAATATTTGGTTTTTTGTGTCTGGTTCACTTCACTGAGCATGACGTGTTCAAGATTACAGCATGTGGCAGAAGTTCCTTTCTTTTCAAGGCTGTGCAATATTCCACTGGATGAACAGACCACAATTGTTTGTCCATTCCTGTTTGGGTTGTTTCTACCTTTGGGCTACTGTGAATAATGCCACGAATACTGGTGTTTTCATTTTTTTAATGTAATGGCATTCGGAGGCATTGATTCTTTTTTTCCTTTTCTTTTCTTTTTTTTTTTTTAACATTAAGAACAAACCTAAACTGAATCAAGGAGTAGAAAATAAAAACTGGCTTCCTAGTGCAGAGCACTTGCCCTCTCCTGGTGTTTCTCTCACTGATTGCCAGCTCACTCTCAGAATCGCCCACTGGCCCACTGGATTGGAGACAGTCTGTGGTGGCTTTGTGATCTCTCAACGTACTTAAGCTGAACTGCGCTTGCTGAAATTCCCCTTCCTGTTTGTTTCCAGCTAGCAAAGAGCACAAAGAAGACCCTTGTCTTCTGGAAGGCTGGAGGCGGGAAATGAAGCAGCAGTCATTTTGTAGCTCACAGCCCTTGGTTCTTGGCTGGCTCGCCCCAGCATCTCTAGTGCCCAGGCCCGTGTTTAGCTCTAGCCTGAGAGCCCAGGCCTGTGTTTAGCTCTAGACTGAGCGCCCTGGCCTCTGTGGGACCCACACCACCACCCTCAGAGGCAACAAGAATGAACACGGATGTGTCTGTCTTCACGGGCCTTGGCTCACATCCCTCACGTCACACTATCTGTCCTTCCCAACTCTTAGCAGGGTGTTTAACCAGCCCCAAAGATCATGTATGGTCAAATTCCTACAACAATCTCTTTATACATGTAATCTCCTAGTGGTTCTGCTCTCTGGTTAAACCTTGATGGCACTTGCTCATCTTTATTTAACCAACAAACATTAATTGATAAGGAATAGTAAGCACCTACTATGTGCCGGACACTAGGGTCTAGTATGTAAAACAAAGTCCCTACCACCATGGCGCACACGGGTTCTGTTAGACTGCCAGTACACAACACAGTGCTGAATGAAGAGCCTGGGATAGGCTTCTTCTAGTGCTGACTCTTCTATGGACAAGTGTGGGACATCAGATCATAGCTCAATTTCTTCATTAGTAAAGCTGGGAGAACAACCTTCCAACTCACTTCTATAAATGCAGTTAGAGTAAATAGAACTACAAAAAAAAAAAAATTTTTTTTTTCAAGAAAATAAACACCAAAGAACCAGTCCAGGATATTGTGATAATCTTTTATTATGTATCAAATTGTCTTCAATATAAGTTACAACCTGATTAAATTTGATAGACATTTTTCTTTTTTATCTATTTAAAGACAAAAGAAAAAACTCTCTGTATGTACAATATTTCTTGCCTAGAGTCTAGCAAATATAGTACCTTTCATTGCAGGATTTCTGCTTAACATAACAAGCAAAAATAAACAAGCAAAAAAAATATATAAACCAAAAGCAAACCAAATGCCCCTCAACTACAAGTATCAATATTGAATAAAGCATTAAAAGACAAACATACAATGACCTTTTTAGTTTAGAAATGCAGAATGAATACCAAAGTTAGTGGCCAAAAAACCCCCATAGAAACCCAACAGTCTTCTGGGGTAAATTTTCCTGCTCAGGGATATAAGCTGACTCTAGACCATGTCTCGGTTTCTGCCGATAGCGCAGCATAAGATCATACTGAAGATCATGCCAAATATCTGGAAGACAGAAAGAAACGTAAGAAACAGGGTAGTTTCGAAACAAATATCAAAGCAGCAGAGATGTGGCCAGGTAATGGGAAGGACCGCTGGACTTCTGAATGCTAAGGGTCAACGCAAGCTGCAGAAGCACCTTCTCTGGAGAACTTTCAGAGTGAGACAAATAAGCTCAGAGCTAAATTTAATGCTCAAATTCCAGACACTCTAACAGTCTGGACAGGTTAGTACTTAACGCCTCCATCTTTCTGCATGTGTGTGTTTAATATACTATTTTAAAAGGTCTTTTACTGAGAGCTGCTTCAATTCCAGCCTTTCTTAGATGCACATGAAGAGTAAAAATAACTGCTAAAAAAGGAGGCAATTCTTTCTTTTGGGCAGTCTTGCAAGGGGCAGAGGAGGGTGGGGCTTCCCATGGGAGAGGGAGGCTGGCCCCAGGGAACCTGCATGGCCCTTGGTACCTAGGAGCTGATTGGCAGGAGACTGGATAAGCTGAAGCTTTCAGTCTTCCTGTCGGCTGCCCTTTAGTCTACAGGAAGAAATGGAACAATTTCCACCCAGGTAGCTCCTAGAGAATGACCTAATCAAGGAAGAGAAAAGCAAGTGCATGAAGAGACGTGATCTGAGGACCAGCAGTGCTGGTGTCACCTATGTATGTGCCTAACCCTTAACCGCTTAGAGTCAATTCTGAAGGCACACTGAGGTTCAACCTCAGGTCCTTCACTCATCAGTTGCAGGGCTTCACTTATTTTATTGACCCCTGTCTGTCTCCTAGCTGTAAAACAGAAATACTAACAGCACCTACCTCATAGGTACAGTGAGGACTGAGTTAGTTGATAAGTATGCACCACTTAAAACAGTGTCTGAGGCAGTGCCTGTGGCTCAAAAGGGTAGGGCACTGGTCCCATATGCTGGAGGTGGTGGGTTCAAGCCTAGCCCCAGCCAAAAAAAACTTAAGAACATCACCCACGAACAAGGCCACCCCAGCACAGATGCCCTACCACTCACCATGACCACAGCAATGCCGATGCCTACTGCGCCAATGATGTGGAATTTGCTGTTGAAGACATCTTTGATGGCCTCTGGGCAGGGCTTAGGGAGGCAACCAAGACCAAGGTCACATATTATCCCTTCTCCAGGGGACCCCTTCCCTCCCAAGTCCCCTGTCTTATACCAGGAGCACTAGCAGGCAGAGGATGGGCTAAAGAAGGGAGTGTCTGGGGTAAGAGACATCCTGGCTAGTGGGAGAGAGGCGAACCAAGAGATGGCTATGTGAGTGGGCCCCTAAAATCTGGGCAGGGCATCAGGGAAGGAAGAGGGGTGGGCCCAGCTTTGGGGTCTATTTCAGTATGGTAGAGTCCCTTTTTAATAATCTGTGGAGTTTGGACACTACCTTACTATAGTCACAAGCCATTCAAAAGGTCTAAAAACAAAAGGAGTCCAAGACTCAGAAGCACACTTGTCCTTGACAGCTTCAGGACAGGGGTGGCAGCTTCAGGACAGGGGCGGACAGTTCAAGGTGCCACACTGTCACAAGGAGATAAATACTTTGTTATTCCCCTTGAGGGTACAGAGGGCCCAAAGTAGGAGAGAAATGACATGGTCACCCAGGAGCCCTTTCACAGACAGGAGAGGATATTTATGAAGCTCTGGCAGGATTTGCACAGAGAGAAGGGAAGGGGTCACAGGGTCTTGCTCTTAAGTTTACCTTCACTAAAAGGGAATCGATTGAGTCCCTCTCAGGGCAGATGTCCGAGATAAATTGTTCCACGCCCCCAGCAATACCACAGCAGTGCAACTACAGAAAGAAGGCAGGGATGAGGATGACAGGAGTAAATAAAAACAGATCATCAAAGTAGAAATGCACAGGTCTGTTATCAGACACATTCTGAAGAAATGTGCATATCCGGAAAATGGTTGGAGTCTTTGCTAAGATGACATTACCGCATAGTGAATGGCTTTTAGCGTTTCCCGCTGGGGCTCATCCTTGTTTTTCAGCTTGTTGTAGGTGTCCTTGTAAAATTCTTGGACATCCGTAATCACCTACAGTGGGAGACAAGAAAGGGGCAGAGACACTCTCTTCAAGTTCTCAGGCAACAAATACACGCCCTTGGGAACCATCACTGGGCAGATGAAAGCCTCTGGGACAGGCTCTTCCCACATCTGCTATGAACCAGCTCCTGCCATTTTCCCTTGTTGCCTATGCTTCTGGTTGGT
>NW_003852499.1:2533631-2548397 GCF_000181295.1 Otolemur garnettii
AAAAAAAAAAAAAAAAACACACACACACACGCACACACAAAAAAGACAAAAAAAATTTTTTTTAATTTTTAGCTAGGCACGATGGCTCATGCTTGTAATCCTAGCACTAGGGGAAGCTGAGGCAGGTGGATTGCCTGAGCTCATGGGTTCTAGACCAGCCTGAGCCAGAGTGAGACCTCATCTCTAAAAAGTAGCCAGGTGTTGTTGCAGGTGCCTGTAGTCCCAGCTACTTGGGAGGCTAAGGCAAGAGAATCACTTGAGCCCAACAGCTGGAGGCTGCTGCGAGCTAAGATGCCACAGGATCTACTGAGGGCAAGAAAATGAGACTGTCTTAAAAATTTTTTTTCAGGAGGCTGAGGCAAGAGAACTGCCTAAGCTCAGGAGTTTGAGGTTGCTGTGAGCTGTGTGACACCACACAGCACTCTACAGAGGGCGATAAAGTGAGACTCTGTCTCTACCCAAAAAAAATAATTTTTTAATTTAATTAATTGATTAATTTTTTGAGACAGAGCCTCTCTTCAGTGCCCTCAGTAGAGTACTGCTGTGTCATAGCTCACAGCAACCTCAAACTCCTGTGCTCAAGTAATCCTCTCGCCTCAGTCTCCCAAGTAGCTGGGACTATAGGCACTCACCACAATGGTTGGCTTTTTTTTTTCCTTTTAATTGAGACAGAGTCCTGCTTTGTCATCTTTGGTAGATTGCCGTGACGTCATAGCTCACCACAATGCCCAGCTATTATTTTTTTTGTTTTGTTTAGCAGGTCTGGGCCAGGTTTGAAACCATCAGCCCTGGAGTATGTGGCCAGTAGGCTAGTACCCTAACCACTGAGCACAGGTGCCCAGCCTGACTCATTTTTTTTAGAGAGAGAATCTCTCTCTTGCTCAGGCTGGTCTCCAACTCCTGAGTTCATATGATCCACCTGCCTTGGTCTCCCAAAGTGCTAAGATTATAGGCATGAGCTACCACGCTTGGCTCTATTTGGCTGTCAAATTGAATCTCCTCAATCTAAAGCAGCAGTTCTCAACCTGTGGGTCGTGACCCCTTTGTAACAATGAAAATACATGGTGTATTAGGAAGGTTGAGAACCACTGATCTAAAGAATAATGGTGGCTCATGCCTGCAATCCCATCACTTTGGGAGGCCAAGGCAGTAGGACTGGAGGCTAGGAGTTCAAGACCAGCCTGGGCAACATAGTGAGACCCCTCCAACTCTACAAAGAAAACTAAAAAATTATCCAGGTGGTGTGTGCCTGTAGTCTCAGCTACTTGGGATGCTGAGGCAGGAAGATTGTTTGAGCCCAGAGCTTGGACGCTTGTACCACTGCACTCTGGCCGGGATGACAAAGTAAGACCTCATTTCTAAAAAAAAGGTTAAATTAAATTAGAAAATTAATAAAAATTCAAAATCCTATTCCTGACCTGGTTAATTCCTTAGGCTTCCTGCTTCTATTTTTCTTCACTTAGGTATGACTTTTGGCAAATTATTAAATCTCTGTATATCAGTTTCTGCATATGTAGGAATAGACTATAGCAGTCCCTACTCTCAGAGGTCATTTAAATGAGATATCACACACCAAGCCTTTACCATTATGTCTAGGACAGAGTGTAAATGTGGAAGAAGTGTCAGCTGGATCATCTTCCTCTTGCACCTGCGGGCATCCCAGTTTAATGTGTATCTGCCCCCTTGACTCCTACCCACATCCAATTAATAACCCAACCTTCAGCATCTTTCTGACACCTTTTACAATTATCTCTTCCTGTGCTATGGCTACAGTTGTTATAACAAGCCTCCTGCTTCCAGCATCTTTCTTCCTTTCCCATTTCTACTGCATATGACAAGGTAGCCGTTCCTAAAACAGTGCTCTGACACAGCCCATTCTGGCCCTAAACTCTTCAGGGGTCCCCTATGGAAGCCCAGCTCAGCTGTGCTCAGACTCTTTGTCTGAGATTGCCCTCCCTTCCCACCCTCTCCTCCTCCTCTGTCAACTCTCCTCCTGAAATCCCACCTCGCATTCACGGTTTAGGTCAGTGCACCCTTTTCCATGAAGCTACAGGGGATCGCTCTCCCTTGCCCTACCTTTTCAAATCCCATGGCTCTAAATCACTTCCCTGACACTTGTCAAATGCGTATCTTTCTCCCACACTAATGACCACGTTCCTAGAGTTGGAGCCCAGAGCACACGCACCTGTGGACTCTGTAAGGTTGGGCAGTGTACCCAAACATATACATGTATTTATAGATGAGAGAAGGTGACAAGTGCTTCCAGTCTACAGAATGCCAGGTTTCTTGGGCAATCCATCCAGGAGTTGGGAACATGTTGCTGTGGCATGTGGCACAGACACACACAGAGACCCAACAAATTGTCCCTGGTCACCTGCTCAGGTGTCCTTCCCTTGAGGATGCACGTTCTGATGGCATGTGGAAAGGCAGTGAAGTGAGAGGCCAACTCTGTGGCTGAAAGCTGACCCAGGTGCCCAGCCAGGACCCCTTTCTCTCTCACCATGCCCATCCTCCAGCTCCCAAACCCAGACCATCACAGGACAAACCTACCTCCTCTTTGTGGGAATAGCCCCAGATGGCCGCAGCTATCTCAATGGCAAATATCACCAAGAGGAAGCCAAAGAACTAGGAGGAAAAGAGAAGACAGCATGAGGCACCATGTAGCCAACCAATAGTAGCGTCAAAGGGCACCTTGGAACAAGGAAGAATGGCAACTCTCTGGGAACGGCGCAGAAGAGGCAGAGTTTACAGGACAGGAAGAGGTAAGCACAGGCAAGGGTGGAGGCTGCAGTGGGAACAGGTGCCCACAGCCGAGCCCCAAACTGGCATTTAAAGAGTGTTAGTTAAGAGTCAGTGAGCAATAAAAAGCCATTACTCACTCACAAAATCCAGAGATTTGCGGAAATAAAGGAAGTGAATACACTGTGGGGGACAAATGTAACAAATTTTGAAACACGAAGGAGAGAAGGGAAAGGTACCTGTGGGTTCAGGAAAAAAAAGCAAACGTGGTCCTCGAGAAATGGGAAAACAAAGTCCTGGCATTTAGTTGCCTAAAGGAAGTGATAAGACAGGCTCCAGAAAGGAAGAAGGGCCACCCCACACTGGCGCGGGGTGGGCGAGGACAGCACGGTGGCCTGGCCCCACAGCTGGGGCAGGGCCCAAAGATGGGGCAACTGGGGTGGCTGAGGGAAGCTCATGGCCTGGCCTTTGGGGTGCCTTCTTTATCCCATCCCCTTTCTTCTGATCTGTGGGTCTGGTACCCCTGGGGTGGCCACAGGGTCATGGGGAGACTCACCAAGCCCAGCATGCACTGGGACTCCTGCACGGCGCCACAGCAGCCCAGGAAGCCCACCAGCATCATGAGGGCACCAGCTCCAATTAGAATGTAAACTCCTGAGGGAAGGACAGAGAGTAGCCATGGTGGAGACGTCTGTGTGGAGGCCCAGGTGCCCCCTGCCCTGCCCGTTTCCTCTGCATATTCCCCGCCTCTACCGTCCCTACTGTCCTCCTCTCAAGGAAGATGGTCCCCTTAATAAACAGCCTTCTCCACCTCCATGCCTGTCTCCCTCCTGCCAGCTTCTCTCCCAGGACTACTACCTCATGTCCACACTCCTACTCTACTCTTGGCTGTTCTGGATGGTGCCCCTTAGTCCTGAACCTAGGCCAAAGAACAGCCATTAGGAACCATGGATTCTCCTCAGGATGCAAACTGGTCCAGTGTATTAGCTGTTTCTGGCAAGATGAATCTACTCAAGCTAGTTAACATAGGACCCTTCAGGGCGGTGCCTGTGGCTTAAGGACTAGGGCGCTGGCCCCATATACTGGGTGTGGCGGGTTCAAGCCCAACCCTGGCCAAAACTGCAGAAAAAAAAAAAAGGATCCTCCAAATCCAGGCTAACTTCTGGGACTCTCACAGAGGACGCCATCAGAGCAAGCTTCCAGAAGGAAGTGGCTAGGCACACCCACACAGTCATGCTGCCTCCTTCCCACAGGGATGCCTCCCTGCCACCTGTTGGCAAAGGTGTAAGCACCTTGCTCTAGTACAAAGGACACAGTGCTGGGTGACAGAAGACCCTTGTTTTGGTCCCAACACTGCTACTAACTGCTGTGACCTTGAGTAAGACATTTCCTCTTTCTGGGCCTCTATTTCCTTACCAGTAAAATTAAAGAGGTAGGCTGCGAGAGGATCCTTAAAGCACACTCAAGAGGTCTTACAGTAGAACTTGGTTACTACAGGTTAAGAGTGAAAAGGATTTCTTCTTGCTAAGCAGTGGGTGAGTTGAGTGACCCATGGGATGAGAGAAGGGCAGGGACTTCTCTAACTCTCACTCACACCCAAGACAATACAAATTCTTGGGATTGTGGAAGACAGCAGAGCAGCCCTGGCCCCATTAATTCCACACCCCACCAAGGGAATGCCCAGAGGGCCCATCCTACAGTTATACTCTTGAGGAGCCGCTGCTGTCCTGCAGGGACACCGCCCGACTCAGCCCCCTATCCCCTCACAGGCCCCATGAGAAAACCAGCAGAGAAGTCCTAGTGCTTCCTGGTCTTTTTAGCTTTGTTCTACCCAACCTTGGGAGGGGCTGTAGTCACACACTGAGAGCCTGATGGGAAGGACAGCTCGTGAGGCTGGGGGAGTCCTTTAACCTCTCTGCAGTTTTGTATCTGCCAAACAAAAATAGTAATAATATCCACCTCCAGGACTGTTGTCAGTGATAAAATCCACACATGCACAACAAATGCTGCTGCCAATCTCAATAATACAAAGGGCGGGTAGCAATTATTAATAACCCCAGCAGTGAGTTCGCATACTTGCTGCTTTCTCCCCACTGTCCTGGAATTTGGACTAGAGAAATTTCCTTATAGTAAGAGCTGAAGATGAGAGAGAAGAAGAGTCTGTGCTGCTTCCTCAGAATACACTAAAGGACCCATGGTGAGAACTCTCAGCAGGTGACTCAGGGACCTCACTGTCTCACATCTGTACCCTGAGATGAGGCTTTGCAGGCAACAGACTGTGCAGTCTGCACGCAGCTGAGGTGCACGGGCAGCACAGAGGAGAATGCACACAGGGAGCATCTGTGCCTCCCCCTTCTCCCCCACATCTGTCGTGAGGTCAGGTCACGTGGGATCCCTGGCAAACTCCATGTTGTATGAATATGGGTATTGTTCCTGTGCATGCCCGGCTCAGACTGGGCAAGGACACAAATGGAGCTTGTCCTCGAGTCAAGTCCCATCCTCCTAGGCAGAGCAAAGCTGTGGGGCCACGGGCTGGAGTCAGGGAGGCTGGGAAGCCCCTACAAGGGGACCTGGGGAAGAGGGGCAGCCTCCCTCAGTTCTTGGCTCTAACACAGGCAGTTGAGGCAGTTGGACCAACCCCGTTTCTCCCCATCTCACAGGGGCAAGACAACCAAGGATTAGGTCACTTCTTTGAGCTTCATAGCAGGGGCTGAATAAATAGGGGGTATTAAGAGATCAAAAGGATTTACAAGCACATGAAATACAGCGGAGTGGGAATGAACAGACAGACATGTTTTCTCTAAGGCCAGAGCCCAGTTCCTAAGCGCGGAGATCCTGGCAGAGACGGGGGATTTGGATCAGCAGCAAGTGAACCACTAAAGGAGAAAGCATTTCCCATGCAGAAAGTGGAGGGATATTTTCTTAATGGGCCTCAGTTAATGTTACATTAAACATTCATTCCTGGGCTCAGTAGAGGAAGTTTTTAAGATACAGGGTCTTGCTGGCTTTAAATCTTGCTTAGACAGCTGTAGATCTGGAGAGCCTTGATTTAGCCCTCTCTAGGGGGAGGGTCGGGAGGGACAAGCATTCTGTTCCCACCCCCACCAGCTGTCTGCACCATCAAGCCATATAGAGTGGCTCACCTGGAAGTCATGGAACCACTGCAGGGCTCAGGGAGCCTCTTGCAAGGGTCACCCAGTGCTTTCTTTTGGATAGGCTCTTCATGGCCAACACCCCAAGCCTCTTAGCAAAGGCTGGCAATGACAAATGACAAGAGTGTTCCCCTTTGTAAAGCAAGTAAATGTTAGCTTTCTGTCTGACTCATGGAAAAAGTTACCCATCACAGGGCCTTCTCTTCTCAAGGATTACAGTATTAATTTGCTTAAGGGCTGTTTATTCTGCTTATTTTCCAGGCTGACATTATAGGCAGCAGTGGCATATGCCAGCGTGTCCTTTACATGAAAAATGGAACAGTGTTCTTCACTGTTTATCAGGCCTCTCAGCTTAGGTGAGGGAGAGGACGCAGCAGGCACTGGTCACCACCTCAACTCCATCTTGCAAACAGCACCGCCTGCACCTGAGTGGAGGACAACCAAATCCGGCCAAGCCTCTGTTGTCTGCTTGCTTCAAAGTTTATTATCTCCAAATAACATGACCAGGGGTTTGAAGGAACCCTATCCCTGGCCCTCCAGGCTCCCTCTTGGCTGCTTTCCCTCCATGGATGGCTGTCCTCATTTTTCTTTTGAGACAGAGTCTCTTTATGTCACCCTGGGTAGAGTGCCGTGGTGTCACAGCTCACAGCAACCTCCAAACTCCTGGGCTCAAATGATTCTCTTGCCACAGCCTCCCAAGTAGCTGGGACTATAGGCTCCTGCCACAGTGCCCGGCTATTTTTTGGTTGTAGTTGCCATTATTGTTTGGCAGGCCCAGGCTGGATTCGAATCGGCCAGCTCTGGTGTATGTGGCTGGCGCCCTAGCCGCTGAGCTACAGGCACTGAGCTGGCTGTCCTTATTAAGCACCACAGTGGGGTCTGTTTGCCAAGTTCAGTGATTCTGTACCTTGAAGAGGAGCTGGTGTATAATGTGTGCTGGCTTCAGGATGGGGAAAAGGAGGAATGGAACAGTAAAACAAAGGGCCCCAGGCCACAAGCTGGACCAGGTACCAAGTAAGCATAGGGAGATGGCCCTAGGCAAGGATGGAAATTCACAACTTCTGGGCGGACCCCCCCTCCCCCCAGGGGTCCGAACTCAGTGGCCATAGTTCTGGAAGGACACAAAGGAGTTAAGAAGGGCCCTGGCCTGGGACCAAGAAAATGAAGTTTCCCAACATGTTTGCAACTGGGATTATGGATACTGCTGACAGCCTGAATCTCCCAGGGCCTGAATTGGAGAGAAGGCCCATATAAGGTTGTCAGCTATTCTGGACTTAGCATAAACTGTTTGGAACATTGGAAAGTTCTGTTTTCACTGGCTTTCTCTACTCTCTAAGCTGTGGCCCCACTGGAGAAAAGATAGCCCAGGGCTGTTAAGGTTTACAAGAGTCAGCTGCAAGGTTAGGCTGGCCTGTGGGTTGCCCTGCAGACAGTCAGTGGCCTAGTGCAAGGGACAGTCACCACATGATGTCAGGAACAGCAGCCAGGGTGTAGCTGGCACTCCAAGCTCATCTGGGAGAAGGGGTCTGGGCCAACACAAAAGGCTGATCTCACAGCCCAGTGGGGGGAGGGGACACAGAAAGCAAAGCCTTTTTGGCCCTTTGCCCATGGATGACTATTATTCAGTTTCCCAAAGTGGTTAGTGAAGTTTAGGGTCCAGTCAGACCAAGCAGCCACCCAGGGTGATGCTCTGGTATCACTTGAATCATCCCTTGTGTTTTGGGCTTCTGAACACAGAATGGAGCCTTCAAAGCTCAGATAGATCTTTTTCCCAGGAAGAGGGCAGAGCTATGAAGGACCCATATTTCCCTGCAGAGCTAATGGGGCAGTGGTCCCTGCTTCCATCTAGGCGCTGATGTGTCTCTTTGGGATTGTACCTTTAAATCACCCTCCTGATCACTTCAGGGAGGACCACTAACCATAAGGAGAGGCCTTGCAATGACCTTTGGGATCTGACTTTTATGAGGTCCCCCAAGGCAGGACCTAGCTCCTCCCACTGGTGCAGGTCACTTCTGCCCCCTGAATAGCTTCCCCACTGCTATGGGGGTTCTCTCCCTGACTACACCTTGGGTGACACCAAAAGGTGCAAGGGCCCCACCCTACCCTCACCAGTGAGGAAGCTTCAGTCAGTACAGACCCTTTCTATTCCTTTATAGGGAGACCTCCATACCCTGGCACTAACAGTCCAGGAAGCAGCTTTCTTAGGCCTAGTTTCAAATCCTAGTCCTGACTCTTGAGAGGAAAGAGCTTGGACAAGTTGTTATTATTATTATTTTTTAAGATAGAGTCTCACTACGGTACCCTCAATAGAGTGCTGTGATGTCACAGCGCATAGCAACCTCTAACTCTTGGGCTTAAGTGATTCTCTTGCCTCAGCCTCCCAAGTAGCTGGGCCTACAGGCACCCGCCACAACACCCAGCTATTTTGGTTGTAGTTGTCATTGTTGTTTAGCAGGCCCAGGCGGGGTCCGAATCCACCAGCCCTGGTGTATATGGCTGGCACCCTAACCACTGAGCTATGGGCACGGAGCCTTGGACAAGTTATTTAACCTTTCTAGGCCTCAGTTCCTTCCCATCTGAGACAGGAATCATTCCATACTCTTTGCAGAGTTAAGGGCATTAAATTGTATAATAGTACGTGTAAAGACAGCGATTAGCATGCAAGGAAGGGGCACAAAAATGTCTGTTGTCTTACTTCCAGTTCCGTCAACTTCCCACATCTAAAATTATATACAATCAGCCAAAGAGGCCTGGTTAAGAAAAAAAGGAAAGGGCAAGGGAGGCACCTGTGGTTCAAGGAGTAGGGCGCCAGCCCCACATACTGGTGGCAGGTTCAAGCCCGGCCTTGGCCAAAACTGAAAAAAAAAGGGGGGCGGGGCTCAGTGCCGGCGGGTTTGAATCCAGCCCAGGCCTGCCAAACAACAATGATGGCTGCAACCCAAACAAGCAAACAAACAAAACCATAGCCAGGAGTTGTGGCGGACCCTGTAGTCTCAGCTAATCGGGAGGCTGAGGCAAGAGAATCTCCTAAGTCCTAGAATTGGAGGTTGCTGTGAGCTGTGACACCATGGTACTCTACTGAGGGCAACAAAGTGAGACTCTGTCTCAAAAAAAAGGAAAAAAGGAAAAAAATGAGTTGTTAGAAGCAGCCAGAACAATAGGACGGAGCTTCTCTTCTAAGAGACACAGGGAGGGTGGGGCCCTTGCTTGGGAAGTGGTGCCCATTCTTGTGGGCAGTTCCGCTCTCTGCACACAGAGGTCACAGAGGCCTCATGGAGCATGGCGTGGAGGTGGAGGATCTGCCTGAGTGCCCCACTCCCTGCTCCTCCTTCCTGCTCTGTGGAGCATTACAAGCCTGAAGCCTGCTGCAGACTCACAAAAATGCTCTGTTGTTAAAACAAGTCAGGGCTCTATGTAACCTGTTTCTTAAAAACTGTGTGTGTGGGCTTGGCGCCTGTGGCTCAAGTGGCTAAGGCGCCAGCCACATACACCTAAGGTGGTAGGTTCGAATCCAGACTGGGCCCGCCAAACAACAATGATGGCTGCAACCAAAAAATAGCCAGGCATTGTGGTGGGTGCCTGTGGTCCCGGCTACTTGGGAAGTGGAGGCAGGAGACTCGCTTGAGCCCAGGCGTTGGAGGTTGCTGTGAGCCGTGATGCCACGGCACTCAACCCAGGGGGACAGCTTGAGGCTCTGTCTCAAAAAAAAAAAAAAAAAAAAAAAAAAAACCAAACAAAAAAAACAACTGTGTGTGTGGTTTTGTTTTTTAAACACACACATGTACATTGTGCATTTCTTTCCCTTAATTTCTTTCTGACCATAGAGAGATAATCCCAGACAAATTCTACCCAATAATAGAAAGCCCAGCTCAGGTGTTCCACAACCAGAAAAGCTGTTTTTAAGGATCCTCTCAACTTGGCTCAAGAGGTGGAAGAGAAGGTCCACATGGCCCGCCAGCCTTGCTTCCCCAAAGGGCAGACAGATAACTGCTCTCTCCCTCTTTCGTAAAAATAACTTCTTTGGTGGGCAGGAAGGAAGTGACCAAACTTACACTTTGAGCCCGATGATATGACAGCATTATCCTAAAAATAGGGTGTTTCCTTTGTTTCTCGAAAATGAAATGTTTCCTACCTCTAAGCCAGGCTGAAAGTAGAGCTGTGTGTCTGAATCCCCCCAGGCATGGGGACATTATGCCTGGCAGGCCTCAGTCTCCCACTCTCAGAAAGAAGCTGTTACGTGGTGACACAGCAGCCAGTGGCATAGAACAAAGCTAGAAAAGTTACCAAAAAGCCTGTGTATGGAAAGAAACCTGCTGCTTCTGAACATGTTCAGAGACTCCCAAGCAGGTTTAAGTTGGAAACCTTTCCCCTAATGGAAAAGCAGGTTAGAAAACAAATACAACTGAAGACCACGGTAGCACCAGGGCTCCAAAGGGCTGGACAGGGTCCCCTTGAGCCTCCCCTACTATTCTGTTTTCTGGGAGTCTCAGAATCCCTATCTGCACAGTGGGGAGAGAGTACTGTGGTTCCCTGGTATAAAGATTTCTGAATTAAGGGAATGATGAAGCCAAAGAAGTTATGTCATTACGAGGAGAACAGAGGTTCTCAAACCCTTGAGAAAGGGTACACCTTTGACAGAGCCAATGTCACAGAGTCAACATGCCTGACTTAGCCAGCATGAAAAGAAACCACATCAGTCAGAAGCAAATGCATGGGCACAGCTACAAACAAAAACTACATAACTTGAAAGGGACATAACTGGCCAATGAGGCCAGAACATGTTTTTCCCAAGCCCAAGTCCCCAGGTGAACATGGTATCTCCAAACTTGGAAGATATACCCAGTCTTCCCCCTCACCTGTGTAGAAGCTGGAATGGTTATTCTGATTTTCTTGCTCAAAGATACTTTTGGTCTGAGAGTCAAATCGGAGCCACAGTCCAATGGCCAGGACTGCAATTCCTGCAAGCTGCAAAGACATAAGGACATCAGCATTAATTCTGGCTGCCAGAGACAAAGAACTCAGTCCTCAGGCCCTGACGGGTGAAGCCTGACACTTATGAAGGACTCTGGGATCTCTCTTGGTCTCTGCTCCTCACACACATCTGGCAATCCCAGAAGCCTGTGGGTATGGGTGTGTGATCAATCCATGTGCTAGAAGTATCAGCAAGCTGGGAACAAACACATGAGCAGCAGTACATGTGTTTGTACTGGGTAATTTCATAGGCAAGGAAATGCTATATAGTGTGGAATCCAATTATAGCTATAGTGTGGAAATGGACAATTATAGCTACACACAGTAGTACTATGAGAGCATCTCACAAGGATAAAAGGAGCAAGAAGGCTCGACGCCTGTGGCTCAAGTGGCTAAGGTGCCAGCCACATACACCTGAGCTGGCAGGTTTGAATCCAGCCCAGGCCTGCCAAACAACGATGGCTGCTACCAAAAGGAGCAAGAAACACAAGAATACATGCACTATGAGTCCATAAAGTTAAAAATTACTAAATTGAAGCCAGGTATAGTAGCCCACACTTAACAATCCTAGCACTCTAGGAGGCCAAGGCAGGTTGATTACTTGAGCTCAGGAGTTCAAGACCAGCCTAAGCAAGAGTGAGTCCCTAACAAAAATAGAAAAATTAACCAGGTGTTATGGTGGGTGCCTGTTGTCCCAAACTACCTGGGAGCCCAAGAGTTTGATGTTGCTGTGAGCTGTGATACCACAGTATTCTACCCAGGGTGACGGTGAGACTCTTGTCTCAAAAAAATAAAAAAATTTACTAAACTATTTAGGGATGTATATAGATGTATATGCTTATACGTAACTATAAATAATGAAAAGAGTAAAAAGTGATTGTCATCAAGCGAGTGATGACCTCCAGGTGGAGGGAGGGATTTATGGTCAGGGAGGAGCACATGGTGAAGGTGCTGGCAATATTCTACATTTTAACTTGGGTAATGGCTAACTAGACATGGAGACACAAGCACCAAGGAAGGTAGGTGCAATGTCATTAAAGACCCATTGCACCATAAATGACATCAGGCCTCCTCTCATGCTGGTCCCTAACCTCTTCACAAGGCCCAGTCCTGGCCTGACACTGCTGAACTAGATGCTGGGCAGGAGGCCTCCTGCCAAGCCCCCACCCCCACCCCGCCACACTCCGGCGCCAGCTGAGCACCCTGTTGTTGCTCGTACCAGGGCTTGTTGGGGAGAGTGACTCATAGGCCTCTAGTGTAGTGGCTGGCTGGACATGGGAGTGAGTAGGCCCCAGGTTTTGCTGGTCCACCCCCCTCAATGGAGGCACTCTTATGTCAGGGCCCTGCTGGCCAGGGACCTGGATTCTCAGCTCCAGGAGCTGGTGACAGCTGCCTGCCTCTCTTTCCTTTTCCCTGTGACCTGGCAGTGGGTTTGGACATGCTGGGTGGAGAACGGAGATAGCAACATTTGGAGGGGCTGTCCCAGATCTCAGGCTGCACAACTTTGCCCATACCCCAGTGGCATGGGCAGATTTTCTCCTATCACAGAGTGTGTTTCCAGGATTCTTGGCTTCAGTTTTCCCATCCGTAAAACAGGAATGATAAGATGTAGCCCTTCTTTGCCTTTGGCGAGAAGGCTAAAGAATAAAGGAGATTATACCAGAAGTAGTACTCTGAAGGAGGTGGTAACAAATGGGTTTGGGAGAGTAACTTCACTTTATCAGCAGGAAGGTCAACCAGCATGGCATCCCCATCCCCGAAGACAGTCACTCAGCATCTTCCCCAATGTCTCAGTCCTCAACTTAGGTAAGGCAACTCCAAACTAGTAATGACTACACAACGCCGAATACCCTATGGCTGGACAATGTAGAAGAGAAAAACTCATGAAAGAGTTTCAAAGTTACAACGAACCTGAGGTTTTGTGTTACAGCCATGGGCCAGGTTTTACTCCTTATTAATAAGACACGCAGGCTTGGTGCCCATAGCACAGTATTTATGGTGCCAGCCACGTACACCGAGGGTCGTGGGTTTGAACCTGGCTCAGGCTAGCTCAAGAACAAGGACAACTGCGACAAAAAATAGCCAAGTGGGGCAATGCCTGCGGCTCAAAGGAGTAGGGTGCCGGTCCCATATACAGGAGGTGGCAGGTTCAAACCCGGCCCCAGCCAAAAAAGAAAAAAATAGCCAAGTGTTGTGGTGGGCACCTGTAGTTCCAGCTCTTTGGGAGGTGGAGGCAAGAGAATCACTTAAGCCCAAGAGTTTGAGGTTGCTGTGAGCTGTGACGCCTTAGCATTCTACCGAGGACAACTCGGTGAGAAGAGTGAGACTGTCTCAAAATAATAATAATAATAATAATAATAATAAGACACACAAGTGAGTGAAGGTCTCCTGGCCTAATCCAAAGACATCAGAGCATTGCTTCACAGGGTGTGTGTCTCTCCTGCCCACCAGGAACACCCACCAGGAACACCGCAGGCAGCTCAGCCATGGCGGGGTGGGGGGTGGGGGGCAGCTGGGAGCACTGTGGGTTGGAATAGGTGTGTGGCTTAAGCCTGTATACATGAGGGACTGGCACACTCAGAGGAGAGGGGGGTCTTCACTTGGTGGGTGGCAGGCCCTGGCTTAGGTCCCTCAGGGCCCTTGAGAGTTAAAGGCACAAAGGTAATACTTTTCTCCAACAAAAGAGGCCCAATGAGGCCCCTGGAATGGGAAGACGGGGCTCTGCCCCCCTTCCAAACGTACACAGGTTAACTGGAAAACTGCAGGCTGGAGCCCAGTTTGTTTGGCCAGCACTTAGCCACAACCTGTTTCTTAGCCTCGGCCTCTCTCTCATCCCGGTCCTGGTGATACTGTTGTAAGCACTTGGAATGTGACACAAACAGTGCTTGTTACTGTCCTCTTTGCTCCAGGCTTGGGCTTTATCCAGGAATCATCCCCAAGTCATCTTATCCCCCATGACTGAAGTTACTCTCTCATCCCTTACCTGCCAGGGAAATTCTTAAACAGGTTACCACATAAAGAATGAAAACGCTCTGGCTCGGTGCCCATAGCTAGGTGCTAGGGTGCCAGCCACATACAACAGGGCTGATGGGTTCAAATCCAGCCCAGGCCTGCTAAAAACAACAATGACAACTACAACCAAAAAATAGCTGGGCATTGTGGCGGGCGCCTACAGTCCCAGAGAGACTGAGGCAAGAGAATTGCTTGAGCCCAAGAGTCTGAGGTTGCTGTGAGCTGTGACACCACAACATTTTACCCAGGGTAACATAGTGAGACTCTGTCTCAAGAAAAAAAAAAAAGAATGAAAACACTCCGGGCCAGCAAGGGAACTATGCTAAGGAAGATGAGACAAAGCTACACTTTGCACAGAAGCTTTTCACAGGCAGGAGTGGGTCTCCTTAGGAATGACTGCATGCTCAGACAGTGACACGTACCCAAGTGAAACCTCCAGCTGTACAGCCTTGTCCATTTCATAGAAAGCCTTAGTTTTGAGAACCCTGAGCCAATTTATAAAAGTCTGTCATTTATCTGGTCTTGGTGTACAGGTGGTAAAAGGAACACACCAGGCTGGAGAAATGCAACCAGAAGGGAAAGGAAGCATTTCCAGCCTGAACTTGACCAAGCACCAGGCCAGATACAAGAGTCGGAAGTCCCGTGTTTGGACCCCACCCCAAAACTAACATCATGTTCATTGTTTTGCTACAACGAGGAAGGAAAACTCTCCATAGAGTGAGCATCGTCCAGTCCCTCAGGAGGGTTTAAGCCACACCCCTCTTCTAGCCCACAGTGCTCCCAACTGAGCCCACCACAGGTGAGCTGCCGGTGGTGCTCCTGGTGGGCAGGAGAGACTCACACTTCTCCCCCAGGAAGCAAAAAGAGGAGGACAGGCTGGGTATGGTGGCTC
>NW_003852499.1:2548997-2551196 GCF_000181295.1 Otolemur garnettii
AAAAAAAAAAAAAAAAGATCAGCCCGGGGAACATAGTGAAACCTCTAACTGTACAAAAAATTAAAAAAATTAGTCAGGCAGGGTGGTACACACCTATAGTCCCAGATGCTCAGGAGGCTGAAGCAGGAGGATCACCTGAGCCCAGTTGGAGGTTGCTATGAGCTAGGCTGATTGCATGGCACTCCAGCCTGGGTGGACAGAGTGTGACCCTGTCTCTAAAATAAAAAAAGAAAGTTTCATGAAATCGAGAGGGAATGGAGAGCCAACACTAGGACTGGGAATGGTTGGTTCACAAAAATCACAGAGACGTGAACGCTGCTGTCTTTTTTGATCAAGTTACTGAGTTAACTGGCTGGAGGGGATGCACTGTAAGCCACTAATGGCTCTACTTTCTGTAATGCTATTGGAGAAATCACTCCAGTTGGCTGAGTCACAACAGTTTGGGGTGACAGGGTCACAGAACCGTACAACTGGTACCTGGCTGGCTGTTCAAGGAAGTACTATCTAAGAAGCTCTAAAGCACTCACTCACCATGGTGTGGCAGAGGGGTCCCTCTACGTCCACCTGGCCCTCAGCCCCAGAGGAAGGGGGCAGCACAAGAACCAAAGACAGCTTTAGCCTTTAAAAGAGGGCGCTAAGTTAATTATCAGGGGATTCCATAAAATGAGAACATAGGAGCCTGGGAGGCCATAGAGCCCATGGCGGTCCCCCAGGTTAATTAACTGACATGTGGCAGGCATGCTGGTCACACAATGCCCTCAGCTGCTGACTCACTCTGGCTCATCAGTGCAGGAACTGAACAGGTCTGATGCAAATGCTCGGCTGGACAATACCTGCTCTCGGGGCCCTAGAGAGAGAATGGCAACCTGCCTTTCCTAAAAAACCCAGCTGGGTCTGGTGGGGAAGAAGGACAAAGTCCAGAGCCTCTCTCCCTGCCTCCGTCTGCCTAACTTCTTCTGTTGCCAAAAAAACGCCAAAATGGAAACATTCTTGTTTTGCTGGGAAAAGCTCCTTTGCCATCTGGACAAAAATGGCTCTATCCCTTTCATAATGCGGTGAGAAAAACAGCTTTCCCCCCATTGTTTTATTGGAAATCTCCTCATTTCTTTACTTGTGTTATTTTCTTAGAAGATGATGGGCCATGAGAAAAACTTGAGACAAACCTAAATTGAGGACTACGTACAAAATACTTGACCAGTACTTCTCGAAACTGCCAAGGTCAGGGAAAACAAAGAAAGGCAGAAACTCTCACAGACCAGAGGAGACTAAGGGGACATGACAACTGTCCTGTGGTGATCCCGGAACAGAAAGAGGACATTAGTGGGAAAACCAGTGAAATCCAAGTAAGTGTGGAGTTCAGTTAGCAGAATGTACTAACGTTGGTTTCCGAGTTCTGACAAATGTAACATGGTAACATAAGATGTTACCAAGGGAAAGCCAGGCAGGAAGATTAAGAGAAAGTCTCTACCATCGTTACAACTTTTTGGTAGGTCTAAAACTATTCTATATATAAAAACAATATAAAGAAGCTTCCTGTCTGCTTCAAGAACCTGCTTCACTAATTAACCTTTTTCCTGACTCTGCCATTCTATCTCTGGCACCTTTTAGCCTTTGCCAACAGCACAGGGGCAGCTCTATCCTAAAAAACTCAACAGGACAAAATCAGAAACAAAAACCCTCTTTTTCAGCCTCCTTCAAGTGGCTCTGCACGTTCCCATAACCACCTCTGAGACCTCACTTATCAGTCACTGTTCCATTCTCCCACCCTGACTGTCTTCACACAGGAAGACAGCAGTTTCTCTCAAAGGCTGCCTCGCCAAGTCAAGACTTTTGCTCAGTCCTCACGTTCGATCTCATAGCAGCTGACACTACTGAACCCTGCCTCTTCCTCATTTACTCCTTAGAATCTCTCAAAGTTTCCCAAACAAGACTCATGCTTGCTGACTCTGTTCCTGCACGGTCCCTCCCCCAGATACTGGCCACCCAGGCCTGCTGCTTCCCGATCCAGATTTTCCCCACTCCCCCTAAGCAATGCCTTTCTTTCCAGCACCCTCACATGATGCCCCTTCTCTAATTTGGGCCTTGTGTCACACATCTTACCAGGGCAAAAGCTCCTTGAGGTCAGGAGTCATTCTTGTATCTGCCCCCTCCAGAACAGTCATTAGTAAATAATTTTTCTTTTCTTTTCTTCTTCTTCTT
>NW_003852499.1:2551324-2558147 GCF_000181295.1 Otolemur garnettii
CCACAACGCCCAGCTATTTTTGGTTGCAGCCATCATTATTGTTTGGTGGGCCCAGGCTGGATTCGAACCCGCCAGCTCAGGTAAATGTGGCTGGCGCCTTAGCCACTTGAGCCACAGGCGCTAAGCCAGTAAATAATTTTTCAGTAAACGAATGACTACTTTGATGCAACAGAACCTTTTGAAAGCCCTGGATTTCTTCTCCCCGGGGCCTCCCCCTTGGGACGAGTCTCCTTTCCTGTCCAGCTTTGCATCAGGATCCATCTTCCAGTTATCTCATAACAAAGAGTCAGAAACCACAAAGCACAATTATTTGCCCAGAGAAAATACTGAGGAAGACCCATGAGGGCTGGCTAGGCAGTAAGTATCTGGTGGCTGACAAAGATTTCCCTTTCTGTTTGTGATCCATGTCAAAAGGAGTGATTTAGGGCAAACCCTTAAACAGTCTTTTGAAAAACAAAGTTTATGTTGAAGGAGCTAAGGAAATTTTACTCTAAAATATGACTACTAGACATAAAAAAATATTTTGAATTAAAGGCCATTCCCAATCAGAAAGTATTGGAAAGGGACTTTCCTCTTTCTGCATAAAACTAGACTGACCAAATTAAAAGATTAAAGGGGGGCATATGACTTCTTTTTCTCCCCCTGAATGCTAGCAGACTAGGCCCCAATAATCTAAAGCACAGTACCCATCTCTCAGGTTAATTTACAAGTCAATCTGTTTCCTCCACCTATTCATCCTCCATAGCAACCACTTACAGCACCTATACTATAGGGTCTCCCTCTCCCTTCAAAAAGAGACCTATAAAGGGATCTGACCATCACTGAGACACTGGGTAATCACTCTTGTGGTTCCCCCCATGCACATGGAGTTCAGAAATAAACATTTCTCTTATTAATCTGGCTCAATTGTAAATTGATCTTTCAGTAAACTTTTTTTGGGGGGTGGGGGGAGGACAAGTTTCCCATGATCCCTACACTGTCCTCACTCTTTTTTTTGGAGACAGTCTCACTTTCTCATCTTCAGTAGAGTGTCTTGGCATCATAGTTCACAGCAACCTCAAACCTCTTGGGCTCAGGTGATCCTCTTGACTCAGCCTCCTGAGTAGCTGAGTAGCTGGGACGACAGGCGCCAGCCACAATGCTGGCTAGTTTTAGAGGCGGGGTCTAGTCACTCTAGCTCAGGCTGGTCTCGAACTCTTGAGCTCAGGCTATCCACACCCACCTTAGCGTCCCTGTGAGCCACCGCGCCTGGCCTGTCCTCACTTACTTCGAACTCTACCAGCATCCCAATCTGCAAACAAGTCCGGTTAAATACTCTATTTCTGATGAACATGCAAGTAAGTTGGTCACCTGTGGCTGATGCCAGCCTCAGGAGACACAAAAGCTCAGCCCTGCCCCAAATTCCAGCCCACAACGAATGGTGTCCTAATCATCTCTCTCCCTACTCACCCACTCCTAAAAGCACAATTCACTAAATGCACCCACACAAAGACTGCATTTCAGTGACTCACACAACAATCCTGTAGCAGGGATAGGCTCAGAAATCTCACACTGAAACACACACCACGAGTAAAAGGAAACATTTCCAATTCCAAAGAAGGATTAAAAAAAAAAAAAAAAAAGCCCTGAGTGTAATGGAGCTTAAGGATACCTGAAGACCCTTTGCCAAGTTTGCAAAACTAGTTCCAGTTAGAACCTGAGGAGGTATGTATGCACAGGCGGGCCTATTGACAGGAACACTCGCTCCAAGTAGGCGTTAGGAGGTGACAGGAGAACTGGTTCAATAAAGAATGAGGTTTCAGAGTGTGGGGGGAAGGGCAGTGCCTGCCATCCCTCAGGTGGGAGGGATAAATCCCACTTCAAAGAAAAATCCTTTTGCAGCAAACAAACTGGGTGGTCGGACTTGGCTAGGTCTCCTTTCCTCCAAGTTCCCCCTTCTGTAATATGACCTGATTGGCCATATAGTTTTTTAAAAGGACAAATATTTGTGATACTTCCTGTATCCAGCTGCCCGAGAAAGCCAAGTGAGTGGAGAGGAGAGCTTTCTCCACAGTGGCTCCTCTGTGAAGTCTGCCTCAGATTCGAAGGCCACGTCTGTCACTTTGGGAGGGGATGGAGGACAGTGATAGTACACTGGCTTGGAAAGAAGGGATGGCTTTCTTCCCACTTCCCATTGTCCTTCTGGAAAAGCAATGGCTATCTGGCTACTCTGCTGAGCCTGAGGCCAAAAAAGGCCATAAAATTTTCAGAAGGGGACGGGGGCTTAAAAGAAAGAAAAGTGAGGAGTTAGAGGCCCTGGTGTTGCCACCTGTCACCTGCACCCTTGTGCCGCCTAGCACCTGGGGTGGTTGTCAGAACTGCCTGAGGGAGAATTCTAGACACACCTAGAATTCTAGTCCACTTTAGGGGGTTCTGTGTACTCCCAGGAATGTGACTGTGTACTTCAGCCAAGAATGCCTGGACTAGTGATGGGTGTAGACTCTGGGTCTAATTCTGCACTGCCACCTAGGAGCTCTAAGAGCACTTTCTTCAGTTTCCCTGAACCTTAGGAGTCCTTATTTAAAAAACAGTCTGACATCTGTCCTGTCTTTAATATAGATTGAAGTTGAAAGTTGACTGAGGTAATGCATGGAAAACACCCTGAAATCACTAAGTGCTACAGCCAGCCAGATTCTTTAGGGGAAAAAAAGATGACAATGATGATAATGATAGTAACAGTAAACCCTGAGAAAGACATGAGGTGACAGTGGGGTGGGTAATTCATGAGCATTCTGCAGACTTCTGTTATATGTCCTGTGACCTTAAGAGCAGGGTAATTTTTTTTTTTTTCAGACAGGAGCCTCAAGCTGTCCCCCTGGGTAGAGTGCCATGGCATCTCAGCTCACAGCAACCTCCCACTCCTGGGCTCAAGCGAGTTTCCTGCCTCAGCCTCCCAAGTAGCTGGGACCACAGGCGCCTGTCACAACACCCGGCTATTTTTTGGTTGCAGCTGTCATTGGTCATTGTTGTTTGGTGGGCCCGGGCGGGATTCGAACCCGCCGCCTTGGGTGTACGTGGCTGGCGTCTTAGCCACTGGAGCCACAGGCGCTGAGCCAAGAGCAGGGTAATTTAGGACACAGAGGTTCTGTTTTCTGGCTTCTGTGTAAATGTTGTGTGACAGGGGAAGAGGGATAAATTTACCTTCTTCACACCCACAAACTGCCTCCCAGAACTCAGCTTTGGGTGGGAACGTCCAAAAGAAAAGTCAGAAAAGAAGGTTAAAGGGGGCCTGTCTGCTCACATTAAACTCCTTCTTCCTTGGGTAACAGCTGGTTTCACGAGCAAGTTAGCCCTACTTAAAGGAGTTATTATAAGAGCAGATAACACAGGGAGGGACTTTCCGGGGTTGGGCAGGAAAGGAAACCTTGACTCTTTAAATCCCTTTGATAAGATGCTTATCAGCTCTGGTTTTTGTTTTTGATTTTGTAATGTACTGGACTTGGGAGACCATTAGGCACAGCTATCCATGGCATCTAAGAAGCCAGCACCAGATAGAGGACGCAAGGTTCCCTCACCATCCTTTTTCTGGATGCCAAGATAAAGTGACACTTTCAGAAAGCCACAGAAGTGCAGGGAGGCCCTCTATGTTCCCAGAGGCTTCAACATTTAAAAACAAGTCAGGCCACCCAGACCTGTGGGCTCTGGGCCTCACCCATCTCCATGGCAACCTCAGCTCACTACTGCATGCCAGGCCTGGATGGGGTGATTCACCATCAGGAGGCCTGGCCAGCCAGTGCCAGCAAGAATAGGCAGGATCCCGGTGCCCGCAGCCTTCTCCAGCTTTCTCCCTGTGTCCTCTTCCCCCACCTCCAAATTAAGGCTGGAGCTGTTGTTTTTGGAAGGGCAAAGCCACTTGGGCAGTATCAACAAGAAAACCAAACTCCACTCTAATCAGCAGAAAAAACTGCCATGACTTGCTCTCCTTAAGGACCACAAGTAAACTACTAGCTCATTGCAGAATATAGAAATAGCAACAAGGGCACAGCACTGACTTCAGTTTTCCTAGAGCCAAGGTAGAAAACCTTAGAGGAGACCACAGCTCCAGAGAACGCAAGTCCCCCACTTGGGGTATTAACACCCTGGGCCCTAGGCAGAGATTTAAAGAGTCAAGGTTTCCTATACCTGCCTAGGGCCACCTCTTCTCCAGACAACTGCCCTTGGAGCTTCTTCTTTGTCTTTTTTTTTTTTTTTAGGCAGAGCCTTGAGCTGTCACCCTGGGTAGAGTGTTGTAGCATCACAGCTCATAGCAACCTCCAACTCCTGGGCTCAAGCGAGTCTCCTGCCGCCGCTTCCCAAGTAGCTGGGACTACAGGCGCCCGGCACAAGGCCTGGCTATGTTTTGGTTGCAGCCTGCCCTTGGAGCTTCTACCCAGCTACTATCTCAAAGTGGTGCTTTGATCTTCAGAAGTTTGTATCCCCCAGCTCGGCGCCTGTGGCTCAAGTGGCTAAGGCGCCAGCCATGTACACCCAAGGCGGCGGGTTCGAATCCAGCCTGGGCCCACCAAACAACAACGACGGCTGCAACCAAAAAATAGCTGGGCATTGTGGCAGGCGCCTGTGGTCCCAGCTACTTGGGAGGCTGAGGCAGGAGACTCGCTTGAGCCCAGAAGTTGGAGGTTGCTGTGAGCTGAGATGCCACGGCACTCTACCCAGGGGGACAGCCTGAGGCTCCTGTCTCCAAAAAAAAAAAGAAGTTTGTATCCCCAAAGGCAACCTGAAACCCTTCCTTATGCCAGTGGTTCTCAAAGTGGGATCCCTTGACCAGCAGTGGCAGCACCTGGGAACTTGTCAGGCATGCAAACTGGCAGTCCCCAGTCTAAGAACCACTATTCTAAGCCTTCATTTAAACTCTGAACATTTAGGAAGGATGGGGGAAAAGCTCTCTCTGGGGGTTCTGAATGCAGAGAATAGCTTTCCAAAAAGCCATTGCCAAAAGCATTGCCAGTGCCAAAAAGCATGAAGCCATAGGTGGGAGGTGTGCTGTGCTTTCTCTGAACCCAAAGATCCTTGTCCAAGTAAGGTGCTTGAGTAAGGGAGAGCTCACAGCTCTGCCCAACAAGGGGACAAAATGTGACCCTTCCACTTTCCACTAAGACCTGGAGGGTGGGGGTTCAAATGCTCTGACCAGCACCGTGAAGCCATGGGGGATGTACCTGAGACCACCTTGGAACTGCTGCATGGTGACAGCTAAAGATGAGGATACAGAGAGAGGTAAGAAGGGAGACTCTGGCAGGACAATTTCGTGTGAACCTACTGAGCCAAGAAGTCACAGTAAATGGCTCAAGCTGGAACCTGCATTTGGCTCCCAAAGGTGCATCCATCACCTGGCCCTGCCCCGTGAACCTTCCTTGGGCACAGGACCTCATGACTCAGTGGGCACACCCACCCCCCTTTCTGTAGCCTGCTATGCTCCCAAAGCCAGGTTCCTATTATGCACAAGGGCAGATCTTTTCCTCAAATCACCCAAGTTCTAGAAAAAAAAAAAAAAATTAAAAAAAATACGTTCAGGCTCAGCACCCATAGCACAGTGGTCAAGATGCCAGCCACATGCAAGGAGGCTGGTGGGGTGGAATCTGGCCCAGGCCATCTAAACAACAATGACAACTGCAACAAAAAATAGCTGGACATTGTGGCGAGCACCTGTAGTCCCAGCTAACTTGGGAGGCTGAGGCAAGAGAATCACTTAAGCCCAGGAGTTTGAAGTTGCTGTGAGCTGTGATGCCACTGCACTCTACTGAGGGTGACATAGTGAGACTCTGTCTCAAGAAAAAAAAAATACATTCAGAGGCTGATGATCAGGTTGAAGGTTGACTTCTGGCAGGCTTTTCTGTCCATTAGCAACTCCTACAGAGGATGGGCAAGAGAAATAAGTAAGAGCCATCATAGTACTGTAATGATAGCAACAGTTACCAGCTAGGAGGACCCATGCATCCCACACATGACATGAAGTGGTTTATGTCAAGCTTCTCACTGAACTCTCAAATCATCCTTCCTATTTTTTTTTTTGAGACAGAGTTTTACTATGTCACTCTCGGCAGAATGCCGTGGCGTCACAGCAACCTCAACTCTTGGGCTTAAGTGAATCTCTTGCCTCAGCCTTCCAAGTACCTGGGACTACAGACACCTGCCACAACGCCTGGCTATTTTTTGGCTGTAGTTGTCACTGTTTAGCAGGGCCCAGGGCTGGGTTCGAACCCATCTGCCTTGGTGTATGTGGCTGGTGCCCTAACCACTGAGCTATGAGTGTTGAGCCAAATCATCCTTTTTTTATAGATAAATCAGCCTCAGAGATGTTAAGCAACTCACTCAAAAAGACACAGCCTGTTAAGAGGCAGCTCGAACAGAACCATGTCCATACAGAAAACTCACAGCCTCTTCTCAATGCACTGTGCTTCCTCACAGCTCAGGTGGTGAATGGGCAGGATGGAAACCCTTAAGAAGTTTTCTTGGGAGGACAGATAAGGAGGGTGGCTTGGACATGCTGAATCTGGCAAAACACTGACTTAAACCTTAACCTGGTGACAAAAATTGCCCTGCCTGCTGTGGTTTGATGACTGATGCTGTAGATTCAGGGTGTCAGCCTCAGCCTTGTGAGGGCCAAGAGGGGGTTCTTTCTCACTTTCCCTCTGGTCAAGCTTTCTCGTTCCTGCTCAGGTCGGCACATTGTAAATTAAATTTGCAGTTAAGCCTATCGTGGTGGCTCATGCCTGTAATCCCAGCACTCTGGGAGGCCAAGGTGGGTAGATCACCTGAGCTTAGGAGTTTGAGACCAGCTTGAGCAAGA
>NW_003852499.1:2558314-2562889 GCF_000181295.1 Otolemur garnettii
CAAAAAAAAAAAAAAAACCCAAAAAACAGATAAATAAAATGAATTTTCAGTTAAGCTCCACAAGGGAAGCTCCACCTCTGCCCATTGGGGCATCCTCACAGGGCACATCCAGTAAAGTGCCAAACTGCTCGCTCCTGTCCACCTTCCCCAAACTGGGGAAACCTCAGAAGTGAGTGTTTTGTAAACAGAAAGACAGATAAATCCTCTAATCCATGTTCTGAGAGGGAGAAAGACTACAGTAAAATTTCAGGTTTGAGGGATTTTGTGTGATGTGGTCTCAGAACTGAAGCAGTAAGATGCGGATGAATGGGAATATTTTGTTTTCCCCCTAGTTTTTGGCCGGGGTTGGGTTTGAACCAGCCACTTCCGGCACATGGGGCTCAGCACCCTACTCCTTTGAGCTATAGGCGCCGCCCAATGAATGGAAATATTGACAACCTCAGTATCTGAAAAACTGTACGGAAGCAGAGGCAGTGGCAAGTACAGCAATAGCTAATGTGAGCTCTTCCTGAGAGCCAGGCCCACGGTGACAGCTTTACACTGGCCATCCCACTATTCCTCATAACAACGCTAAGACTTGGGTTTTATGTGTGTCATTACCTTCATTACCCACAGATCAGGAACATGGGGCTGGAGAGTCACTGACATGCTGCCTCTCCACAGGAATCCATATTTCCATCAAGGCAATTCCACCCTCCCCCACCAATTATCCTGGGCCATAAATGGCCCCCTGCTACTAATGTTCCTCTTTTATAGCAATAAGGGAAGGTGTAGGGTGGGGTCCATAACAAAAAAACCCCTAACCATCCAGGAAAGCCAAATCCTTGTGGAGGCCTCCTATGGCCTTTTAGTGACCTAGACATTGAGACAATTGTAGACTACCCACCCAATTCAACATAAAGAACATCATAATTACAAGAGAAATAAAAAGATACTTAAAAAAAAAAAAAAAGAAGGAAAAGCACTTATTTCCCCTGACTCTTTGGCTTGACCTGCATTGCTGGCTCCCTAAACACATGCTTAGCCTACCGCTGACACCCCCCTCCGGGTTCCCTTTCTGGGGATTCTGGTGCCATGAGGAAGGGAGTTCCTTGGCTGGACAGGTGAAAGTGGCCCCAAACAGCTATGGCGTGTGGGTTGCCCCATCTTGCTATGCCTGGCAGTTCTGGGCAACACTTTACAGGGCAACATTCTCTTTAAGAGCAGCACTAAAGCCACTCATGAGAGGTTTCCCTGGGAGAAGATGAACCGTGGGAGATGGGAGCTGTACTGCAAGGCCCTGTTGCCCCTAGTTGTTCCTTAGAGGGCTACCCTATACTCTGAGGGGTAGTCAGGATCACCCCAATGAGTGATGAGCAAACAGAGAGGTCAAGTGACTTGCTCATGCTCACAGAGCAAGAATGAGTGACCCAGCTGTCAGCACTCTGAGACGGGGGTGCACAACGCATGCCCTGCAGAGATCAGTTACTTGATGTCCTGTCTCATCCCTGGAAGAAAGGATGTAGCTGAGTCTCCTCCCTGGGGTGTGGCAGAGAATAAAGAGCCAAGTAAGCTTTCTGCCAGACGCCTTTATGGAAATCAGGCGGCTACCTGGTCTGAACAAGTTCAGAGGTTATCCAGTCCTCCCTTCTAAGGACACAGTCAGCAACCCAGGCCCTTACTCTCCTTGGGAGAAAAGCTTCAGCTAACATGGTGTGTTGCTGTTAGGATGCTGGGGCTGGCTGGGGGTGGGGGGAGCTGCCTGAGGTAACCTCTTTCTAAACAAGAAATCTCATTTCAAGTTTCCACTGTCTGCTTGCCAGATGCGGAGCACACACCAGCCAGCCCATAAATCCCTTTTCCGCTGAAAGCAGGCATTCTGATCTTAACCAGAATCATCTGATGTGGGGGATTGTTTGGGGGATGTTTTGCTTTAAATTCCAGAATACCACCCATTTGTTCTCCATTGTGTTGCCTCACTGAGATGTCTGGCGATGATGCACACATCCTCCTGTTTACACGCTTTAGACGCTTAGACCAGCTCTAGCTCTCACTCCATCTATGGGGCTGGGTACCACATGTGCCATGGCCCTGAGGGGGCTGGTGAAGATGCCCCTTCTCTTACAGTGTCCAAGCAATGCCATGTGACACGTGGACTGGCAGTGTGGGCAAAAGGCACTCCTGGCATTACTCAGTGTCCCCCCTCCCTGCCCAAGCACAGGACATTCTGAGCCCCGAACCACAAAGATGGGGCCCGCAGTCCTTAAACCCCTATGTCTAACCTGTCACCTGTCCTACCCCCCTGCCAGGATCTCTGCCTTCACTTTAGGTCTCTCTCTCTCTGTCTCTTTTTTTTTTTTTTTTTTTGAGACAGAGCCTCAAGCTGCCACCCTGGGTGGAGTGCTGTGGCATCACAGCTCACAGCAACCTACAACTCCTGGACTTAAGTGATTCTCTTGCCTAAGCCTCCTAAGTAACTGGGACTACAGGGACCTGCCATAACAATGCCTGGCTATTTTTTGGTTGTAGTTGTCATTGTTGTTTGGCAGGCCTGGGCTGGAGTTGAACCCGCCAACTCTGGTGTATGTGCCTGGTGCCTTAGCCGCTTGAGCTACAGGCACAGAGCCCACATTAGGTCTCTTTAATTATTAGAAGCAAGCATTCAAATATTTGCTATCTATGCCATACTAGTATTTAATTTCCACAATAGGCCCACCAGGTTAAGTAATATTATCTTCCATTTTTTAGATGAGCGAACTAGGCAGGGCACAGAAGTTAAGTTGGGCATTGTGGTGGGTGCCTGTAGTCCCAACTACTCGGGAGGCTGAGGCAATTGACTCGCTTAAGCCCAAGAGTTTGAGGTTTCTGTGAGCTGTGACACCATGGCAGTCTACCCCAGGGCGACAGCTTGAGACTGTCTCAAAAAGAAAAGAAAAAAGAAAAAAAA
Organism: Otolemur garnettii; assembly: GCF_000181295.1. Taxonomy (NCBI): domain Eukaryota; kingdom Metazoa; phylum Chordata; class Mammalia; order Primates; family Galagidae; genus Otolemur; species Otolemur garnettii. The sequence goes on from NW_003852499.1 coordinate 2,561,241, forward strand.
CCTTCATAGCTACAACTTGAACCCAGAACCGACTGGCTACAAAGCCCAAATTCTTAATCATTTTGTTAAACTGTTTATCTTTTTGATCCTTTTTTAAAATTCCAGAGCCAGACTCTCTCCCTCTTGCCCTTTCTGTTTCCTAGCCATATTTGATCCCATTTCAAAGTCGCACCTCCTTTGTAGCTCAAGCAGCTAAGGCGCCAGCCATATACACACACTGGAGCTGGTGGGTTCGAATCCATCCCTGGCCCGCCAAACAATGGCAACTGCAATAAAAACAGCCAGGTGTTGTGGTGGGTGCCTGTAGTCCCAGCTGCTTGGGAGGCTGAGGCAAGAGAATCGCTTAAGCCCAAGAGTTTGAAGTTGCTGTGACGCCAGGGCAGTCTACCCAGGGTGAGAACGTGAGACTCTGTCTAAAAAAAAAAAAGTGGCACCTCCTAGCCTTAAAGTCTCTGGGGGAGCACATTGATAAGAAAAGGCAGGCAGCCTACAGGAACCCATCTCAATGACAGGAAGGTACCTGCAGTGGCCTGTCTCAGGGGGAGCTCTCAGTGGACAAGAAAAAGAGCTGGTGCTGCTTCTCCCTGGCTTCTGGCCCGAGCGCTTTGGCCACACCCTTGCTTCCTTGCCAGAAAGTCAAAGCAGACATAAGCAGAACTCTGGGAAACAAAGACTCTCCAGGGCAACTTGGCATGTCCCCTTCTCTCTCGAGCTTAACTACTGCTGCAGCTGCCCATCAGCCACTGCGTCCACAGACGGGACTGCAGCCTACCAAGTGGCTGTTGTCCCTGTATCGCCTATAAAAATGGTAGTGAGACCCAGAGCCTCTGCCCTTTCCCCATGGTACCATCCTACCAGCAAGAAACAAAGGGAACATGAAGGGATCGGCACAGGCCTCTGTGTTACGGCCCTGGGGACAAGCTCCGACACACCCCATTTTCTTAAGGGCACCTGCAAGGGGAGAGGATACTGTCAGCTTCCACTACAAAGAGGGCCTGAATGTCCCTCCCTAGAAGTGGAAGGGAATCAAATTTCTACTTGAAATGAGTTTCTCTCTTAGATAAAGTCAGGATGACAATTTGATTTGCGTGGAGGAAAGTAGAGTAGGGAGAGATTTTCCCAGGCTTGTAGAAGGAAAGCTTTAAAACATTTGAGCTTTGGGGTGGCGCCTGTGGCTCAAGGACAAGGGCCCTGGCCCCACATACAGAGGGGGTGTCGAGTTCAAGCCTGGCCTTGGCCAAAACTGCAAAAAAAAAATTAAGCTTAACAGTAACAGATTTAAGTCTTCTAAGCCCCACATCCTAAGAAGGAAGGTGTCCATACAGCACCAGGGAGGGGGAGAGGAACATGTCCCAGAGGGAAGGGTTTCCCTTGCACATTCCTCCTCTCCAGGAGTGGGGCCACTAAAGGAGGAAGGGGTGGCTCCCACAAACACTCAGCACAGCTGGAGCACAGATCCAATGTGAACATACAAACTGGCACAATGCCATTGCTCACCTGGAATGGGAGAGGTGAACTGTATTCAAACACAGAACTTTTATTAACTTGAAAAGTAGGCTCGGCGCCTATAGCTCAACCGGCTAAGGCGCCAGCCACGTGCACCTAAGGTGGCGGGTTCGAATCCCCAGCCCGGACCCACCAAACAATGA
>NW_003852499.1:2563191-2566738 GCF_000181295.1 Otolemur garnettii
ATCTCAGCTACTTGGGAAGCTGAGGCAAGAGAATCACTTAAGCCCAGGAGTCTGAGGTTGCTGTGAGCCATGACGCCAGAGCACTTTACCCAGGTGACAGCTTGAGACTGTCACAAAAAAACAAAAAACAAAAAAAAAGTAATGACGAGTTCACAAATAAGCATGATTTTGCTGAACTTTTCATTCAGAATTTCAATGACACTATATTATCATATATCATGCCCTAGAGTCAATCAATGGTTTTTTTTTTTTTGAGACAGTGTCTCAGTATGTCCCCCTTGGTAGAGTGCCGTGGTGTCATAGCTCCCAGCAACTTCAGACTCCTGGGCTTAAGCAATTTTCTTGTCTCAGCCTTCCAAGTAGCTAGGACTACAGCACCCACCACAATGCCTGGCTATTTTTTTGTTGTAGTTGTCATTGTTTTTTACCTGGCCAAGGCTGGGTTCAAACCCGCCAGCCTTGGTATATGTGGCTGGTGCTGCCCTCAATGGAGGTTTAAAAGAAACAAAAACAAAAATGTCATAGAAATTGGTTTTGAATTTAACAAAACCATCCAATGAACTTTAAGATATTTTGAACCCCAGTCAAGGATTTTCTCCTGTGACCCATGTATTGTGTGGTTTCTGCATTTGGACAATAAAAGGCAGCTCAGACTGGGAGGCCAAGCAAGGGACTGCGCTTCCTGAAGCTGGGCAGCTCAGTATGGAGTGGGTGCTTAGTAGTGGTCCATGGGCCTCGGGCCTGCCCAGTGTTCACCAGAACCTTGGATGGATGTGCATTGGGTAAGTAAGCTGAGGGTTACTTTCCTAACAGAACCAGCTCCTTTGCTCACCTACACAGTGTGTGGCAAGATAATTAAACAAAGTCCCTTAAAACCCAGGTTTCTGATGTCTCTCCAAGTAGATAGTCCCTAAACTTCTCTACTCAGGGGCCTTCTCAGGAACGAAATTAATCTGTGCTCCTTTCCTAGTCAGACTGCTCTGCTTTTCCCTTCTCCGGAGTCCAAGCCCCCACATGATCCTTCCAGAGACATTCCTCCTTTCTGAAAGTCTTCAAAAGCAAGATGAGAGAGCCTTCTAGTTTCTATTTGGTGGGAAAAGAAAAAGAGCTTTGCTCTTCGTGTACAAAGATAAATCACCCAAGCGATGAGAAAAATATAACCCAGGAGGCCAAACCTGGCTGGAAGCTCATAAAGTTGCATGTTTTTTATGTGGACTAGAAGTATAGAACACTCATTAAATTAACTGAGTCAAAACTACTCCTTGGGCAATGATTAAACCAAGAGTCAGAGTGAGGGACGGGTGGGGAGCACAGTTCTTGGTCATCGAGGGGGAGTTCAGAGTTCTTTCAGTTTTTAATTTAATTTAATTTTTAATTTTTTTTTTGAGACAGAGTCTCACTTTGTCACCCTCTGTAGAGTGCTCTGGCATCATAGCTCACAGAAACCTCCAACTCTTTGGGCTCAAGTGATTCTCTGGTCTCAGCCTTCCAAGTAGCTGGAACTACAGGCATCTGCCACAACAACTGGCTGTTTTTAGACACAGGGTTTTGCTCTTGCTCAGGCTGGTCTCGAACCAGTGAGTTCAAGCAATCCACACCTGCCTTAGCCTCCCAGAGTGCTCGGATTACATGTGTGAGCCACTGTGCCTGGCCTCTATGCCTTTCACAAAATGCGCCCCCCCCCCCGTTCCTCCAGTGCAGCTCCTAGAAAGGGCAAAAACATGTGGGGTTTGGGAGAGGGCAAGGGTTACCTAGAAACTATGGGAGAAAAACCAGTATGGAGCTCTCATAACCTGAGGTCTATGGACCTCAATAGAAAAAGCAAAAAGACAGACATTATTAAAATTTCTCTAAAGGCAAGTTCCATTGATATCACGGAATTCCCTAAAAAGGTTAAGATCTACTGGTCTAGGATGATAGCATACAGTACTTCAGAACTATCCACAACTAAGTATAATTTGGGGGTGGGGGGGGAAGAAATTACCAGCTGGATGTAATTATTATAAAATTATCTCATCTGGGGACAGGATGTTGCTTTCTCCCGCCACATGCCATCACTTGATGGAAAATGAAAATGTACCTTGGATCAGCATGACTTTTTCCATGGACTAAAACAGGCGAGTGCAGAGTCAGAGCTCAAAAACATAAATTTAAGAAAAGTACATGTATAAAGATCAGCTCTTTTTGTCTCCTGAACTTCCTAGTTGCAAAATAGTTCTCCTGCCAGTTGAAGGCCACAGGCTCTTACCCAGATTTTCATCCCGGGAACAATGAAATCATTGCTCTTCTGCCTGTAAGAGGTAAATAAAGCCTGTCTCTGCAAGGCTTTGGTGGAAAAGATCTGTGACGGGTCCAAATAAGGTCCCACTGGCCTGACCTGGGGGCAGAGGAGCACACAATGTGTGCTCGAAGGTTCCTCTCCACTCTCTTATCCTCACCTTGATACTAGGCAGGTGCACCTAGGACATGCTGCCACCAAGGCAGCAACAGAAGCCAAAGCCGTGGCAACCTGCGGATCTCAGGCTCCGACCCTCATAGCCAGAGGTACCCAGGTGACAAACACTGAGGTTTGTATTCTGTAGACAGAAAGGTGTTTTTGTAAATCCAAGGTGTTACTAGTAAGTTCCGATCCAAACCAAACCCCCAAAGCCACGCCTCCCCATAAAACTGCACAGAACGGGAAAACAAACAGACAAAACAAACACAGGACACACAGCTGTGTGTGTGAGAAGGGAGATTCCCACCCACCACTCCTACCAAAGGAAAGTATGAGAAGGCTCCCTTCTGAGCTGCGGCTGCAGAAGGCTCACTTGGACCGGGCACTCTGGCCAGGCCGACCCTTGATAAGGCTGCTCATCAAAACACTTCCAAATTCGGGCCTGAAACAGCACCATTTCCTCTGAGCACAGAAGAGCCGAAGAAAGGGGTGAAGTAAAAAGAAAGCAGTGTGTGTAAAGAATCCTCTCCCACCCGCAAGTAAATGATCAGAGTCAGAGTCTTTGTTGCTGACTTGGGGAGAGACCAGAAGGATTCTGCTGATATCCTATTTTCCTCAGCAGATGCAGACACCCCGCCTCAACTCACCTCTTCCTAAATCTGCCAGCCTCCCGATCAGTTCAGGCAGTCCAGGTGCCAGATGTGGGAGCCATTTGATGTGACAACCCCAGCTGTTTGTTTAGCCCTAACATTGGAGTTGAACAACCTTCCAAAGAAGCAGCAAGCCGGGTGAGGGGACGTAGTCACTGCCACCCTAGTCACCCACGGCCTGCCCACACCCCGAATCCTTATCTTTGCATTTCTCTGCCATGCAGTTTTATTTTCAGAAGTGGGGCCTCCCTCTAGTCCGACAAGTAGTAACCCATGAAATGGAGTCAGTGGGCTGGGCACGGTAGCTCACACTTGTAACTCTAGCATTCTGGGAGGCTGAGGGAGACGAGTTGTTTGCGCTCTGGAGTTCAAATTCAGCCCCACCAAGAGCAAGAGACCTGGCTTAGCGCCTGTGGCTCAAGTGGCTAAGGCGCCAGCCATGTACACCCAAGGTGGCGGG
>NW_003852499.1:2566980-2580545 GCF_000181295.1 Otolemur garnettii
AAAAAAAAAAAAGAGCAAGAGACCTGGAGTTTACTAAAAATAGAAAACTTAGCTGGGCGGCCATAGTTCCAGCTAGTTGGGAGGCTAAGGCAAGATCACTCGAGCCTAAGAGTTTCAAGTTGCTGTGAGCTATGAAGTTACGGCACTCTATCCAGGGTGACAGAGTGAGACTGTCACCCCCTCCCCCGCCAAAAAAATGGAGTCAGTGTTTAGATGCAGCCAGGCTGGCAGAGACACAGGAAGAGGTGGAAAAAGAGGGAGGGGGATGTGTGGCGTGGGCGGGAGCGCCTGGTCAATCTGTTGAAACTGCTATAATTCTTGGGGAATTGCTCCCACCCTCCTCACGGCCTCCATCTACTTTCCACTAGTGAATAACAGCTACTGTGGGAAACTGAGGACAAATCTAATGTAATCAGCACCCTGTGGGGCAGTCATCAGCCCCACCTGGCAGTGGGGCACTGAATCCAGAGCTGGTGCTCTAACCACTAGACTATACTACCACAAAGGGCTAAGGTATATGGCGATGAAAATAGAACCCCCAGGCAGAGAAACCCCCTCCCCATGCCAGGCTGAATAAAGGGAACCATTAGGTGATAGGAAAAAGCATCAGGATCTTGTTTCAGAGGTGAAGGTTAAGAGAAGCAAGGTTCTGAGGACAACTTGGTATCTGCCACACATTTCCAATTTCTGACTCCCATTTTGGGTTGTGTGGGCAAGTCCTGTTGCAGCGGGTGGTGGGGTGGTTGTTTTCATAGACTGAGCTTGAAAGGACGTTTTGAATCCATTTACTCCAACCCATGGGTTTTACAGATGAAGATGAGGACACTGAGGTATGGAGCACAAAAGTGACCTGGCCGAAGGTTTCAAAGTCAGATGGGGGCTCGGTGCCTGTAGCTCAGTGGCTAAGGCGCCGGCCACATACATCAAAGCTGGCCGGTTCAAGCCTGGCCCGGCTAAACAACAATGACAACTGCAACCAAAGAATAGCCAGGCATTATGGAGGGTGCCTGTAGTCCCAGCTACTCGGGAGGCTGAGGCAAGAGAATTGCTTAAGGCTAAGAGTTTGAGGTTGCTGTGACCTGTGACGTCACAGTACTCTACTGAGGGCGACACAGTGAGACTCTGTCTCAAAACAAAACAAAACAAAACAAAAAAAACAAAGTCAGTTGGGGACAGAGCTGAACTCAATACCTAGGCTTCTGAATTCCCAGTCTAGGTCCCTGTCCATGTTTCTTAGTAATCTCCATTAGGTGCAGGCGACATCCCTGCTAATTTCTACAAGTGAGAGAGGGTATGGGGTGACAGTGAACAACTGAGCTGAGGGAGGCGGGGTAGAGGTTGTGCTCTCTCAGTAGAGCTGACCCTTTCCTCCTTTGCTCTGAGGAATTCCTCGTCTGACCACGAAGAGGGCAGAAAGCCCCCTACATGCAGGCTTAGGATTGGGAGAATAGGATAGCAGCACCCTGACATCCTGGAAGATATTTTCCCTCTCAATAATTTTTTGGGTGAAGGGTGGCCAGGGAGGTCTGAAGGAAATGAAGAAACAACTGAAATGGAGCTAGGAGGTTTGGTTCCAGGGTTGCTGGAAGAACAGATGGATTTCACTGGTTTGGCTGTGGGTATCGGACACCCAACTTGGGAATGGCAGGCTGCACAGACTCAGCTGTCACAGAGTATCCTACAGGGATAGGAGAGGGCATAGGAAGAGGTACAGCCTTCCTGCCCCCCACAACTGCCTCCCTGCCACTGAGGCTGGCCTCTCTGGATCTCTGACACACGCACCGTCTGTACATGAAGCAATGGGGCCCCTGGCCTCAGAACTCCTGCTTTTCATAGCCCACATCAGGTTCTACATGCCAAGTTTATAAATTACTAGGCTGGAGAAAGAAAGGGAAGTGGTAACAACAAAATCGTCCAAACTGTTCCCTTAAAAAAGATCTTTTGAGGGAGCTTCATCCCACCCCCATTACATTCCCAGCCAACCAAGTAACTTACTTCTGAGACTACCCTGTGCCACGACCCTGGATAAGTCACTTAACCTCTCTGGGGACTAGTTTCTAATCATTGGTAAAATGGGGATAGTGCTTCTTACTCTGACTCTGTGATGGGAGTTGGAAAAGAAAGGACTTGGCAGATTGCACAAGTAGACTGACTAAGATATTCCTTTATCATATGATCTTCTTAGAGATTGAGAACTCTATCTCTAGGGATCAGGACATAGGACAGATGAACAGCCATTACTAGTTCAGGAAAATGTAGTTACTGCCCACCTCCTTTCCTGTCACAGAGATGGAAGATGACAGAATGAAAAGTATAGCATTGGGTTCAGTGTCTCTGACTGTGGGCCAGTCATCCCCCATCCTGTTCTTGGCTGCCTCTGAACAGAGGACTGGACTGTATCATCTCTAGAGTCATTCCCAACTTGAAATCCAAACCCTTCTACAGCAAGTGATTTCTATTGAGACCACAGAGCTAACCAGCAGCACCTAGCCCAGGCAGGGGGGCTCTGCATTTGAGAAGGGTGGCAGGCTGCAGAGAATGAGGATAAATTTCGAGCCACCAGGCAAAACAGGCCACGGGCACACTGTGGTTAACTCCAGCCCCAAATCTTGATGCTCTATCTACGCAGACTGTTGAGGACTAACCAACAGACCAGCAGGGGAAGCAGTGTGCTAGGGTGGGGAGAGGAAAAGTCCCCCAAGGACAAGGGTGGGGTGGGGTGGGGCCAGCTACATTCCCACATTCTTTTCTGGTGCCAGGGATTGGTGAGAGGAGAAAACTAAGCCTGGCAGCAGTCCGGCTGTTGGAACTAGTGGGAACACCAGGAGGAGATGCATGCTGCAGGCAGGGTCTCCCTAAAGCAGGTCAAGGATTGGGAAGGGGCACATCTTGCTTTGTCCTCACTGGAGTGTGTGTTGGGTACGGTGACTCATGCAAGGGCAGGTCAGTCTCGGCAGGCTGGAAGAACTTTTCTACGACTCCTTCAGCTCTAGGGAGAGGAATAAATCTTAGGAGATTTGCCTTGAGGTTCATAGGGACCTTCATGACCAGCTCCAGAGGAACAAGTGTATCTTTTTGGTTATAAGCTCGTGGTGGAACGCACCTGTTTGTACTGCCACCTCCTTTCAAAATCCTTTCCTGCCAGCACAGGGGGCAAATATTGTCATCTGTGTGCAAGGAAAGCAGCCCTTAGAACCAGGATGTGAAGATCCCCTATTCCTTGCTTCTGTCCCTGGTGGTCCTTTAATCTCTCAACGGAAGGTCCGGAGAGGACACTTTTCCTTTTCTGTTGCCTCTCTGGGCTTTCCCATTCAAAGAATAAAAGTGGCCAGCAGCAGGTGTCCCTGTAGGTCTGTGCCCTCGTGACCTTTGCAGGTGAATGTCCACTTTCTGAGCCCCACCCTGTCCTTGGGTGGGCTGGCCAGAAGGGGGCAAGGCTGGAGACCCTCCTGGGTGGGCAGCCAGGGCACACCTGATCTCTCTTGGAAATGCACAAACACAGCACTCATTTCACTAGCGGCGGCGACAGGCATCTGGCCCCCCTTCTCTCCCCAACTCTCCCAGAGTTCTCTCCAGTTGAGATACCTATCGCCCTCGAAAAAAAATCAAGACAAGCCAGTCTTTCAGGTAGCTTCCGGGGAGCTCACACTTTCTCACGGTTGTGGCGGCGCACAAACAAAGTCTGAGGATATGGGGATGTGCGAGGTTCCTCCTCCAGAGTGGAGGGGTCCTTGATTCTCACTCGGGACTGGGTCCTAGTGGCCTGCCGCGCACCCCTTCCTCTCCAGTATAAAAGTGAGAACGACTCTTGACGGGGCTCTCCCTGAGCCACCGAGTCCTTTAGAGCGTCCGCTAACTCCCCCCTCGCGCCCCCTACCACCTAGGAGACCCCAGCCCAGTCACAAACTGCACTGCCTGCCATGGGCCTCTTTGACCAGGGCCTCGCATTCCCAGAACAGGGGTGCTACGCTTCTCCCAGCTGCCTGCCCCTCTGGCATTCGGAGAGGCTTGGGGTGGGACATAAAACAGACCTCAAATCCTCCGCGAGAGGGCTGAGACCCGTATGCCCACCCACCTCACTAGGGTACCCCCCACCCCCCCGGGCTGGTCGGCTTCGGATGAGTCCCCACCCGCCCGAATCGGGACCCAGCCGAGGAGCCAGCTGGCAGCCGCAGCGCCCTTTCTCTTCCCGCCCAAAGCCTGCCCGGTGCGGGCAGTGCCAGCTGCCGGAATCCCCGGGGCGTTGTGGGACCCTCGGCCGCCAGGGCCCGGGAACAGGTGGCCCCGGAGAAGAGTGCGCGGCAGTCGCGCTCACTCACCCAGAAGATGAAGTTAAAACCGAAAAGCAGGTATTTGATGCACTTGACGCCTCCTTTGACCGGCATGGTGAAAGCTAGACTGGCCTCAGCCGGAGTGGTGCAGGACTTGGGTGCGCGCGCCTGGGACGGACAAAACAGAAGATGGACAGAGGTACTGGCGGCTGCTGGGAGGCCTCCGGCTGCACTTTTAAAAAGTACCACTCCTTACGGATCGCGGTCCGCCGCGGTGCGCATGTGCCGGGAAACGCCGACCCCCGAGGACCACGCCTCCAGCCCCACCTGCCCCGCCCCCGCCCAGGTTCTCAGCGCCTCTGGCCGCGGCGCCCAGAGGAGCCCGCCCCTCCTTGCCCCTCCTGCTGGCCCCACTAAGTTGCCCCCAGGCCATTCCCGCTAACCTCCGCCTTCTTCCCTTTTTCTATGCAAGCGTCCTGGGGGGTCTTTCAGGCCGCCGCCCCTTTCCACTTTTACTGAAGAGTTACAAGGAGGCCTCGCCCTTCCGGTTCTCTCCTGTTGAATCTGGACCTCCTGCCGGGACCCCTTACTTTGGTAGACACCTCCCCGGGTGGTCTGGCTAAAGCCCCCTACCCGAGGCCCGACGCCCAGATCGAGGGCTCCTACTGCCTCGACCTGGATTTGTAGGGAAGCTGCCTGGCTTTACTTCTCCCTTTGGCGTCTCTTTGCAGACCTTGCTCACTAAACGCACTCTGGTTGGCACACCACGCGGAGTAGGAGGAACTGCTTCTAGTCTGGGTAGGACAGATCCGAGGCTTTTGAAAGTAATTACCAAATAGTGGTCACTGAATAGTAATATGGCGGAGGGTTGGGCAGTCCCTAAGCTCTTCCTGGGCTTTCTGTTTAGTTGCTCTGGAGGGGAAGAAAGAGACGGTATCCCGGTTTCTACTCCTCCACTCCACCCTCCTTCCTTGTCTTGCCCTTAGATCTTTCTGCTCCCTGCTGCCTCTGGAATGTCTGAGTAATTCTCAGCTCAAGAACTTTCTGTAGCTCCCCACATTCAGTGTTCTAAGTCAAAATTCCTCATCTTGCTTTCAAGGACCAGTACTGAACATTCATTTACTTTCTGCCCTACCTGGCATCTTACCTCTCTCTACTCCATGGTCAAAATGCCAGTGCGTGGTGTGTGCCTCTGGCTGGCCTGTCAGCCCTTCCTCCTTCACATACAGAAATTCATTTGGTGGCTCCTTAAACACGCCTTTCCAGATTTTCTCAACTGGATGGGGAGATTTCTCTTTTTCTGAAGCCTCCAAATTCCTTTGTCTTTTTTTTTTTTTCCAAAATGAGGTTTCTTTTAGTGCTCTTTATTATTAGGAAAGCAAAACATATCAATTACAGAAACAACAAATACAGCCCAGGCCGGCAGAGGTGGGTAGATTGCTTGAACTCAGAAGTTTGAGACCGGCCTGACAAAGAGCCAGCGGTCTCTACTAAAAATAGAAAAACCAACCTGGTATAGTGATGCACACCTGTAGGAGGATGAGGCAAGAGAATTGCACAAGAGTTTGAGGTTTCTGTGAGCTGTGATGCCATAGCACTCTACCCAGGCGACTGAGTGAGACTGTCTCAAAAAAGGAAAAAAAAAAAGCGAATAGAAATACCAAGAAATGAAAAGAACATAACTCGTAAATTTCGCTCACCAGACACAGCCACTTTTAGCACATTGTCGGTATTATTTTGCTGTGTACTACCATTAGACTTGTCTCATTGATGATTGACCCATCCAAAAACATTTTCAGTATCTACTTTATGAGGGTACTTCAGTAAGGGCAAGAGCTGAAAAAAATGGATTAGACCCTGTTCTGCTCTCCAGGAGCTGAGTACAGGCACCCAGACAGTGGGATGAGGGTGACGTGTGTGGATTTACAGAGAGAGGCTTATGGGAATTGGATGGAAAATTGAGGTGTCATATTTGGGAAGGTGTAATTGGGTGATGTGAGGGGAGCAGTGGGAGATGAAATGTGAGTTGAGGACCAGGTGCAGATCTGTGTAGAGGCTGTTGACTGGTTCAGGTAAGACAGGAGAAGACAAGACAATGGGGTAGAGGCTAGAGAAGGCAGGCCAAATTCCACAAGAGGACAGGGCTAGAAGGGGAGGGAGAGATCTGAGGCAGAACAGCAGGAGCCAGATTATGAAGGAATGCATTCATTTGTTATATTGTTTCTTGAGAGCTTCCTGTGTGTCACACACCTTGCAAGTACTGAAATAAAGCAACCTCTATGGATAGATAGTATGTTAGAATTTCAGTGCAGGACAGAGACCCATTAATAGAGAAATGCAAGCCCATAGAATCTTTGCTCGGGGGAGAAGGACCTAGGAACAGGAAGGGGCATGGGGTGCCTCCCCAAGTTGGCCTGAGTGTAAGAGGCTTCCCAGAGCAGGGGACACCGCAACAGCTGACTTTGGAAGGTGGAGTCAATAGCCAAGGGAACTATATGTACAAAGTTACAGAAACAGGAAACCACAGGGAGCTGGAAGCACTGTGGAAACTACCAACAGTGGGAGAGATGAGGGAGGGAATAAGGAGGAAGGAGAAGCACAGCCTAAACCGAGCCTGATGCCCAGAGGGGCCAAGCAGAGGAATTTTGGAAATGTTGTACTACAGTTACTCCTCCTGTGTCTGGAGAAGATGGTTTCTGCACAACACCAGTTTTGAGGGTGGAGGGCTGGGGGTTGAGAAACAGACAATGTCCCTGGGCCTGGGTCCATCTATCTGAGGATGACAGGCTAAGGAAAAGAAAGATTTTATCTCTTTGTATCTCTCACCACTACCTCTCAGGTTAATAAGGGCTGTTGGGAAGAGGAGTTTAGTAAATATTTAAGCTTATAATAGAAACTACTTAGGGATATTATGAATACAGAGTAAGATAATCCACACAGAGGCCTTAGAACAGTGCTGACCACAGGAGCACCCTGGAAATGTTGCCTCCTGTTCTTATTCCTATTATGATTCACCTCCAAGGAAAGGTTAGGGGCAGTCTAAGTGTGAAGTGCCACATCACATATATTGAGGGGGTCCTTATGTGATGAGAACACTGGATCTGGCATGAGGAGGTCTGAGCTCTATTCTTGGATCCTACCTGTTGGTTTATTTTGGATACATCATCTCCTATCTCTGGGCTTGAGTCTCCTCAGCTGTATGAAGGTGGATTAGGAGATGTCAGGGATCCCCTTCATTTTGACATTCTGTGGCACAAAAAGCCTCTGGGCCAAAGCGGGTTTGTTACAGGCAGTTAGTACTACAGGCAACCGGGAAGGCAGAGATGGAAAAAATATGGTTCACTTTAACTGGAAGAGGAAAATCTGGGTAAGCCCCTGAGTCAGAGATCACCCCGGGGCAGCCAGCCTTTCCAGTTTTGTGGTGCAGGAGTGGGAAAAGTTTTCCTCCCTTCTCTCATGGCATCCTGTTTCTGGGAAAAAAAACCCTGCCTCCAGCTCAGGGTCCACTTTGACTCTTGTGCTCCTCCTACAGGTAGAATTGGAACACGCAGGGGCCAGGAGAGGGGATGTTCCATCAAGCCCACTTCCCTTAGCCCTCCAGCTGCCCACAATGGCTTTGCGAGACAACGGGCAGGACCCTACGCTCATGGGCCATCGGGGTCCTCCAAGGGACCATACCAGTGGCCATCTTGGTCCTTTCACTTCCTCTACTCTAGAAGCTTCTCTGCTGCTCCTCTTGCTAAGCTCCAATGTACCCATTCATGAAGCCTTCCTTGAACACTCGTCTTTTCTTCCATGAGATTGCCTAGCCTGAATCTCCCTCCTGAAAAACTCATTGACTGGCATCACCTGTTATGTGTACATATTTTGGTGATGAGCTCTTCTGAAGTCCACTGGCATTTGACTAATGTCTGTGCTCCGCAGCTCTCAGCCCCGGCTGGCTCACAGCAAACCCTCTGCAAACATCAGTGCAATCCCGGCCAGGGTGTTCATCCTCAGGGCCTGTCCTGCTGTCTGCTCTCTTCTTTTTTTTTTTTTTTTTTTCTTTTGAGACAGAGCCTTAAGCCATCCCCCTGGGTAGAGTGCCATGGCATCACAGCTCACAGCAACCTCCAACTCCTGGGCTCAAGTGAGTCTTCTGCCTCAGCCTCCCTAGTAGCTGGGACCACAGCACCCAGCTAGTTTTTGGTTGCAGCCATAATTGTTGTTTGGTAGGTCCGGGCTAGATTCGAACCTGCCACCTTAGGTGTATGTGGCTGGTGCCTTAGCCACTTGAGCCACAGGCACCGAGCCTGTCTGCTCTCTTCTTAAGCACTCTTCCCTTCTTGTGCCTCCCACCATTTTCTCCAGTTAGCTCGCTTCTCCATAACTTCGAGTCCTGGTATCAGAGAGCCTTCAGGCCTTTACCGCATCCTAATCCCTAAGTGAGAGGATACCGGAGAAGGGTGAGGTCTAGAACAGTCTCTTCAAGAATTCACCTGCAGGGGTCCTCTCCATGGTGACTCAGCTCTTAGGAATTTGTACACTTCGCTTCCTGGAACCTGGAAATTTCTGTTTCTGTGAAATCCTGTAGTTCTGTGGGGGCTGGAACAGCATCTCCTGCTTGATTCAAACTGACCAATGAAAAAGGCCAATTGGAACTTTTGCTAAGCTCAAAGACCAATTGGAACTCTTTGACCGGAGATAAAAAGGGAAAGATAGTCGGGGACCGCGGTCATTTTGAATTATTCTATTCCTTAAGCTCTGTAGGCTGAAATAAAGCCCTTCCTCTTATAAACATGGTGTTTGGGTGCTCTTTCTCTCCATTGGGCCTCATCTTCCTGCAACAGCTAAACCCCACTTTATGTGGTATAGGGGTTAGAGGAAACTTGCCCTTTTCACCCCTAAAAGTTCACTGAAGGCAGATTAATAAGATAAATGTTTATTTTTTTTGAGACCAAATCTCATTTTGTTGCCCTTGGTAGAGTTTTGTGGTGTCACAGCTCACAGCAACCTCAAACTCTTGGGCTCAAGCGATTCTCTTGCCTCCACCTCCTGAGAGTTGGGACCAAAGCTGCTAGCCACAATACCTGTCTATTTTTTTAGAGACGCGGGTCTCGAAATCCACCTGCCTTGGCTTCCCAGAGTGCTAGGATTACAGGTGTGAACCACAGTGGCCTGGCAGAAATATTTATTTCTAAAACCCATGTGTACAGGGAGAATCACAAGAGTGATCACCCAGTGTTGCAATGACGCTTAGATAGCTTTATAGATGCCTTTTAGAAGGTAGGGGGAGGGGCGGTTCTTGTGACTCAGCAGGGCACTGGCCCCATACACTGGTAGTGGCGGGTTCAAACCTGGCCCCAGCCTAAATGCAACAACAACAGTAACAAAAATAGCCAGGTGGGTGGCACCTGTGGCTCAAAGGAGTAGGGTGCTGGCTCCATATGCCGAAGGTGGAGGGTTCAAACCCAGCCCTGGCCAAAAAACTGGAAAAAAAAAAGGCTGAGACAAGAGAATCCCCTAAGTCCCAGAGCTGGAGGTTGCTGTGAGCTGTGATGCTACAGCACTCTACCAAGGGAGACAAAGTGAGACTCTGTCTCTAAAAAAGAAAGGAAAGAAGGTGGGGGAAATATGGAGTATATATGCAGCAAGTGGTTGCTAGGGAGGAAGAGTAGGTGGGGAAACAGATTGACTTGTAAATTAACCTGTGAGACAGGTATTGTGTTTTAAATGATTTGAGCTGGGTCTGCTAGCTTTTGTGGGTAGGAATGGAAGTCAGTTGCCTCCCTTTGATCTTTTGATCTGATCCAGTCCAGTTAATCTAGATAGAAGCCTCTTCCAAATGCTTTCTGATTTCCAATGGCCTTTAATTCAAAGTATTAACAAAACAAAATCACCTAAAGTTAGTTTCTTTCTTTCTTTCTTCCTTTCTTCCTTTCCTCATTCTTGTGCCCCAGGCTAGAGTGCTTTGGTGTCACAGCTTACAGCAACCTCAAACTCTGGGGTCAACCAATCCCCTTGCCCCAGTCTCTCAATTAACTGGACTACTGGCTTACACCACCATGCCTGGCTAGTTTTTCTGTTTTTAGTAGAGACAGAATCTTACTCTTGCTTGGGTTGGTCTGGAAATTTATTTATTTTTATTTATTTTTATTTTGAGAGACAGAGTCTCACTTTGTTGCCCTTGGTAGAGTGCTGTGACATCACAGCTCACAGCAACCTCCAGCTCTTGGGCTTAGGTGATTCTCTTGCCTCAGCCTCCCATGTAGCTGAGACTATAGGCACCTGGCACAACACCCAGCTATTTTTTGTTGCAATTTGGCTGGGGCCGGGTTTGAACCCGCCACCCACAGTATATGAGGCCAGCGCCCTACTCACTGAGCCACAGGTGCCGCCTGGTCTGGAACTTTTGAGCTCAAATGATCCATCAGTCTTGGCCTCCTAGAGTGCTTAGGGTTACAGGAATGAGCCAGCACACCGGTGTTAATTCAAAGTATACCAAGTAGTCATATTTTGGGGGGCAATTTCGTTAGCTCCTTCAATGGCGTGAAGGATTTTGCAGATGAGATTAAGTTAAAGGATCTTGAGGTGGAGAGATTCTTTTGGACTATCCTGGTGGGCCCCATGTAACCCAAAGTTTCTTTTTTTTGGGGGGGGGAACATAGTCTCACTATGTTGCCCTTGGTAGAGTGCTGTGGCATCACAGCTCACAGCAACCTCAGCTTTCTGACCTCTACAACCGTGAACTAATAAATGTGTTATTTTGAGCTACTGAATTGTGGTAATTTGTTACAGAAACAATAGGAAATAAATACAGTAATCTCAAAATAGACATCAAGATCAGAATTCATCATCTCTGAGGGCTTCCTACATGCAAAGCTGACTTTTTTCCCTCAGCCCTCCCCCTGTCCCATTTGTCAGTCACGCCCAAACCTGTCCTCACACCTGCTTAGTGAATGCCTTCTTGTTCCCTAGTGGCTCTCACATAACTGCCTAGACTGTAGAGCAGTGGTTTTCAACCTTCCTAATGCCGCGATGTATTTTCATTGTTACAAAGGGGTCACGACCCACAGGTTGAGAACCGCTGCTCTAGAGGTACCACAGATGCTGTCCAATTTTAAAAAAAGAGACCAGGGCTGAAGGCAGGATATGGTGATTTAGTGGCAGAGGAAAGATCAGTGCTGAAGCCTTCTGACTTCAGCCTGGCTTGGTTCCTTGTCTTTCATTCCTCCTGCCACCACCCACAATGGGGACACATCCTGGAAGTCATTCACAGCTGCTGTCCCCTCCCTGCTGTCTCCCTATTGTTCATTTGTCCAGGTGCACACATCACTGGATCCAATCATCTTTTTTTTTTTTGTTAAGACAGAGTCTCAAGCTGTAGTCCTAGGTAGAGTGCTGTGGTGTCACAGCTCACAGCAACCTTAAACTCTTGGGCTCAAGCGATTCTCTTGCGTCACCCTCCCAAGTAGCTGGGACTACAGGTGCCCGCCACAACACCTGGCTATTTTTTTGTTGCAGTTGTCATTGTTGTTTAGCAGGGCCCTGCCGGGTTCGAACCCAGTAGCCTTGGTGTATGTGGCCAATGCCCTACTCACTGAGCAGCAGGTGCAGCCCGGGGCCACGTTTCACCTTCTTGATTCTATCAATTGACACTTGCCTTGCCTCTATCCCATTGTGTTCAGGGTAATTAGAAACTTTGGAGACTTTTTTAATTTTTTGAGACAGAGTCACCAGGTCACCCTTGGTAGAGTACTGTGGCATTATAGCTCACAGAAACCTCCAACTCTTGAGCTTAAGCTATTCTCTTGCCTCAGCCTCCCAAGTAGCTGGGACTACAGGTGCACCACAATGCCCAGCTATTTTTTGTTGCTGTTTCATTCATTTTTAGCTGGCCCAGGCCAAGTTTGAACCCAAATGCCCCTGTGCATGGGGCCAGTGCCCTAACCATTGGGCTACAGGTGCTGAGCCTTTGGAGGCTTTTTTTTTTTTTTGGAGGCAGAGTCTCACTATTTTTTTGTTGTTGTTCTTGCAGTTGTCATTGTTGCTCAGCTGGCTCAGCTGGCTCAGCTTCGGTGGATGTGGCTGGTCCCGTAACCACTGCACTATAGGTGCCAAGCCCTTTGGAGACTTTTTGACTTAGGAAATGTGGCAATGTCCAAGGCAGTACCAAAAACAGTACCTGCAACTTTCTCTCATTTCTCCCTCAGAGAGAATATTCTCCTTTACTCTTCAGGGATTGTAGCAGGATGAATATCTGCCTTCTGTAGTTTTTTGTTACTGTTGTTGACTTTATAAGCGTAGACCCTGTCTAATATTCGAGGAGTAAACATCTCTGGAAAGGTCTGATCACTGATGTCTCTTGTTGACTACAAAATTGAGAGACAAGACATCCCTAAGGGGCCCAGCAGTAAGAAGTCTTCATGTTCTGGATCAGATGTTGAGATGGGTTGGAAGCCTCCTATTAATATCAACTTGAATTGTAATTAGTGTAACCTAGAAAATAAAAAATTTACTAGAGGGTTAAACTATCATGGTCTAAAGATTGAAAGGCGGATAGTTAATAAGGGCCCTAAGAAGAGAAGGAACCAAATGCTATTGGGCAAATCTCCCTTAGCAGAATCCCAGATGGTATGTAGCCTATTGAAAGAAAATGTTTGTCCTCTGCCCTCCCTCCTCTGAATCATTAATGTAGACATAGCAAGATGTACATGTAATAGTATTTATTACTCAGTTTGGAACCTATCCAAGATGGACAGAAAGGTCTTTTCCTAGAGGAGGAGGGTGTATACTGTAAACATGGTGAACAACTAAGGCAAAATAAGTTTGGTTAGTAATTATGTAAGTGACTTGATTTCAGCCAGTAGGAGGTAAGTAAAGTAACAATAACCAGTAGGTTATTAGGAAAATGTTAATAATGATTATTAAAAAAAGAGCATGTACCTTTTCATTATTTGTTTATTTATTTGAGAATCTCACTATGTTGCCCTCTGGAGAGTGCCGTGCCATGGCGTCACAGCTCACAGCACCCTCAAACTCTTGGGCTTAAGTGATTCTCTTGCCTCAGCCTCCCAAGGAGCTGGGACTACAGGTGCCCACCACAACTCCTGGCTATTTTTTTGGTGCAGTTGTCATTATTATTTAGAAGGGGGTTGGGTTCGAACTGCCAGCCTCGGTGTATGTGACCAGCGCCCTAACCACTGAGATATGGCGCCGAGCCTACAGTTACATTAGTTATTTGAATGAGGGTGTTAGTTAGTTTTTTGCTGCCTTTGGGAGGCAATCTTTTGAACAGGTACTTGAGGTATTTCA
>NW_003852499.1:2581793-2582698 GCF_000181295.1 Otolemur garnettii
AAAGAAAAAAAAAGAAACATGAAACATACATACACTCTTGCTACTTGCACCCACCTGTGGCTTCTATTTCACCATGGTGTGTAGCTTTCAATGTGTGCTCTTCCAACTGTAGACAGTCAAATTGACACCATCAATGTAAATGTTACCTGTGTTCCCGGTGACGTGATGAGGCAGCAAATATCAATAATATTTCAGGGTGGCATCTGTGGCTCAAGGAGTAAGGCGCTGGCCCCATATACCAGAGGTGGTGGGTTCAAACCCAGCCCCAGCCAAAATCTGCAAGAAAAAAAAAAATTCAACCTACCATTGCAGCATTAGGTGTTTACAAGTTCAGGTAAGCACTCTTGTTTTTTTTTTTTTTTTAGAGACAGAGTTTCACTTTATTGCCCTCAGTTGAGTGCTGTGGTGTCACGACTCACAGTAAACCTCCAACTCCTGGGCTTAGGTGATTCTCTTGCTTTAGCTGGGACTACAGGTGCCCTGCTACCACCCCCAGCTATTTTTTGCTGTTTGGCCTGTGCCAGGTTCAAACCTGCCACCCTCGGTATATGGGGCCGGCGCCCTACCCACTGTGCCATAGGTGCTGCCCCAGGTAAACATTCTTATTTGGCTGTTAAGGTTACTTCCACACTTCAGGCACCCCACATGTACGCCAGTGCACTTCACAATTGGCCCTCTGCTCTGCGCAGCATTGGCAGCTGAGATGTGAAAGGACCCAAACCTTACTTTCCATTTTCCTATCAATTAATTTTGGTATTAAAAGTAAATATAGTCCCTTATCTATTATTATTATTATTTTTAATATCAGCATGGCTCCTATAATATCTCAATAGAAAACAGAGTCCAATTATGGATGAAGGAGGATTGTTCAATGGACAATGTGGACAGATGACTATGTTTTTGCC
>NW_003852499.1:2582938-2583353 GCF_000181295.1 Otolemur garnettii
TTGTAGGGAATTTATTCAAGTTTTCAATGACTATAATTTGAAAAGGCCTTACATGCAAAAGCATGCTGCCAAAGGATTGTGTCCTAAACACAAAATAACATAACTGAAAAAAAGTCTGTCTTCTCAAAAATATTTTTGAGAAGTTACCATTCAGACAGATTCCATTGTAAAAACTAGTTATGTGGTGGCATATTTAATAGCAAAAACGTCAAGACCATTTACTGATGGTGAGTTTATTAAGAATGTATGAAAAGCATGGCAGATATAATTTTTCCTGAAAAAAAAGGGGGATATTCCTAAAATCAATTTGTCTTACCAGACTATAGCCAGATGAATTGAAGAAATTGGAAAATTTATCAAAACTTGGCTCGGCGCCTGTGGCTCAGGCCGCTAAGGCGCCAGCCACATACACCTA
>NW_003852499.1:2585125-2590310 GCF_000181295.1 Otolemur garnettii
GGCTCAAAGGAGTAGGGCACTGACGCCATATGCTGGAGGTGGTGGGTTCAAGCCCAGCCCCAGCCAAAAACTGCAAAAAAAAAAAAAAAAAAAAATTTGATCATGTCAGGTGGCGCCTGTGGCTCAGTGGGCAGGGTGTCAGCCCCATATACCGAGGGTAGTGGGTTTAAACTTCCACAAAAAAATAGCTGAGCACTGTGGCGGGCTCCTGTAGTCCCAGCTACTTGGGAGGCTGAGGCAAGAGAATCACCTAAGCCCAGGAACTGGAGATTGCTGTGAGCTGTGATGTCACAGCACTCTACCGAGGGCGATAAAATGAGACTCTGTCTCTTAAAAAATTTTTTTGATCATGCTTCTTAGTGGACTTTATAAGTCCCATCTTCCCAGAGACAGATATCTCTTGCTTCATAATCACACCTTGTTTGTGTCATTGCTTTTTGGCAGAACCTACATTTTTTGTTTTTGTTTTTTTTTTAAAGACAGAGTCTCAATTTGTCACCCTCGTAAAGTGCTGTGATGTCACAGCTCGCAGCAACCTCCAGCTCTTGGGCTTAGGTGATTCTCTTGCCTCAACCTCTCAAGTAGCTGGGACTACAGTTACCTGCCACAAAGCCTGGCTATTTTTGTTGCTGCAGTTTGGCTGTGGCCGGGTTTGAACCCCCCACCCTTGGTATATACGGCGGGCGCCCTACTCACTGAACCACTGGCACCGCCTACACCTACATTTTGGAGCAACTATTTTCAAGGATGAAGCACATTAAGAGTGAAATGGGAACCAAAATATCTGATGAACATCTTGCAAACTCACTGAGAATTCCAACTACGTTCATCAAACCAAATACTGTGCATTAGTTTCCCACATATGATGTCAAATTCCCACAAGTTTTGTGTTGCCCAATTTTCTTTTATTTTCATAATAAAAAATACCACGAAGACCCAAAGACATTTTATTACTTAGATATGTACATTTTCTATATTAGTGATCACAAACTTGGGATTGCTGGACAACTAACTTTAAAAGGCTCTCTGAACAGGCTGCTGCGTTATTAGGATTATTATGTAAGGACTTTTTTTCTTATCGGTGGTGGTAGATGTCACCAAAATTACGCCTGGACCTTTTTCTTTTGTTCATGAGCTTTCATTAGTGTTTGTGTATCCAATGTGTGGCCCCAGACAACTTTTTTTCCAATGTGGCACTGAGAAGTCAGAAGGTTGGACACCCTTCTTGTAGAGGAACAGAGTGCATGTCCTCAGTGTAAGGGACATAGCAAAACAAATGTTGTAACACACTTGTAACACACCAAAGTATAGAATAGGCTTCAGTTTTGAGAATAAATGTAACATTATAACCTGATTTGAAGAAACTGTTTAGGGTTTGGGCAAGGAAGAAAAAGTGAACCGAGTAGTAGCTTGAATGTCAGTAAGAAGAGCCCTCAGACAGAAGGATAGGCTTTTGTGATCTCAGGTAGCCTAGTCTCTGAGCATCTTTGCCCAGCCTGTCAGGTCGTGTTCACCACACATTGACTCAACACCTACTGAGTGTCAGGCCACAGGCTCATGGGATAAGGTGGCACCCAGTTCTACTGGAGAGGGGCTCGTCTCTTAGCTGGAGGTGTGTGATGCAGTGGAGACCAACCACTAGCTTACAAAACAGCAAGGGAAGAACTGGGGAGTCGGGGCTGCAGAGGTCCCGGGACCTGAGAGGACACAGTGGGGCTGACTTGTGACTTGGAGGGGCTGACCTTGGAGGGGCAGCAGTACCAGGGTGGGGATGGGCCAGTACTGGGGGTTGTTGGGCTCAACCCTTTGCCCACTTCCCATTTCCACATAGCTAGCCCTGAGAAGTTTCTATCAGAGGACAAGTCACTGCAACTATCTTGCTGATGACTTCTTTGTGCCTCCTGTGACACTTGCCTGATGCTGCCTGAGGCAGGGTCTCTGCATGGTTAACTAGACAAAGAAAGAGGTGACTTGGCCAGAGGGAGTGTGAAGAAAGGAATATGGCTGTTTTGGGAACGGAGGAGAAGCAGTTGGGGGTTCATTCCCTGAATGTTCCCCGAGTCTGTGGGGGCCCTGCCAGTCTCACAGCCCGCTCTCCACATGTATGTGTGCGTGAGAGCTGACGCCTTTGCATGTAGGCTCAGGCCAATAGGGGTGGGTGAAATCTAGTCAAGGTGAATTTGAAAGTAAGAACCTGACAATAGTCCATATATGGCCCGTGGGAAGGATGCAGAGAGAGGGAGAATTATTGCCAAGGAGATATTACTTGAAGACAAAATCCAACCTCATTATGTGGCACAGGCCCTTGTCATCCAGCCTCTGCCGGTGTCCATCACCTGAGTCCCCTGCTCTGTCACCTAGCTGGCACTGGCCATTAAAGGCTCTACCTACTGGTTTTTCTTTTTTTCCCTTGCTTAAGCCTCCCAAGTAGCTGGGACGACAGGTGCCCGCCAAAATGCCTGGCTATTTTTTTGTTGCAGTTATCCTTGTTGTCTAGATGGCCCAGGCCAGGTTTGAATCTGCCACCCTTGGTGTATGTGGCTGGCGCCCTAGCTTCTGAGCTATAGGCACTGATCATTAATAAACTTTATATTTTGGAATAATTTCAGGTGTACAGAAAAGTTGCAAACATAGTACCGCTTCCCCCTAATGTGAACATCTTATGTATATTTGCATGGTATATTTGTTAAAATTGAGACAATCATATCGGTACGATATTATTAACTGGACCTCAGACTTCCTTCAGATTTCTCCAGTTTGTCCACGAATGTCCTTTTTCTGTTGCAGAATCCAATCCAGTTTCTCACACTGCATTTAGTATTTTATATTCCTTTTAATTCTCTGGACTCCCTGGGCTCATTTGTCATTTGGGATCCTCTCACTTCGGCCTCCCAGAATCCTAGGATTACAGGTGTGAGGAACCGCTCCCGGACAATGATCCTGTCGCTCTTTATGTCTGTGATAATTTTCCTGTTTCCAGCAAACTCCTACTCATTCTGCAGCAACCCCTCTCTTAGAACAGAGACACTGTTGGGAACTTAGTAGGTTTGGGGTTTGGGGATCTGACTGTCAGCAATATTAATTGACACCTCTTCCACACCCAGGATCTCATTTGACTCCCATTTGGTTTTTATGTACCCTTCTTTATGCAAATACAAGCAAATATGAACACATATTATTCTTGGCTCCCCCTCTCCAGCCCTGGTTACTTGAGGGAGTGTGTTATAGGGGTTCTCGAAGGACGGAGCAGGTGGCTGGTGGCAGGACTCAGGCCTCCTGACTTCCAGTTTAGTCCAGGCCGTCTGTCCTGCATGATTTGCCTGTCTCCAGTTTCCTCTATTGTTCCATCAGGGTGTGCTTTGGTTTAATACCGAGGTCTAGGAGGGCAATAGAGCTCCGTTTCCTGTGGTTTCTCCCCACCCTACACATTCAGAACAGTTGCAGCATCCTTGGCTTTGGGGACTTTCCTTAGTTATTACCACTACTTCCCCTGCCACCTCTGCCAAGCATGTCCTGGTAGGACCAGTCTATTCCCATAGGTCCTTAAAATCGGATGTTCTTTCCTGGCTATGGGCAGAGAGAAATCTGTCAAAGGGCCAGAAGGACATGACACTGCTGGCTTTGCAGAGGGAGAAGGGGCCACCAGCCGATGAGTTTGGGCAGCCTCCAGAAGCTGGAAAAGGCAAGGAAAGGGCTTCTTCTCTGGAGCCTCCAGGAGGAAACACAGCCCTGCTGACGTCTTGATTTTAGCCCAGGGAGACCCATGTGTCCGACTCCTGGGCTACAAAGGGTAGTATAGTAAAGGGCAGAACTTGTGGTAATTTGATATAGCAACAAAAGAAAATGACTACATTATATCTTGGAGCTATCTTTCTTATCAGCACATAGATTGCAGAAGTAATAGCTCCTCATGGTTCTGCATGGGGTTCAGCCCGACAAGTCTGGGCTGAAGTCTGTGCTCTGCCACATACTGATTGTGCAATGTCGGGCGAGTTATGTCACGTCTCTGAGTCTGTCTCCTCGTCTGTAAAAGGAGACTAAGAGAGCCTGCTTCATAGGGCTGCTCTGAGGAGTAAACCCTATCATACATACAAAACCTTTAGCACTCTGCCTGGCATGTAGGGGATGCTCAAAAAGGATAGCTGTCAATAATATTGTTAATAAAATTGTAATTATTATAACAAAGAGCTTTCCCTGAGTTCTCTGGTCCTCCTAGGTCTTGAAGGAGTCAGTTTCTTCTGATTCCTTATAGAGCCAGGAGGAAGCATCTAGATTAGCCCTTGCTTTCTACAGCAGACACCTCCTATCTTGTGAGCTCCATTTCCTTTGTGTGCAAGTCCTGTCTCCCTGGAGCCTGGCTAGCAGCTAGAGGGCAGTGACTCTGGGATGTTTAGGGGTTGGTATTCAGGATTACGTACCGTACCGCTGGAGGGCTTGCTCTACAATAGACACCGTCTCTGCCCCGCTGGATGCTGGATGCCTGGATGCTAGTGTGCTTTCACTCTTTCCAAAGTCAGTTGCCTCCTTCCCACACTAATGGCACGTCATAGGCATAGCTGAATCCTGACAGGCTCTCACATGGCATAAACTCAGAGTAGAGAAGTTCAGGGTCACTCCGAATGTCCCCAGCCATCTATTTTAGTGTGGCTCACCCTTCCCGAGGCAGGCCACCCAACTATTGGGTAGATGCACCCCCTCCCTTAACTCCAATCCATGTTCTCCCCTGCAGGGATACATAGGAAGAGTCTGATGCTTTCTAGAGGAGTGTGGGGTGGCAAGAGGTGTGTAGACTTGGGAGGCAGAGATGCAGGAGCCAATCCCAACTCTGCCACTTCCCGGCTGGCTGGATGGTCCCAGGGTTACCTGAGTCTTTTTTGAATTCTGTTTTCGTAAGCTGTAAAAAAAGAAGGCAAACACCTACCTTTCAGGTTTTACCAGGAAACCCTAGGGAAGGCATCCCACACTCAGAGAATGCTCTGAAGCGGCTATATCCCTTCCCTTGCCCCAGGCCATTCCCTGGGCTCCCTTAACTTCTCTGTATGGCTTCAGAAGTGCAAGTCAAGCACCTGGCCCAGCCTGGGAGGTGTGGGGCTGTCCATAGGGCATGAGCTCTATCCTCCTGCTGCTGCAGGGCAGCCTTCACCCTCCATTCTTTTCTACCAAACCTCTGCCCCTCCACCCAGCC
>NW_003852499.1:2590991-2592437 GCF_000181295.1 Otolemur garnettii
TAGAGATGGGATCTCACTCTTGCTCAGGCTGATCTTGAACTCCTGAGCTCAGGCAGTCACTCGCCTCGGCTTCCTAGAGGGCTAGGATTACAGGTGTGAGCCACTGTGCTTGGTGAAACAAGGTTTTTAAATTGAGAACAATCTCATATAATTGGTGTCCTTATAAAAATAACACCATGGAACATGGATGGACGTGATTCTCTCGAGGCCACCTGGGTTCCACTTGTCATCAGCATGAATTCCACTATCCAGAGAGTTCTTTCCAGGGATTTCTGTCTTAATCCCGGACCGAAGTTCCTTGACAACATGGGACATTTTGCTCTTACTCATTTTCTCAGGGTAAAACCCAAACCCTGTATGGTCTACGAGACCAGCAGACCAGCAGACCAGCAGACCAGCGCCACCTCCACCATATGGCACGTTACCCCCCTTCATCCCCCAACACACCCTGAACTCTTGGATGCTTCTTGAAAATGACAGGCACACATGGCAGGCTCTTCACCCCATGCTGTGGCCTTGTCAGAGAGGCTGACACAGCCCAGCTGTGTTCCTGTCCCCACCACCCCCCTCTCCTATCCTGATTCTTTCTTTTCTGTTTCATCACCCGGCACAGGTGCATTTGACTTTTTTTTCTATCTGTCTCCTTCCATGTAAATATATATCCCACCAGGTCTGCTCCTTTTGTGTGGGGCTGAATCTCTAGGGCCTAGAGCCAGGGCTGCACTGTGGCAGATGTTGATACTTAACTGTGGCGCCAGGGGCATGAGTGCTTGGTCAATGTGCCCGATGAAGGACTAGGAGCAGAAGCCTCCCAGATAAGACATCTGGGTCCCTGATAAGAAGGCATTGTCAAGGGAGGGCAGGGCCCACTGGTGTCCCTTTGAGGGCTGAGTGGCTGTCCCATTGACTGCCTAGAGGGCTGATATGTGGGGCTTGCCAGGAGGCTGTGCTGGGCCCGGCCAGAGGTGAGGGTCCCAGGATCATCTGGTGGTGGTTCCTGCCCTTCCCTTCCTGTCTGGTGAGTCAGCCTGGCTGGGGAAAAAAATGCACCAGGAAAGCAGACCCTGTCAGGAGTACAGGACGTCAAGGGTCAGCAAAACAAGAGCTCACTCATCCACCCTCTCTCTCTGCTTGTTGAGCTGCCCTTTCTGTTCCTCCCATGTCTATTTTGGTCCAAAATTCGTGTGCTAAGGTCCTAGGCCCTGTATCTCAGAATATGTTGAAAACAGGGTTGCTGCAGATGACGTTAGTTAAGTTAGAACAAGGTTATGCTGGAATAGGTGGGCCCCCAATCCCACATGATTGGTGTCCCCTAAGAAAATAATGCCATGTGACTATGGATAAAAATGGGAGGCATGGCGCTATGTGA
The DNA here is from genome assembly GCF_000181295.1 of Otolemur garnettii. Classification (NCBI taxonomy): domain Eukaryota; kingdom Metazoa; phylum Chordata; class Mammalia; order Primates; family Galagidae; genus Otolemur; species Otolemur garnettii. The sequence goes on from NW_003852499.1 coordinate 2,592,361, forward strand.
AGTAAGCCAGTCACATAAGGACAGATTCTGCTAGGAGGTACCTAGAATTGCAAAGTTCATAAAGACAGAAAATAAAA
>NW_003852499.1:2593579-2601557 GCF_000181295.1 Otolemur garnettii
TTTCTGTCCGGCCCTCTGGTTTGGAGAGTGCAGGGAGGGTGAGGAGGAGCTGGGTTGTGATGGCTCTTTCTGCCTTTGGTTTCCTTCCTCCTTTGCTCTAACCCCTTCTCACTGCCCTCCCACCTCACAGTGCTCATTACTACTTGCTCAATAAACATCTGCCTCCCTGCACACACCGTCTGTCCAGGGGGCCAGAGATCTGATACCCTTGTTAACTCCTGTGTCCTCAGTCCTTGGCATTTTGGGGCACTTAATACATATTTGTCAATGAAGGAAGAAGGAAGGAAAGGGTCTCTTTTCCCCAGTCGGTGCGGTAGCATAAACAGGGCGGCAGCCTCCCCTCAGGGGCAGGCCGGCTAGTCTGGGCGCAGCGTGGCTTTTCCTGGGATTGGTGGCTGCTACTGTGCAAAGTCTGGCTGAGGGGGTCTCAGGCAGCCCTGGTGATAAGCGGCCAGGGCAGGAACCTGGAGGACAATGGCTCTTCCTTAGCTCTCCTGACTCAAACCTGGAACTTGTACAGCTATAGAAAGGCTTCCAGGTCAGGGAAGGAAGGACCGGGCCCTGCACTGGGAGAGGACAGGATGGAGTTAATATGGGGCTCACGTCCTCTCTCTCTTTCCTCCTGCCCCATGATTCTTCTACATTGTGGGAGAAAAAAGGAAAAAAGGAATTAGAAGCAAAGAAACAAAAGTTTTCTTTTCATCTTTTAATCATTGATTCAATAAATATTTATGGGCTCAGCACTCATAGCACAGGGGTTATGGCTCCAGATACATACACCGAAGCTGGCGGGTTCGAACCCAGCCCCGGCCTGCTAAACAATGACAACTGTAACAAAAAATAGCCCAGCATTGTGGCAGGCGCCTGTAGTCCCAGCTATTTGGGAGGGTGAGGCAAGAGAATTGCTTAAGCCCAAGTGTTGGAGGTTGCTGTGAGATGTGACGCCATGGCACTCTACCAAGGGTGGCATAGTAAGACTTTGTCTCAAAATACATATATAATAAATACATATTTATGGGCTGATTATGTGTCTGATACTGTGGTTAGGTCTGGGTGGAAAGATGAGTAGACATGGTCCCAGACCCGGAGGGGCTCACAGTCTGAACAGAGAGACAGATAACGGTCTTGAACAAGGTCATGCTGCTCTGATGAGGCCCGTGTAGACAGCTGTGGGAGCAGAGGAGACGGAGTGCGGGACTTGGTCAAGACCGCGTGTAGGAGGTGCTATCAGAGAAAGACCTTGAAGGATGAACAGGAGTTTGAAGAAGGGGAAGGGTGGGCAACAGGGAAGGCATAACACAAGCAGAGAGAATAGCGCTTGGCAAGGCGGGAAGTTATAAGAGGGCTGCGCAGCTCTAAGGTGACTGGGACTTGGGCAGAGGGGTGGTGGGAGGTGACAAGTGGGAACCAAGGTCAGAGGGAGAGAGTGTGCCAGCTTATGTGGCATGCCATGCTCCTGAGAGCACAGGGGCCTGAATACCAGCTGTCAGCAGACGTGCTGGCCAATTTTTTTAGCCTCTCCTTCCCAGCCCACCCATTCCCTACCTTCCTCTGACTATCTCCATGGACTGCTCTGGCCAGGCTCCTGTACTTATTGGGTGGAGGGCCGAGAGGTTGGGCATCTACCCCCACTGCCTTGTTCCGTTTCTGGCCCAGCTGACTTCCTTTGTGGCCCACAGCTCTTGACAGGTGCCCTCTCCTACGGCTCCAACCTGCTCTGGGTCTGATAATACCTGGCTGGTCCTCAGGTGCTGCACCACCCCTGGTTGGTTCACCGCCCTGTCCCCAGCACTGTAAATCATCCCTGAATCAACTTCTCTGTAGAACCCCCCTCGAGGGTTCCCTCTGTTTCTTTCTGGAATCCTGCTTGATGCAGTGGCAGTGTGGGATAGTCAGCATCTGTGGGGGAAAGACTCCTGGAGACAGTGCAGACTGGAGCGGGGAGAGATGGAGGCAGAGATGCTGTCAGCATGCTGTTATGTTAGAAGGTGACAGGTGATGGGCAGCACTGAGGCTGAGGAGGCTGGAATGGGGACAGGCCAGAGCTGGGGCAGAGTGCTGAATCACAGCTGTTGAGCTTCGGTGACTTACTGGGTGGATGGGGAGGCGATTGGGAGGGGAAGACGAACCCCACAGTGCCCTGCTAGGAAGACAGGCAGTATCGGTCCCTAACTACTTCATAACAAACCATAAAATCTGGTATTGTCAATTCACATTCAGGACTGTGAATGTTTACTTAACATCCGTGCCCCCTTTCTCCCACATCAAGAATTTCAGTCTTAAGTATACTGGGGATGATAGAATTGGAGCATAGGCACTCATCTGCTTTATCCCACGTTATGTACACAGCAGTTTCAGAACGGCAATACCACCATTATCTTTTTCCGTTTTTTTTTTTTTTTTTTTAGACAGAGTCTCACTTTGTCGCCACTGGTAGAGGGCCATGGCATCATAGCTCACAGCAACCTTAGACTCTTGGGCTCAAGCAATTCTCTTGCCTTAGCCTCTCAAGTAGCTGGGACTACAGGTGCCTGCCACAAATACCAAGCTCCTTTTTCTATTTTTAGTAGAGATAGGGTCTCACTCTTGCTCAGGCTGGTCTCAAACGCCTGAGTTTAAGCAATCCACTCGTGTCAGCCTCCCAGAGTACTAGGATTATAGGAATGAGCCACCGTGCCTGGCACTGCCTATTATTTTGAAGAGAAAATGAGAGAAGGAAAGGCCAGCTGAAGTCCTCTTCAAATTTTTGTTATTGTTATCATTATTACGTTATGTGCTCCTCAAGGGGAGGGATTGTGGGACTTTTTGGTTTAGTGCACCCTAGACACTGCTAACCTGTCTCACACAAAACAGCTGCTCAGTAAAACATGTAGCACTTTAGTCTGAATCAAACCGAATGCTTCGCAGGCACATTCTTCCCATACTACAGGTGAGGAAAATGGAGTCACAGAGGGATAAAGGATCTGGCCATTGCCCAGGAGCTAACTCAGGAATCCTGTCCCCAGCCAGACACTGAACCCAGCAGTCAAGGTTGTCCCTCTGTGAATATGAAAGTCTTGAGAGGAGAGCTGGTCCAATGGCCATCTCTGTCACTCACCTTCTGGGTGGCTTCAGGGAAATCACTTCAGCCCCCTGGGCCCAGTTTCCCTCTCATTGACAGTGGGTCAATCCTACCTAGTAATTATGGGGGGGGGGTCTATATGCAGGTAATTTGAAGGGTACAAAATGGCTCACAAGAGCATTTGCTGCTTCCCAGAGGGCGAAGCTGCTGGCTGTCTTGCCAGGCCTGTGTGGAAGGTGCCTGGAGGTGAGGAATAAGGCTGTGGGGCTTTAGGGCTGATTGATTGACTTTGATATTTCCAGGCCAGGAGTCCTTTCAGACAGATGCTGTTTCTCCCAGTGACAGAGGAGGAAGCTGAGGCCTTGAGAAACCCAGGGACTTGCCAATTAGACACTGAGGCCCGTCTCGCGCCCACAGTTCTTGACTTCCAGTTCAGGCCCATCACAGGCTCCGCTCCACCTGTCAGGACAGCAAGCGCCCAGGGGGACCTGCTGACAGTGAGGAGCGGAAGCCGGGTTGTCCCAGGGCTGTGGCTGACTTGGCCACTCTGAGAGGGCCTTGATGCAGCCTGGCTGGTGGGGGCGCTGGAGGCCCAGGTTCCCCAGCACTTTACTTGGGGGGTGGTTTGCCCAGTGTCCCTGGAGGTGGGGATGTGTGGCCCTTCCGGGCATTGTGTGCACCAGCATGCCCCGGATGCCTTTGTGGTGATCACAGCAACACCCTGTACTTCCCCAGAGTTCTAAAGAGGCACCAACAGGAGGCCTCCCAGACACCCCCTTCCGCCCCCACACTCCATCCTCCTCAGGAGAAGATGGCCACCTCCGTGGTGTGACGTGTGGAGTGTGAGAGGACCTCTGACCGCACGGCTCTCCCCATGACTAATGTTTTCTGACTTAGGCACAGCACTAAGAGCTTTACACACTTATTTTCTAGATAGTTGCTATTGTGACATAGATGCTATTGTTTCCACCACCACCCCCATTAATATGAAGAAACCAAAGGTTAGAGGGTGCAGTAACTCACCCAAGAGCACGTCAGCAATGAGTGGCAGACACGGGTCCCCCACAGCATGCCTCCAGGACTGGAGTCTGTGCTCCTAACCATTCTGCCACCCCACCTGTTCATGGGAGCCTAGTGCTTTGTGCTTGTGATGGGTGAGGATGGAAGAGGCTTCTATTCAAGAGTCTTTCTGAGACAGTGTCTCACCTGTGCCCCGGGTAGAGTGGTGTCATAGCTCCCAGCAACCTCAAACTCTTGAGCTCAAGAGATCCTCTTGCCTCAGCCTCCTTAGTAGCTGGGACTATACTCGCCTGCCACAATGCCCGGCTAATTTTTTCTATTTTTAGGAGAGATGGGGTCTTGCTCTTGCTCAGTCGGTCTGAAACTCCATTCGCTTTGGCTTCCCAGAGTGCTAGGATTACAGGTGTGAGCCACCGTGTCCAGTCTTTTAAAAATAATAATTGCTTTCCTATTTTAGAACAATTTCCGATTTATAGAATTATAGTACAGAGACAGTCCAGAGAATTCTGATGATACCCCCTGCCCAGTTTTCCTACTATTAACATCTTACATTAGTATGGTACATATATGGCTATTAACGAACCAAGATTATTAACTAAATTCCATACTTTATTCATATTTCATTGTTGTTATTATTATTTTAACCTAATGTCCCTCTTCTGTTCCAGGATCCTATTCCAGGATATTATGCTACAATTTAGTCATCATGTCTCCTTTGGTTCCTTTTGGCTGTGACAGTTTCTTAGGCTTTCCTGATGTTTGGTGGCTTTGAATACTGGTCTGGAATACTGGTCTGGAATTTTGTAGAACATCCTTTAGTTGGTATGTGTCTGGTGTTCTTCTCGTGATTAGGTCATCACACCAGGTCAGGGGCACGCACTATCAGCATGACTGTGTTGATGTGACCGTCATCAGCTGGCTGAGGGAGTATTTGTCAGCTTTCTCCCCTTTAAAACTGCTCTCCCCCCCTCCATATTGTACTCAGGAATCACATTTTGAGCACTCAGAGAAGAAGCCGAGCAACTATCCTGGAAAGAGGGAGGGGGGAAACGGCAGGTATCCTGAGATAGAGAAAGAATTTGCACCTGACTAGGAAGAGAAGCTGGTGGCCACAGAGGCATCTGATGCAAGAGAAGAGTCCCGTAGAGGGTGAGCCATCAGTGCTTGCCTGGAGAGTGCCCCTAGGGAACGGGAGGGTCTCATTTTTAAGGACTTTATCTTCCAGTAAAGCATGCTGTAATCAGATGCAGAAACACCCCAACAGAAATCTTGCTATTGCTTAAGAGTTCAGGATAAATTAATATTTGTGAAACATCCGGAAACGACTTTGTGAATTAGTACCATTATACTATGTAGCATTATAGTAGCATTATACTATGAGGCTAAAGTGTTAACTTTGCAATGTGGCTATTTCAAATTCTGCAACCCTGCTTGGACAGTTTTATTTTATTTTATTTGTGTATTTATTTATTTTGAGATAGAGCCTCAAGCTGTCACCCTGGGTAGAGTGCTATAGCATCATAGCTCACAGCAACCTCCAACTCCTGGGTTCCAGTGATTCTCCTGCCTCTGCCTCCCAAGTAGCTGGAACTACAGGTGCCCGCCACAACTACTGGCTGTTTTTTGTTTGCAGCTGTCATTGTTGTTTGGCAGGCCCAGGCTGGATTTGAACTTGTCAGCTCAGGTGTATGTGGTTGGCGCCTTAGCTGCTTGAGCCACAGGCACCGAGCCTGAACATTTATTTATTTATTTTTATTATTATTATTTTTTGAAACAGAGCCTCAAGCTATCCCCCTGGGTAGAGTGCTATGGCATCACAGCTCACAGCAACCTCCAACTCCTGGGCTCAAGCGAGTCTCCTGCCTCAGCCTCCCAAGTAGCTGGGACTACAGGCGCCCGCCACAACGCCTGGCCATTTTTTTTTTTTTTTTTGGTTACAGCCATCATTGTTGTTTGGCGGGCCCGGGCTGGGGATTCGAACCCGCCACCTTAGGTGTATGTGGCTGGCGCCTTAGCCGCTTGAGCCACAGGCGCCGAGCCCTGAACATTTATTTTATAAAATGTATGCATGGGTAATCTCTAAGAATGGATGTATTCTGGGCCCCCTGGAGTCCCGGCCTCTCGAACTTGCTGGCCTACTTGTGTGTTTGCATTATGCCTGTCTATTCCAGAGGGTGAACTCAACATGGGAGATTGTGAAATTTGCAGAGTTCATCTGAGAGGCAAAGCATTGGTCAGGCACAGACTTTGGTTCCAATGTTGGGAGGAATTTGAGACAATCAAGGGATACTTTGGTTTGAAGTGGCTCTTGTGATGTTACAGTGCAGTTCCTACTTCCTGTCACTGTGCCTGACATGTGCTGGACATAGTAGCTAGCTGTATTCCTAGCACTTTGGGAGGCCCAAGTGGGAGGATCCATTGAGGTCAGGAGTTTGAGACTAGCCTGAGCAACATGGAAGAACTGTCACTACAAAAAAAAAAAAAAAAAGGAAACTAGAAATTGGAAAAATTAGCTGGTTGCTCTTTCTTGTAGTCCCAGCTACTTGGGAGTCCGAGGCAGGAGGATTGCTAGAGCCCAGGAATCTGAGGTGGCAGTGAGCTATGATGACAGTAGTAGCCCAGGTAACAGGTAGACCCTGTCTCAAAAAACAAAATGTAAGAAACAAACAAAAAGGAAATGAATATTTGTCCGTGTTTGGGGCTCTAGGGGTTACCTGTTATAGTGAAAATACCCTTAGGATATGAAACAACTTTGGATGTTGGCAACTAATACAATAGAACAGGTCCATCAGTCAGCTTCTTGGAAACAGCAGAGTCCAGTGAGCCGGCACTCCAAACAGGAGTCTGGGGAAGTGCGTACATGGTGGGTGGATGCTGAAAAAGGCAGCAAAAGGGAGGGTGCAGGACCTACCTGCCTGTGAGCCATCATCACGTGTCTGTTCTGGTGACATCCTGTTTCTAGCTGGGGACCTCAGATGAGTCACTCCTCATGATTCAGTGTCCTCACTTCTCTGACCTAGAGAGATGGTGTGACTGTCAGTCAGGAAGGAACCCTTTTCCTCATCTCTGTGCCTCTCCACTATCACCATCTCTGCCACCAGCCCACACAGCGCCCACATGCTGTAGCCAGCTTGCTCTGGGCTAAAGGCTTAACATAGGTCACACCAAATCTAATTTTCACAGCCCCAGAGAGGCAGGTGCTGTTACTGTCTCCACTTTGCAGATGAGGAAACTGGGCCTTATGAAGATTAAATGTCACACCTGCTGTCATTCTGGGCCTTATGAAGATTAAATGTCACACCTGCTGTCATTCTGGGCCTTATGAAGATTGAATGTCACACCTGCTGTCATACACCAGGGGTGGATAGATTTGGATCTTTTCTGCCTCTTAGTTGGCCAGGGCTTTCACCACTAGATCCATTTGGGTCAGAAGTTGGCAACTTTTCTGCAAAAGGTTAATATTTTAGGCTCTGTGGGTCACATGTGTTCTCTCCTTCTCCTGTACCTCAGCCTCCTCCTCTGCCTTGGCTCCTCCTACTTTTTAAAACTTAGAAATATAAAAGCCATTCTTAGCTGGTGAGCTGGTCATAGAACACTGCTGGCTGGATTTGGGACGTAGGTCAGGTTTATTGACCCCTAGTAACAGGTAAACAAAATGAAAAATGAAAATGGATGGTGGTGCCTATAGCTCAAGCAGGTAAGGCACCAGCCATATACATCAGAGCTGACAGGTTCAAATCCGGCCAGGGCCTGCCAAACAATGACAACTACAATAAAAAAAAAGCCCGGCATTGTGGCACGCCCTTGTAGTCCCAGCTACTTGGAAGACTGAGGCAAGAGAATTGCTTAAGCCCAGGAGTTTGAGGTTGCTGTGAGCTGTGACGTCACATCACTTTA
>NW_003852499.1:2602086-2616675 GCF_000181295.1 Otolemur garnettii
TTGAGCTATAGGCGCCGAGCCAGTGTATATTTTCAAAAAGCTAGGATTTTGAGAATTCACAGCATAAAGAAATGATGAGTATTCAAGGTGATGGATGAGGTGATTATTCTGATTTGATCATTACACATTGTGTGTATTAAAATACCACTTTGAGGCTCAGCGCCTGTTGCTCAAGTGGCTAAGGCGCCAGCTACATATACCAGAGCTGGCAGATTCGAAACCAGCTTGGGCCTGTCAAACAACAATGATAACTACAACCAAAAATAGCCGGCTGTTGTGGCGGGCGTTTGTCAAACCAGCATAAAAACTCCCCTGAGGATGAAGCCTTCACCTTCCAGGTTTCCAGAGCAGTCTCCCTTATAGGCCCAGAAGAAGTTGTACCACATTCCCAGATGGATAAATCTCATAAATGTGATCTTCCACCTTTGTGGACCATAAAGCTTTTTCTTTATATCTAGGAAGATTTCTCCTTTGAAATAAGGCTGTAAGTCCTTCATTCAGTTGCTATCTGCTCTTTACCCCTGCTTCTCCAACTTGGGTTTCAGGGAGGACAGGTCTGCAGCCTCCTCCCTGCAGAGGAAACAGCCTGTCCTCTGCATGGCTATAATCGTAGTTCCATTCTTTCCCCACAGCTCCTGTGCTTTGAAAATCCTTGGTTCCTTTCAGGTCTATCTCTTCCAGATATTCCAACTCTGCTTTCTGCAGCTTGGACAGAAATACGTCAGTATTGGCCAGGAGCAGTGCTAAGGCAGCAGCCTCTAGGCTTCCTGCACCAATGGACCACATCCCTGAGGTGAAGAAACTTTGGTCCCAGAAGGTTCTCTCCTGTCTGCCTTCTCTGGGGCCTAATGCTGGGATGCTGAGGGGCCAAACTCCCCTGGAACCTGAGAGTTCCAAGGGCCCGTTTCTTTATTTTTGGAGACAGTCTTTTTTTTTTTTTTTTTTGAGACAGAGTCTTCCTTTGTCACTCTCAGTAGAGCGCCTTGGTGTCTTAGCTCACAGCAACCTCAAAATCTTGGGGTCAAGTGATCCTCTTGCCTTAGCCTCCTAAGTAGCTGGGACTATAGGCACCTGCCACAGTGCCCAACTGGTTTTTAGAAATGATGTCTTGCTCTGTTTCAGGCTGGTCTTGAACGCATGAGCTCAGGCAATCCACTTGTCTTGGCCTCCCAAGCGCTGGGATTACAGGTGTAAGCCACTGTGCCAGCCTTGTTTCTTTATTTTTTGATCTTTATGATTTTATTTTTCTTGTCTTGTTGCATTGGCCAGGATTCCCAATGTAGTTTTTTTTTTTTTTTTTTAAGTTTTACTTTAATAGATTTAGGGAGTACAAGTTGAATTCGGTTACATGTCTATACTGTATGGTGGTGGAGGCTTTTGTTGTACCATTAGCTGAGTAGTGTACCTTGTACCTCATAGGTAATTTTCACCCCTTACCCATCCCCTCCCATACTTCCTACTTGTGACTCTCCAGGGTCCATTATACTCTGTGTGCCCTTGTATAGCCACAGTTTAGTTCCCACTTATAAGTGAGACCAGGCAACCTGTACTTTTCTGTTCCTCAATTATTTCACTTAGAATAATTCCAATGTAATTTGGAACAGAAGTGGCAAGAGTAGGCATCCTTGATCTTGTTTTTTGTTTTTAAAGAAACTGACCTACTATTTCTTTTTCTAAAGTATTTTTATTTTTAATTTAATTTAATTTATTTGTTTTGAGACAGAATCTCACTCTGTGGCCCTGGATAGAATGCTATGGCATCATGATAACTTCATAGCACCCTCAAACTCTTGGGCTCAAGCCATCCTCTTGCCTAAGTTTTTCTATTTTTAGTAAATACAGGGTCTCACTCTTGTTCAGGCTGGTCTTAAACTCCTGAGCTCAATTGATCCACCTACCTCAGCCCCTCAGAGTGCTAGGATTACAAGTCTGAGCCACCATGCTTGGTCTATTTTTTTTTTTTTTTGTTACTGGCAGGATCAATCAAGTATCAGTTTGTTTTTTTTTTTTTAATTTTTAAATCAATGAACAATTTGTAGTATGGGATAGGCCATTTTAAATAGATAAGAATCTTTGTGTTTCAGGAAGACACAGAGATAAGGGGGAAGTTCTCATAGTTCTTGAATGTGTTGGCAAAAAAGTCTTCTCTGTAGCCTGGTCACCGAGGTAGTTTCTGTATTTCAAAACAGATGCATGGAACTGTGGACTAATTGAATTAAAAGGCAGGGATTACTTGACCCAACTCACATCACCTCTTTCCCCACTGATGAAGTCGGAGCTAAAAGGACTCTGTCTATGTTTCAGAGTAAACCAGGAGGCTCTCAGTCAGAGCTTTTGGGTCCTCCAGTTCTGCTGAGATGGTGGTGGAAGGCTCTGATGGAGCCCTAGGGGACATGTCCTTCCCTAAAGTCCCTTCCAGCTATGAGACCTGATGCTTTCACTTTGAGTTGAGCCTTAAGGAAGACTCGGTGTGGACTGGATTGGGGGAGGTAGTGGTAGCAGAGAGCATTGGCTCAGGAGTCAGACCGCAAGGGGTGAGCATGGGATTTCCTAACTCCCTGACTGTGAATCTGTGACTCCCACTCTGGTGAATCACTTTATTGAGCATTTACTTCTTCATCTGCAAATTGGGAAGAATAATTCCTGCTCTTCCTAACTAATGATGCTGGCCCAGGCTCTGATGGGGTCATGTCTGGGACAGTGCCCTGAAAACTGAAGAGCACCACCGAAAGGAATACCACTTCTCCAGGCACCTCCCTACCTCCCCAGTCCTGTTGTCCACTGTGCTTCCTGTGGTGTATGTTCTGTGTTCCAGCCACACAGACTATTAGTTTCTTGGTAGTGGCTCCCTTCTGCCACTGGGCCTTTGCACGTGCTATTCCCATAGCCTGAAGTGCTCCACCATCCTTTGCTTGGTTTTACTCCACTGGGAACTCAGTTCAGCTGCATTTCTGAGGGAGGCCTTCTCTGACCACAGCTCCCCAGCCCTTGGTTTAGGTCAGGGTCCCTATAACATGCACATTCCCCTAGCACCATGTGTTTTACTCTCAATGCACAATCATTCAGATTTATGTCAGTGCTCATCAATAGACTGTAAGCTCCATGAGGGCAGACAGTGCTGTGTTTTCACTCACTCTGGTACCCCAGAGCCTGGCCCTGACACCAAATGAATATTAGCAATTGCAAGGTAGGTTCAGGAATCTAGGTAGCAGGGATTCTGAACTTAGGTGCCCAGAACAAGGAAACCTGGTAGGATAAGTCTCCTCTCTGAATTAGTTCAATGTTTGCACCTTTTCTTTGCCTCCCTTTAAGTCAGTGGTTCTCAACCTTCCTAATGCCTTGGTGACCCCCAACCATAAAATTATTTTCGTTGCTACTTCATAACTATAATTTTGCTACTGTTATGAATCATAATGTAAATATCTGATATGCAGGATGGTTTTAGGTGACCCCTATTGGGGGTCGCGACCCACAGGTTGAGAACCGCTGCTTTAAGTTAAGCTGTGCGGCACTGTGTGATGTCATGTTGACGCCTGTGTGTAAGGTGTGTATCAAACTACCACCCTTAATTGTTAGCGGTAGACAGGGATGCACCCATTTGCCAGAAGAGGCAAACGGTCGCACAGGGTCAGAGAACAGCAGCCAGAGCAGGAAGCGGGCCTCAGGGCAAGGCGGGTGTGATGTGTCTACAGATGATGCTCTGTCTGGAACACAGCTTGGGAGACTTGAATTATTAATAAAAATTCTAGGAAACCCATCAGCTTTTCAGGAACCTTTATCCCATTAAGGGAAAATAAATTCCAAGTGTACTTTCAAGCACTATATTTTTTTCTTTTTGAAAACTTTATATGGATGTATAATAGTCATAGAGAAAGTACACGGATCATGAGCATGCAGTTCAGAACATTGTCACAGACTGAGGATCCCCTCTCGCCAACCAGCATCCAGGCTAAGAAACAGTATAGCAGCACCCCACCAACTCCCCTCATGCCTCCTTCCCGCCACCGCCCCCAAGGGGAACCACGCTCCTGACTTCCGGTAGCACAGGCCAGTTTTGCCAATTCTGGTATTCTAAATAAATGGAATAATATGGTAAGAAATTTTCTCGAGTCTAGCTTTTTTCACTCAACATTATATTTATGAGATTTATTCATACTGTTGTATGTGGTTGCAGATGATTCTCACTGCTGTATAATAATCAACTGGTAAATATGCTGTATTTATCCATTCTATTGCTGAAGGACATTTGAGTAGTTTCTAGTTTGGGGTTATTACAATTAGAAGCATCACTAAATTTGGTTTTGGTTTCTCTTAAAGAGGTGTTAAAAATAAAGTTTTCTTTTTCTTGTTTCTTTTTTTTTTTTTTAAACTATGTTCTGTTAGCATGTTTTCTTTTTCTTTTTTAAAAAATATTTTCCTAAGGAAGTTAGAATCTGTTTGGGTTTAGAAAGAACCTATCCTTTTTCCTTAGAATTCAAAAATACCATCCTCACCTTTTGTCACTTGCTACTTTACCTTGATAGCTGAATTCTAGATAGCTTTCAGGGTTTTTTTTTTTGAGATGGAGCCTCAAGCTATCCCCCTGGGTAGAGTGCCATGCCATCACAGCTCACAGCAACCTCCAACTCCTGGGCTCAAGTGAGTCTCCTGCCTCAGCCTCTCAAGTAGCTGGGATTACAGGCGCCCGCCACAACGCCTGGCCATTTTTTGGTTGCAGCCATCATTGTTGTTTGGCGGACCCGGGCTGGGGATTCGAACCCACCACCTTAGATGTATGTGGCTAGTGCCTTAGCTGCTTGAGCCACAGGCGCTGAGCCAGCTTTCAGTTTTTAATTCTCCCCCTCACTCTTCTTCTATACATTAAAAAAAGAAAACATTTCATGATATTAAGTACTCTTACAAGCACAATGTGAAAAAAATTGGAAAATAAAAGAAATTTACTTTTAAAATTTGTATTTATTTATTTAGTTTTGAGACAAAGTCTCACTCTACCACCCCGAGTAGAGTACTGTGATTTCAGAGCTCACAGCAACCTCAGACTCTCTCGCCTCGGCCTCCTGAGTAGCTGGGACTAGAGGTGCCCACCACAATGCCAGGCTAGTTTTTCTATTTTTATAGATGGGGCCCTTGCTCTTGCTCAGGCTGGTCTCAAACTCCTGAGCTCAGGCAATCCACTCACCTTGGGCTCCCAGAGTGTTAGGATTACAGGCACGAGCTACCATGCCCACAAGACATTTAATAAGAACATGACAGTCTCCTGCCATCTAGAGATGACAGTGCAAATATGTTAGCGTATTTCTTTCCAGTGTTTTCTTCTATATATATTTCATGTAGTTGACAGTGCACCATGTATGCATATTTATATCTCTTTTCACTTAGGATTATATCATCAGAATTTCCTCATGTCATTAAGAACTATTCTTCAATAATGTTTTTCGTGCCTACGTGATAATCCATCCCATGTGCATGCCAAAAGTTACTTCACTAATCTCCTGAACTGGGATGCTATTCTTTTGACAATTAGAAACAATGCTACAGGGACTATTGTGTATGTAGGTCTTTGTCTTAATCGTAGGACAATTTCCTTAAGATAAATTCCTAGAAGTGGAATTTACTGGCTCAGAGTGTGTCCGCTCTAAAGGAGTCTAGTACGTTACATGTTGCCAAATTGCTTTACAGAGGGTGTTGTTTCTATACTTCCTTCAGCTTTAAGAAGGGAGCCAGTGGGAGCACACGTTTCACTGCGTCTTCACACACTTCGAATATTGTTTAAAATGGAACATCATCATCGTGTTTGATTTCAAGTATTTAAAAATTTATCTTATGATTTGTTTTCATTAAGGAACCCATGAGTTATTTAGACATGTGTTTTAAAGTTTCCAAATGTGGGCTCGGCGCCTATAGCTCAACCGGCTAAGGTGCCAGCCACGTACACCTAAGGTGGCAGGTTCCAATCCCCAGCCCGACCCGCCAAACAACAATGACGGCTGCAACCAAAAAATAGCCAGGCGTTGTGGCGGGCGCCTGTGGTCCCAGCTACTTGGGAGGCGGAGGCAAGAGACTCTCTTGAGCCCAGGAGTTGGAGGTTGCTGTGAGCTGTAATGCCACAGCACTCTACCCAGGGGGACAGCTTGAGGCTCTGTCTCAAAAAAAAAAAAAAAAAAAGTTTCCAAATGTGTGGGGAGCTTTTGATCTTTTAAATTGACTTCTTCATTTAATTGTATTATGATCGGAGAATATGGAGTATGTGTTACCTACTCTTTGAAATGTGTTGAGAATTGTTTTATGTTGAGAAATGTGGATAATCAACTTTTGTAAGTGTTAGGGGAAAAAATCATCTTGATTTGTTAGGGACAGAGGGTTCTTTTTTTTTTTTTGAATCAGAGTCTCAAGCTGTTGGCCCTGGGTAGAGTGCTGTGGCTTCATAGCTCACAACTTCCACCTCCTGGGCTCAAGCTATCCTCTTCCCTCAGTTTTTCTATTTTTAGTAAAGGCGGGGTCTTGATTTTGCTCAGGCTGTTCTGGAACTTATGATCTCATGCTATCCACCCACTTCGGCCTCTCAGAGTGCTAGGATTATAGACGTGAAACACCATGCCCGGCTGGGACAGAGGGTTTTGGAGAAGGACTTTTAGTATTAAAATCAGGAAAGTTCTGGGCAAGCTGGGATGAGTTGGTAACCTTGTGTGTACCTAAGAATAATGTGGATTCTCTGGTTTTTGGGTGCAGAGTTTTAAATACACATATTAGAAAAAGCTCACTTATTGTTTAAAAAAATTTTTTAAGTGAGATTTTTAGTTGGAGAGAATTCCAGATTCACAGAGAGATCCAATGGACTCTTTATACCATTCCGTCCAGTGGTAACATCTTATGAAACTATAGTAGGCTGTCATAACTAGGAAATTCAGATGTCGCCAGTTTCACTTGCACTTGTGTGTGTGTATGTGGGCTCTTGTGTGTACTTTATCACAGGCATAGGTTTGTGTAGCTATGACCACAGTCAAGATACAGCCATCCCAACAAAGACCCCTTCTGTTGCTTTTTAATAACCACAACCACATCCCTCTCACAGCCTCTCCCTCCTCCCGTCTCTCACCCCTGGAAACTACTAATGTGCTCTCCAATTCCATAGTTTTGTCATTTTAAGAATCTTATTCTATACGTGGAATCATACAGTATGTGACCTTCTGAGATTGGTTTGTTTGTTTTTGAAACAGAGTCTCTGTCGCCCATTCTGTGGGGGTCATAGCAATCTCAAACTTGGGGGCTCAAGAAATCCTCTTGTTTCAGCCTCCCAAGTAGCTGGGACTACAGGTGCCCATCATGCACGGCTAATTTTTCTATTTTTGGTAGACGGAGTCTTGCTCTTGCTCAGGCTGATCTTGAATTCCTGAGCTCAAGTGATCTGCCCGTCTCAGCCTCCCTGCCATAGTACAATTACAGATTACAGATGTGAGCCTCTGTGACCAGCCAGTTGGCTCCCCCCCCCACTTCTTTTTTACTCAGTGTGAGTCCTTGGAGCTTCATCCGTGTTGCGTGTATCACTGGTTTCTTCTTTTTTATTGCTGAGTAGTATTTCATGATTATGGATGGAATAGTTGTTTAACTCTTCACACAATGAGGGACATTTGTGTTGCTTCTAGTTCTTGGGTATTATTAAGTAAAGCTACTATGAACACTCATGTGCAGGATTTAGTGTGAACCTAAAGTTCTATTTCTCTGACATAAATGTCTAAAAGTACAATTATGGGGTTTAATAATTGTTTTTTTTTTTTTTTGAGACAGAGCCTCAAGCTGTCCCCCTGGGTAGAGTGCCGTGGCATTACAGCTCACAGCAACCTCCAACTCCTGGGCTCAAGCAAGTCTCCTGCCTCCGCCTCCCAAGTAGCTGGGACCACAGGCACCCGCCACAATGCCCAGTTATTTTTTGGTTGCAGCCATCATTGCTGTTTGGTGGGTCCGGGCTGGGGATTGGAACCTGCCACCTTAGGTGTACGTGGCTGGCGCCTCAGCCGGTTGAGCTATAGGCGCTGTGCCTAATAATTGTTTTTAAAATATCTACACTTACTGTTAGTTTTTTTCTTTTTTGAGACAGAGTCTCCCTGTGTTGCCCTCAGTAGAGTCCTGTGGCATCATAGCTCACAGCAACCTCAAACTCCTGGGCTTAAGTGATTCTCTTGCCTTCCCAGTAGCTGGGACTACATGTGCCTGCCACAATGCCTGGCTATTTTTTTGTTGCAGTTGGCCCAGCAGGGTTTGAACCTGTCAGCCTGGGTGTACGTGGCTGGCGCCGTAACTACTGTGCCTTGGGCACCAAGCCTACACTTACCGGTATTTTGTAAGATGCTTATAAATTTGTTTTTTTTTTTTTTTTTTAAGATACCTTTACCAGCATAAGGAATTGTCTTTTCATTCCAGTGCTTAAGTTTTTTACTTTTTTTTTTTTTTTGCCATTTTTGGCTGGGGCTGGGTTTGAACCCACCACCTCCAGCATATGGGGCTGGCGCCTCACACCTTTGAACCACAGGTGCCACCCAAGATGCATATAAATTTGGGTTGTTATAGTTTTTTGTTTATAAAATTAGAACCCCAGCTCCTACAATGGTGATAGTGGGCCAGGAATCCTACTGTGCTGTTGGGACCAGAAACTCCACCAGACCTACGGGTCTACACCCTATCTAACTAGGCAGTAATAATGTGGTGTCATGGTTACTGGGAACATGAGATTGGTCTGAAGCTGTGTCATTCCTTTGACATTGTGCTGTGGGATGCCATCACCATGTTGATTATTGTGAAGGAAGGACATGAGTGGGCTGTTTTTGACCAACATGTCTATGTCCCTAGGAGAGAGGAAGCACAGGAGGACAGCTTCCCCTCAGCTCAGGGGCTGACATTATATGCTGGGGGCTGGTAGTGTGGCCTGAGGAATACTGGTATATTTATTTACTTGGAGTGAACTGCTAAGAAAATTCTCTTCCCTGAGAAATTTACTTTTTTTTTTTTTGAGTACTTTGAACTCTTTTTTTTTTTTTAATTAAATCATAGCTGTGTACAGTAACACTATCATGGGGTACAGTGTGTTGTTTCTATATACAGTTTGAAATATTTTCATTCATCTGGTTAACATAGCCTTTATGTCACTTTCTTACTTATTGTGTTAAGACATTTATATTCTACATTTAGAAAGACGCATATGTACCCCCATAGGATAAACCATGGACGTGATCCCACCAATCGCCCTCCCTCCACCCATCCTCCCCCCTCCCCTCCCTCTCCCCTTTCCCCGAATTCTTGGGCTAAAATTGGGTTATAGCTTTCCTATGAAAGCTATAAATTAGTTTCATAATAGGGTTGAGTACACTGGATACTTTTTCTTCCATTCTTGAGATACTTTGCTAAGAAGAATATTCTCTAGCTCCACCCATGTAAACATGAAGGAGGTAAAGTCTCCATCTTTCTTTATGGCTGCATAATATTCCACGGTGCACAATTTATTGATCCATTCATGGGTGAGAAGTTTACTTTTTAAAAATCTTTTCTCCCCCAAGTTTTTTTTTTTCTTTTCTTTTTTTTTTTCTTTTGACTTTTGGCTAGTTACTACTTGGAGAACTTACTCCTGAGATAGGCAGAGGTCAACTCGTCCATCCCCCTGCCTGTGAGCAGCATTGCCCCAAGAGCTTCCAATGGTCACACATCCTTTCCTATTTTCATTAGTCCATCTTTCAGACCCAGTTCTAGAAGCCTTCATATCTGCCCCCTGGGGATCCCTCTTCCTTGAGTCTCAAAGCACTTACTATTTTTAAAATTTCAGATTAATATGAGGGTACAAATGATTAGGTTATAAAGTTTGCATTTGTTAGGTAGAGTCCCTGTTGCAGTAGTTTCCTGCACCCAGGAGGTGTGCCATATACCCTCACCTTGTGCCCTTAGGTGGGAGCACACCAATCCCCCTCCTTTGTCCCCTCTCCCTCTTCCTTCCTTCCTCCCTTGCACTTGAATCTTCCTTCCTTCCTCCCTTGCACTTGAATTGAATCGAGTTTTTCTCTTGTGTGAGTGGGTGTTTGTTCCTCCACTGGCTTCATATTAGTATTGAGTACCTTGGATACTTGGTTTTCTACTCCTGTGATCTTACTGGTGTTTCAACAATTATGTAGCAAATTCTGCCTTGAGGCACTCTCCCTGAGAGCAAGCTATATGGCTCCTGGTCTCTGCTGGTATGTTGCTGACTGTTGCAATAACAAATTACCAAAACAACACAAAATTATCTTACAGTTCTAGGCAACCAACGTCCAAAATGGCTCAAAATGGTGTTGGCAAAGCTGCAGATTCTATGGGAGACCTGTTCTTGTCCTTTCCAGCTTGTAGAGGCTGCCCACACCCCTTGGCTTGTAGCCCCATACTGGGAGCCCTACGTTTGTGTTGTCACATCTCTTTCCCTGACTCTGGCCTTCCTGCTCCTCTTATAAAAAAGATCCTTGTGGTTACAGTGGGCCCACTGGGATGATGTAAGATCATCTCTCCATCTCAATACCCTTAACTTGGCCACATCTACAACGTCCTTTTGCCTTATAAGGTGGCATTTACAGATTTGGGAATGGAATGTAGACATCTTTGGCTATTATTCTATATCATGAAGCCATTATGTGGCTGGCTGTATTTGCTCTTCTCTCGTCAAGCCCCTAGCCCTCTCCAGGACCTATCATCCCTTTTCTGGAAGGATCTATCAGCTGCCCACCAGTCTGTCTTTCCCCATCTGACCTCTCTACAACCCATGGTTCTGTTGTCAGTGTCTCAGTGACTATAGTAGTGGTTTTCAACCAGTGTGCCATGAAAAAGTTTAAAGATCAATAATTAAATTATCTTCAGATGAAGTTCAAAGCACAGTAATTGTATATATCAAATTTAAAACCTCTTTAAGAATCATTTAAGCCCAAGAGTTTGAGGTTGCAGTGAGCTGTGATGCCACCGCAGCCTACCAAGGGTGACGTAGTGAAACTCTGTTTCAAAAAAAAAAAAAAAATTAAAACCTCTTTAAATTGATTATACAAGGATACATTGTTACAATAAATAAATGTTTTATTGTTATAATAAATAAACACCACCTACATGGCTCTGTGCCCGCAGCACAGTGGTTATGGCGCCAGCAGATTCTAGCCCAGCCTAGGCCAGCTAAACAATGACAACTGCAACAAAAAATAGCTGGACATTGTGGCTGGTGCCTGTAGTTCCAGATACTTGTGAGGCTGAGGCAGAGAACTGCTTGAGCCCAAGAATTTGAGGTTGCCATGAGTTATAACACCACAGCCCTCTACCGGAGGCGGGAAAGTGAGACTCTGTCTCAAAACAACAACCAAAACAACCCAACAAACCAAAAAACAATATTTGAAGAAGAATATAAAAAGGATCTTTCAGAGTGACTCCACCTAAAAAATTCAAAAATGTGACCTGGTTGTTTGTACCCTCATAATAAACTGAAATAAAACAACAAAACAAAACATTTTGCTTTCAGGCTCGCCGACTGTGGCTCAAGCGGCTAAGGCACTAGCCACATACACCTGAGCTGGCGAGTTTGAATCCAGCCCGGACCAGCCAAACAATGATGGCTGCAACCGAAAAATAGCCGGGTGTTGTGGAGGGTGCCTGTAGTCCCAGCTACTTGGGAGGCAGAGACAGGAGACTCACTTGAGCCCAGGAGTTGGAGGTTGCTGTGAGCTGTGATGGCAAGGCACTCCACCCAGGGTGACAGCTTGAGACTATCTCAAAATTTTTTTTTTTGCTTTCAGATAATATAATTTCTTGGTGTGTTAAGGATTTATCTGAAAATATAGAATGTCAAGTAATATCTCACCTCAAAGAAGGAAATATGTTTGCAATTCATTTGGATAAACCTATGGTAAACCGAAACTTTTAGCATTCAATAGATTTGTCTATAAAGAAGAAATGATAAAAATTTTTTTTTTTTTTTTTTTTTGATACAGAGCCTCAAGCTGTCCTCCTGGGTAGAGTGCCATGGCATCACTGCTCACAGCAACCTCCAACTCCTGGGCTTAAGCGAGTCTCCTGCCTCAGCCTCCCAAGTAGCTGGGACCACAGGCGCCCACCACAACACCCGGCTATTTTTTGGTTGCAGCCGTTATTGTCCTTTGGCGGGCCTGGGCTGGATTCGAACCTACCACCCTAGCTGTGTGTGGCTGATGCCTTAGCCACTTGAGCCACAGGCACCGAGCCCATAAAACTTTTTTATATTGTCCACCACTCCAAACAATAATAACAAAGGGCCAAGATATTTTTATTTGATCGATAATTACTGTAATTCTATAACTTGTCTTGGAATTCCTGCATAATTATTTGTACTGATGGAGCTGCATCTAAGTCTGGAGGTGTAAAAGGATTTGCTACATTTACCCCCCAAAAGAATGCCCAAATTATTTTTACACACTGTTTCCTACAGAGAGAAGTCCTAGTGTCAAAATCATTAGTGTCTGAATTAGAAAAGGTGCTAGATGCACTTATTAAAATTATTAATTATATAAAAGCAGGCCATTGCAATCAAGATTATTTGCAGAATTATGTTCCTCGGTGGATGCTTCTCATAATCAGACCTTATTGCATATGCATGTGAGATGGTTATCTCAAGGAAGAGTTCTATTAAGGCTTTATGAGTTAAAAGAAGTATCAACCTTCTAAAGAATGCAACATTTTAAGTTAGACGATTTAATTTGAGAAGAGGTTTGGTATAATAAAGTTGCATTTCTTGTAGCTTGGAGCGCCCTTCCTAGCAGATCAGGAATGTTGGAGGGCAGGATCCCAGTTGCATTCGTCTCTGTTCCCCTGTATGTAGAGAACATAATCTTAATATTCCAGCCAAGTATGCTAAAGATTTGTACTCTGCTAAAAGAGAAATTCAAGCGTCACTTAGAAATAGACAGTGCTAGAGTGTCATACCAGTTATGGTCACATAACACCACTTGGGAATGTGACCCCCTGACCACTCACAGGGCCAGCCTGTGACTTGCTTTGAGCAATTTCCCCAACCACAATGACAAGTGCTCTCTTTACCTCTATGCTGATGACCTGGGGAGCAGCTCACAGCTTCCTCTGTGGTTGAGCAATTCTTTCTCTTTAGTTTCAATCCTGTAGCTGTTATATGCTAATCAATGCATGTCAACAAGCATTTCTGGAGCACTGGTAATGGGAAGATATGGAGATGAGTAAGGCATGATCCTTGCTCTAGGAGAGCTCAGGCTAGAGGAGTGCAGACTTTAACAGGAAAATACAAGAAACGATGAGGACCCTACAGAGGCATCAGAGGTGGTTCAAAGGCAGGAAGGTGGGGGCTGAGGGGAGGGGAGAAGGAAAGGCTGGTGGAAGAGCTGTAGATGTAGTGGAAAAAACACAGACTTTGCAGTTAGGACAGAAGTGGATTCAGACTCTGGCTCCCTTTTTGTAGCCATTTGACCCTGTACAAGGAACTAAGCCTGCCTGAGCCACTCCCCACCTGTGATATGAGGGTGACCCACATTGGATGGTGATGGCCAGAACATATGTCCGTGTCCTAACTCCTGGAAGCTGGCATCCTATATTACTAGCTCATTCTAGATGACTGAGATTCAATAACAGGTGTCCTTATAAGAGACAAAGAGGAGGGACACAGAGGAGAGACACACAAGAGAGAAATCCATGTGAAGACAGAGGTAGAGTTTGGAGTGGTATAACCCCAAGCCAAGGCTGTCCTCTTTCTGCTGGAGAGGCAGGAAGTTCTCTCCTTCAGAGCCTTTGGAGGGAGCATAGCCCTGCTGACACCTTGATTCACACTTCTTCAATACAGTGAGAGAATAAATTTGTGTAGTTTGTTGTGGTTACATAGCCCTGGGAAACGCATACAGCAGGATTGTGAAGCATGCAGCAGAGTGCCTGGTACTTGTCAGGTGTTCCCCAAATGACAGGCCTTTTCTCTACGGGAGGGGGGCTGTGGGGGGACAAATAGGAGAGAGAAGAGGGGGGCTGAGCACAGGCAATGTCTGGGGAATGACACTAGTGGGACATGAGCAAACATTCTGGGGTGTATGGTGGGAGGTGGGGGGCATGTGCACATGGGGGCGCAGGAAGAATTTGAGCTCACTGACAGATAGGCAGGAGGCCTCAGAGGAAGGAGGTCCCAGAGCGAGGGAGAGGCGCAGCTGGAGGGGCTCCCACCTCATCCTGGAGCTTCCTCCTGCGCTGTTTCTGCACTTCTGGTGGCTCCTGCTTGGACTCCACTTCGTTGGTGCTCCTGACAGAGCCAAAAAGCTGGGGGACCCAGAAGTCATTACAACAGGGGAATTTCTGGACTGCTGGTCTTGAAAGAAATTATATAGGCTTGGGAAAGAGGAAGCAGCAAAAGGATGAAGTTGAAGACCTGAGGTTCTTGACCTTGTTTCCCGAGCACCTGGTAATTCCTGATTCTTGCATCAATCTGACTGTGAAGAAGTTTGGATTTAATTGACTAAAAGAAAATGAAGTGGTGGGGCATGGTAGCTCATGCCTCTAATTCTAACACTCAGGGAGGCTGAAGCAGGTGGATCATCTGAGCTCATGAATTCGAGACCA
>NW_003852499.1:2618106-2620327 GCF_000181295.1 Otolemur garnettii
CCCCCCAAACAATAGTTTTATAATAATTTTTGCCAATTACTTTCCAAATATGTAATAAAAAATAATGAAATGGTATGGAAGGGCAAGTTGGTATAATTCTTGGAAGGATACGTAAAAGTCTTAACAATTGTTGTGCCCTTTGACCCAGTAATTTCTTTACTTCTAGGAATTTGCTATAAGGAAATAGGCTGTGTGTGTAAAGCTTTACGTACAGGATATTGGTCACTCAGCTATTTTTTTTTTTTTTGGAAACAGGATCTCTTTTAAGTTTCCTGGGTAGTAACCTCAAACTCTTGGGCTCAAGCGATCCTCTTGTCTCACCCTCCTGAGTACAGGTGCCTGCTACCACGCTGAGCTAGTTTTTCTATTTTTAGTAGAGATGGGGGTCTTGCTTTGCTTGGGCTGGTTTTGAACTCCTGAGCTCAGGCATTCCACCCACCTTGGCTTCCCAGAGTGCTAGGATTATAGGTACAAGTCACCGCGCTGGCCTACTCTGCTATTTATAAGGGCAAAGCCAACACTCCCAGGTCACTTGGCTTCAGAGCTTTATCTTTGAAATGAAAATTTCAACCCCATAGAAAACTAGAGAGGATGATATAAAAATGTCTAGCCAGCTTGGTCCATGTTAATATTTTGCCCTTTATACATCATGTTTTTGAAATGATTCAATAAATAAAACATGAGTGGAGAAATAATAGTCCCTTGGTACCATGCTCTGGATCTTCTCTTGAGGCAGGGGAAAAAAGCAGAAGTGAATTCTGCCCCAGTAACTGTGCGCAGGCAGTGTCCAGACAGTCTGCGATCATCTAAAGATAAGCACGAAGTTACTCATTACAACCCCACAACAGGATGTCCCTGCTGATTGTAGACACTTCAGAAGTTGTACATTATAAAGTATCAACTTCTTAGATCCTCTGTTGTCTTGGAGGATGGGCCGTCATGCTCTAACTGCAGGCGCCAACCTAGTCTTCCCTGATTCATGAGACTTTCTCATGCACACAAACCTCAAAACTGTATACAGGGGGAGGGCAGAAATTGGGTCAGGGGGCTTGGTTCTTCAGATACTCTCTTCCAACTGGTGCCTGAGAGTCTCTTTGTTTGTTTTTGTTTTGGAGACAGAGCCTCAAGCTGTCGCCCTGGGGTAGAGTGCTTTGGCCTCACACCTCACAGTAACCTCCAACTCCTGGACTTAAGCAATTCCCTTGCCTCCCAAGTAGGTGGGACTGCAGGCGCCCTCCACAATGCCCAGTTATTTTTTGGTTGCAGTCATCATTGTTGTTTGGCAGGCCTGGTCTGGATTCGAATCTGCCAGCTCTGGTGTATGTGGCTGGCACCTTAGCTGCTTGAGCTACAGGCGCTGAGGCCTGAGAGTCTCTTTGTGTTGGCTCTTGCAACACTCTCGTCCTTCCAAGAGGTGACTACTGTCCTGGATTTAGTGGTTATCACATCATGCATATTTGTTTTTACTTCGGTTAATGTACTGTATTTACAAGCGATATTCTAGAGTTTTATTTTACGTGGTCTTTAACTTTGCACAAGTGGTATCAGGCTGTACATATCCTTTGATACTTGTTTGTGTTTTTTGCTCACCATTATTTTGGGGATTTTTTTTGAACTGCTAGGTGTTTTTTTGAACACCTAGATTATATTTGAACTGCTGTTTGGTATTTCATAGGATGAAAGCACCACAATTTATTTATTCTCCCACTGAAGTATTTTTAGGTTAGTTGTTTTCAAGTCTTTGGTGACTACAGATTTCAGCAAACATTTGTGCTTGCTGGTTTGTGCACATGCATGAAGCTTGCGCCAGCGGATTTGCCTAGGATGCAGCTGATATAGGGTCCCCCCATTCAGGGCTGGATAAGGACTTCCATTTTCTAGGCCTGGGCAAAATTTTTTCACTAAAACACACTCTTTGGATACAAGCAAGATAGGAGAAAAGCAGTTTTGCTAGTATTTTCTGTAAGCTGGCCTCGCCTGCAGTGGATTCCCAGCCACATTTGCCTGGAGCTAGTAATACACTCATCTGCTAATCAACATTGACAAAGTGTCTTCTGTTTACAGAGTCCAGGCCAAATGTAATTCTCAAGACTTCTCTATTTACAAAACAGTATATAACCCCCTAGACAAAAGACTCACTGGGGACTTCCCACACGGGTCTGCCTGAGACTCTGGTGCCTTTCATTCCTTCTGTATTTCTTTCTATCTAATAAACCCTATC
>NW_003852499.1:2621546-2623776 GCF_000181295.1 Otolemur garnettii
GGGGTCTTGCTCTTGCTCAGGCTGGTCTCAAACACCTGAGCTCAAGCTATTTACCTGCCTTGGCCTCCCAGAGTGCTAGGATTACAGGCATTAGCCACTGTGCCTGGCCTTAACTAGAGTCTCTTATGTAGACTCTCTTGAATTTTTCTAGGTAAACATTCATATCTTCAAATAATAACTATTTGCTTTTCCCTTTCTAAGCCATGTATCTTGTGTATCCTCATCTTCCCTCCTACTGTGCTGGCCTGGGCATTTGATCCAATGTCAACCAGCAATGAGGATATTGGCATCCTTGTCTTGTTTTGGTTTTTAAAGGGAAGTGTGCTAAATATATTACCCTTTTAGCATAAGTGTGAAGTGTGCTTTGTTTCTCAGGCCACTGACACTACTTTCATTTTGTAGGTTGCTAAGGTATTTTTGTTTATTTGTTTTCCATAAAGGGGTATTGTTGACTTTTGTAAAACTGAAAAGATTTCTGCTTTTCAGTTTTTTAATTCAATCATTTTTTCTTTATAAACTTTAAGTTTATATAATTAAGTACACATCAATCTATAAATTATATCTTCCTGGTACACTGATCATATTACCTTTTTATCCTATTGCCAGTGATGACTGACAGTAATAAAATAAAACTTTTCCTTGGTCATCATTTATCTCTTCCTTTCTTTTCCTTTTAGTCTTTGTGTCTTTATATTTTAGGTCTGTCTCTCGAACACTGCTGGATTGTGTATCTTTTTAACAAAATCCAATTTGACTGTATGTCTTTTTCTGGTTGATTATTGATCAGTTTGGATTTTTTTTTCTTTTTTTTTTAGACAGAGTCTCAAGTTGTTGCCTTTGGTAGAGTGCTGTGCTGTCAGAGCTCACAGCAACCTCAAACTCTTGGGCTTAAGTGATTCTCTTGCCTCAGCTTCCCAAGTAGATGGGACTACAGGCACCTGCCACAACGCCTGGCTATTTTTTGGTTGCAAGTGTTATTGTTGTTTAGCAGGCCTGGGCCAGGCTCGAACCTGCCAGCCTTGGTGTATGTGGCCAGTGCCCTCCTCTGAGCTATGGGTGTTGAGCCAGTTTGAATTTTTTGGTACTGTCTTATTTTGCACTATTTTCCCTGCTTTTTCTATTTTTCTCCTGGGTCAGACTAGTGTTATTTCTTGTTTTTGCTTCATATGGGCTCAAAAAACATATATTCAATCTTATTCTTTTAGCACCCCTCCCTCAAAATTGTACTATGCAGATTAGCCTTAGCAGGTCTGAAGTCAAGATTACTTTTTTCTTTCTTCTGCGTAGCATGAGGGCTTTATTACAGTTTCCCATCTTAGTATTTTTGCTGTCTGGCATTCTGGTTCCATCTAATTTTTTTAACTGTTCAATTTATCATTGTTTCATATAATCACTGCCTACTAATTTTCTAAACTCCCCTGCATATTTACCAATGTCTTTGTTTATCTTTTCTCCTGGCATCCTCTATTGGGATTTAACCACCTTCTTCCCTGAAGTACCTTCTTTAGCAGTTCTTTCAGAAAGGGCTGTGAACGTTAAACCCACTGTTTATTTTTCTGAAAAACAAACACCAAAAAAAAGTCTCTACATTCTCCTAATTCTGAACAAGGCTTTAACTAGGTAGACCAGATGCCACAGTTCCCGTCTCGCAGGCCTCTGACCTTGACCTTACACTTTCATGTGTTTCTTCTATACCACCAGTGTCTGCTCCTCTGTGTCCAAGGGCCAGACTGTTGAGGAGTTCATGCCTCAGGGCAGCCTGACACTAACTGACCATTAGCAAACGGTAACACCCCTGCTCTCTGGCCCAGAGTGGGAGAATTGGGGGGATGGTGCATGTTCCCCCGGACTTTGCTCACAGGATTAAGCTTCAGTTGCCCATTTGGTGCTGGCTTAATAAACATCTTTCACTGGCTGCTTTCTCTTCCCCATATCACGTTCCCACTTCCCTGCCAGTGTTTCCTGCCCTCCCAAATAAATTATCTGCACTAATGCACTGAGGGTCGACTTCTGGGACTTTCAAACTAAGACTGTGCATATAGGTTTTTGCATGGACAGACGTTTTCTCTCAGCACTTCTCTTTGGGTCTTCTAATTCTATCACGTTTCTTAACACTTCTCTCACGTTTTCCTCTCTATTTTGTTGAGTAATTTCCTCAGACTTATTTTCCAGCAAACTTTTCTCCAGACATATCTGGTGTTTTCATTTACGTCTTCAAATAATTTAATAT
>NW_003852499.1:2624140-2633807 GCF_000181295.1 Otolemur garnettii
TCCTGGGCTGAAGTGATCCTCTTGCCTCACTTTTTTCCTATTTTTAGTAGAGACAGGTCTTGCTTTTGCTCAGGTTGGTCTCAAACTCGTATGCTCAGGCAATCCACCTACTTTGACCTCCAAGAGTGCAAGGAGGTCACCTGGCGTTTACTACGTATTTTCATTTCTAAAAGTTCTTTTTCAGTCAGGACCCCGTGGCTTTGCCTGTAATCCTAGCACTCTGGGAGGCCAAGGAGGGTGGATTGCCTGAGCTCAGGAGTTGGAAACCAGCCTGAGCAAAAGCGAGACCATGTCTCTAAAAATAGCCAGATATGGTGGTGGGTACCTGTAATCTTAGCTACTCGGGAGGTTGAGGCAAGAGGATCACTTGTGTGCCTAAGAGTTTGGGGTTGCTGTGAACTATCATGCCACAGCACTCTACCAAGGGCAACAAAGTGAGGCTCTATCTCAAAAAAGCTTTTTTTTCAATTCTTTTCTCATTATGTCTTTTTTTTTTTCTTGAGACCTAGTCTCAAGCTGTTGCCCTGGGTATAGTACCATGGCGTCACAGCTCATAGCAACCTCAAACTCTTGGGCTTAAGTAATTCACTTGCCTCAGCCTCCCAAGTGCTAGGGCTAAAGGTGCCCGCCTCAATACCCGGCTATTTTTTGGTTGTATTTGTCATTGTTGTTTGGCAGGCCTGGACTGGATTCAAACTTGCCAGCTCTACTGATGTGGCTGGTGCCTTAGTCTCTTGAGCTACAGGCACCAAGCCATCATTATATCTTTTAAAAAATGTTTTCATCTCCTACTTTTTAGTCTATTAGAATTTGCAATACTCATTTTTTTTCATTGTGGTCTAATCATTTTATTATCTGAAGTTCTTAGGGGTCTAATCCTGCTTTTGGTTGTGACTTCTTATTCTTGCAATGGTAGATTGTTTTCTCAAGTGCTTTAAAATGTGAAATTTTGAATTCATCCTCAAGAAAGCCATATTTGTGAGTTTCATATGTGATCTGAGAAGAAGATCACATATAACCTTTTTGGTAGATTTGTATTTATTTCTGCCAGGAACCTCAGGTACTGAGACTACTAGCTTGGGAGTTCTTGCACTATGTTGTAATGTGAATTTTTTTTTTTTTTTAGAGACAAAGTTTCAGTTTGTTGCCCTGGGTAGAGTGCTGTGGTGTCACAGTTCACAGCAACCTCCAGCTCTTGGGCTTAGGCAGTTCTCTTGCCTCAGTCTCCTGAGTAGCTAGGACTACAGGTGCCCACCACAGTGCCCGGCTATTTTTTGTTGCAGTTTGGCTGGGGCCGGATTTGAACCCGTTACCTTCAGTATATGGGGCTGGAGCTCCAACTCACTGAGCCACAGGTGCCGCCCACTATGTTATAATGTGAATTTAAATCTCAAACTTTCATGAGTGCAGGGCTACAAATTCTAAAGAAAGACTTAATTTCCCCATCTCCAAGTCCACGGAGATAGACAAGTTACTTTGTCACTGTGTTGGTGGATGGATGTTTCTCCTGGTCCACCCCTTGTAAGATGTTCCTCTTCATGGCTTTGGCTCTCTGCAGGGGACCCAGTTCTAGTCCTCTCCTAGGTCAGGGCCAAGCCTCCTTTCCTGGCCATGCAATGTTCAGCCTGTCGCCTAGAGGCTACCCAGGTTGGCCGATCGCCACAGGCCTGCACCACTTAATGCTGGTTTAGGCTCTTCTTCCTCCCCCCAACCTTGGAGGTATTCCAAGGCTCAGCTGTGTCTCTAAAGAACATTTGCTGTATTTAACACAGAATTTGAAGATATTTTGTAAAGGGAAGGTTTTCAGGTTATTGAATTTTTTAAAAAAGAAGAAAATGGGAATTCTTCAGTGCCTTTCCTGCTATATTATGCTAATTCTGCCTTGTGCTGTTTTCCTACCTTGGGAGTGTTCATCTTTCTCTCCTGGGGTGGTACAGGGAGTGGTGGATGGCAGGCATGTGGGAAGGGCAGAGTTTGGGGACATTGGTTTCTCAAAGTCTTAGGGCAGGTGGTGTCATGGAGAAGGGATGAGGTGGGCTTCCATCCCTCAACTCGGCTTGGGCTACTCATCTCAGCACCTGGCATCCCACCAGGAGACAGTCACTTCCCCCTGCCCCTGCCCATTTCATCAGCTACTTTTTTTTTTAGCAGGAATTAGTTTAGCAGAGAATGTTGAGAATTAGGCTTTTTTGGAATGGGAAGTTGGGAAGGAGGATTGGGATGTGTGTGTGCCTAAGTTCAGGGAAGGAGTTAGCTTAGCAAAAACGGGGTGGAACAGTCTTTGAAATTTAGAACTATTGGAATCTAATCATAAGACAAGTATTAGAACCCCCTCATCATTTTATAAAGGCCCTGATGTGTGGCTGGGAACTTCATCTTTAACCTGTCCATTAAACTGTGGCCAGGACCCAAACTGATTGTTTTTATCGGGGGCCAGCACCAGATTGTTCCTACCTAGGGTGGATAGGAAGTGTTAGTGCTCTCCTTCCTCCAAATGTGGTAGCTAAATTGGCTCCGGTTGAGGTGTTTTTCCCAAAGTCCCTGGAGTCCAGCCCTGGAAGCCAGATCAGGAAGCTCTGTTGATTTAGGCCTGATCCTTCCCCAGCCTACCCTGGGACAGCCAGCATTCCCAGTCATCCTCTCTGTGTGTGAGGCACTCAGGGAGGACCAGGAACAAATGTGGGGACACAGGAGAGTGAGGGTGTTCGGGGAGGGCAAGGCCATTCATTAAGGCAGCTGGCAAGAGGTCTCCCTTCAAACTGTTCAAAGCCTTATCAGCTTGGAGGTATTCCTAATACTATTTCCTTTCATTGTTTCCTTTTGGTAATTATGGTCAGGCCAATGGCAGCTCACAGCTATTGTGGTGGGGAAGGGGGGAGGTTGGTGGACGTCACAACTTGGGCTTTATCTCTCTCAGCTGTGGGGCCTCCACAACCCCTGTGCTACAGACCAGCAGGACGGTTCCGAGCTGTAGCAGGCCTGACTCAGCCTCGGCAGCTGCTGGGAGCATGGCCTAGGTGTGGCTGCGTGCACCATCGTGCAGCTGCTGAGTTTCCCAAGGGACCCTGGAGACACCTACAGCCCCCATTTGCAGGGGAAGGTACAGTGTTTTGGGAGGAGAGCTGGCTCACTTGTGGGAGGAAGAGGCAGGGCTGACCCCTACCCCTGGGAGCTGCACTAGAAGGGCTTTGTTTGGAAGGCGACTCAGTTCAGCAGGGACAATTCTAATGTCCCCTCTCCCACTTGCCTCTGGGGTCCTATGGCTACTTTTCTCTGAGCAGGGGGTTTTACTGCATGGTAGTACTCACATGAAGGCGTTAGAATGAGCTTCACCCTCACCTCTGGGAAACTTCTGTGAGCAACCAGCGCACCTGTGTGTTGGGAGTGGGAGAGGGGCACCTGCTCTGAGACCAAGACTTGGCCCTATCTGATATCACAGCGTTCCTTCCACAGATATATAATAAATTGTGTGTATCTCTCCTTTGTTTGGTTGGATGGGGCATTAGGTACGAAAGGAATCACCCCCAGTGAATCTCAGATGACAGATTAAGCACTTCATTTAACAAGATTTTCCAGAGGAGAAGAGCTATGACAAGGATACTAAGGGACTTGGGGTCCCTTAATTGCCAGCCAAGAGCAATTGTTCTTCTCTGGTGGGGAGGCTTGCAGTGGGGAAATTTGCCTGGGCTCCAGGATGTGGGGCTCCTGTCCATTTATCAGATCAACTCAGCAAACATTTACTGAGCATCTCCTGGGCGCTGGGCACCATGCCAGGGCCTGGGGACAGAGATGAGGGAGACACCCCTGATCTGGAAGCTCTCGGGGTACAGGCAAGGGGACCAATCAACAAATAGTCAGTTGGGGGTTCCTGAGCATACTCTAAGTTTGGGTGCTTCTGTGCGGACACAAGTGAAAGGCAGTTTCTTCTCAACCTGCTTGTTGCCAGGCAGGGAAGGATGGGAAGGCAGGAAGGAATGGCTGCTGCAGGAGGGCAGGGACGGGAGAGGAGCAGCAGGGGAAGGCAGGGCTGTCCTCCTCTGAGCTGGCCCTGGGGCTGGGGCCCAAATGCCAACTCATGGCAGTTACTACTCTTGGGCCTGGCACTGGCCAGGGGGTTTTCTGGGGAGCCAGAAGCCCCTATTCAAAGAGGAGATGGGGGCCAATAAGGACCAGTCTTTTCTCCTGCTTTAGAGGCATGTTTTTCCCACTTCACACACTGATAAGAGCACATACTAGCAGCCATCTATCTGGGCAGCAATAACCAGCTCATTTCTCTTGCTTTTCTGCAGATGATTCCTGCCAGTCTTGTGGGGTTGCTCCTTGCTCTGGCCCTCACTTTGCCAGGTAGGTACCAAAAGGCTTCCATTCCTTACTTCCACCCCAGGGCCATTTAGAGTAACCCCCTTCCAGGAATGAACAGGTCTGTCTGGAGCTCACCTGTGTGCGCAGCCCCATGTGAGGCTCATTCCAGTTGCCTTTTGTGAAGATTCTGCAGAGCCCGCTGGCCCTACCTTGTGTTCCTCAGAGATGGCATGCCTGCAAAAACCTTTTATTGGCAAATAGCCAAAGAACTGTCCTATGTGATAGAGCACAGGTGGGGAAGAAGGAAGCCAAGACTTGATAGATGATTAGTTTTAGGAAGGATTGTAGAGGTCATCTCGTAGTCCCTTCCATGGTACAAATGAAAAGACTGAGGATCAAAGAGCAGAAATGACTACTCCAAAACTGCAAGATCAGATCTCAAGTTCTCCCAGGTCCCAGCCCACTTTCCACTGTACTGCCTTCCTTCCCTCACTGAGATTCTGAGTCTGTGAATGGCAGGAGTCTTTTGACCTTGAACTGTCTCCAATTAGATCCCTAAGGTTAGCAGCATTCAGCCTGCTATCCACAGGTTAGTCTGGGAAGAAATGTATATTTGTCACACTCTCTGCATCCTTCTACCAGGGGCCTGTGCAGGGGACCCAGAACACTTAGAGGTTTACCTCTATGATTCCCCACCTGACAACACACACACACACACACACACACACACACACGCATTCATGTACAACATACACGCATGTGTGCATGTACATAGTGAGGAAGGTAACACATGACCCTGGAGGAGTTAATATTTCATGGATTTCATACAGCAGGCACACAGTCTGATCCACTGACAATTTAATCTTCTCAAGATATACTAGATACAGTGAGGATCAAGATACAGTTGTATTTAGATACAGAGATCCTCACTGAGATCTACTGCTAATATTAAAAAATTTGGGCCAAGCACGGTTGCTCACACCTGTAGTCCAAACACTTTGGAAGGCCAAGCCAAGAGGATTGCTTGAGCCAGAAGTTTGAAAACAGCCTGGACGACCTATCAAGACCCCTTCTCTATAAAAAAAAAAATTTTTTTTTTGAGACAGAGTTTCACTATGTCACCCTTGGCAGAAAAACCTCAGAACTCTTGGGCTTAAGTAATTCTCTTGCTTCAGCCTCCCAAGTAGCTGGGACTACAGGTGCCTGCCACAATGCCCAGCTATTTTTTTTTGTTGTAGTTGTCATTGTTGTTTAGCTGGCCCAGGCCGGGTTCAAGACCATCAAACTTGGTGTATGTGGCTGGTGCCATAATCACTGGGCTATGGGCGCTGAGCCATAAAAAACTTTTAAAGAAGTTACCCAGGCATGGTAATGCACACCTGTAGTTTTAGCTACTTGGGGGCCTGAGGCAGGAAGATTGCTTGAGCCCAGGGTTTTAGGCTACAGACAGCTATGATGGTGCCACTGCACTCTAGAACTGGCAACAGAGTGAGGCCCTATCTCAAAACAAAAGAAACAAAAAACTTGGCAAAATGCTAAGAACTTAACAATAGGCGGTTATACTACATATATTTAGATGCACAATATGATGTGGCAACTAAAAATCATTGTAATATTGTAAATATCCCCAATAGTATGATGAAGTCTTTATAATGCACTGAGAAATAAACAGATTATAAATCGTTTACACAGGATGGTCACAAATTTTTAAAAAATCCACAACTGTACATATGCTGTAAAATATTTAAATATTAACTCTAGTTATCACTGGGTATTGGGTTACAGAAGATTTTGCAACTTCTTTGTGTTCTTTTTCTCCTGTATTCTCCAAGTTTTTATGACCATGATTATATGTCAAAACTCGTAGATTTTCTAAAAAATTGTTCTTTCATTATTGATGTGAGTTCTGGGTCCTATTTGGAGGCTGAAAGTAATAGCTTTAGTCTTATTTAGGATCTCAAATACCTTCCCACAGCCCAACTTCTATCAGTGGCAGCCTTATTTCTTCAAGGCCAAAGAGGTTTGGGCAGGTGGTCTCAGCTGTGCTCACTTTTCCTCCAGGGACGCTTTGTGTGCAAGGGAGTCGGGGCAAGTCCTCGTCAGTGGCCCGATGCAGCCTCTTTGGAGATGACTTCATCAACACCTTTGATGGGAACATATACAGCTTTGCAGGACACTGCAGTTACCTCCTGGCAGGGGACTGTGAAAAACACTCCTTCTCACTTCTTGGTGAGTCCCGGGCACTGCAGGGGGGAATTCAGATAGGGGGCTGGCTGAGCTCAGGCTGGTGTGTGTGGAAGGATTCCTCATCTCAGGTCAGTGTCTGAACTCCAACGTTGCTGCTAAGAACACAGAAGGGAACAGCCCTTGGCTTCCCTTGGCTTCTCCCAGGACTCTCCCCACTGGAGCCTGGTGGGATGCAGACAGTCTCCATGCTTCTCCACCGGTTGTATCCATAGCTCTGGGTCCAGGCAATGCTCTGGGAGCTCCAAAGCCTTAAGAGGATTGAACTACATCATTCTGTAGACTATATAAGCTTCTCGCTAAAAGAAAGACTCATCGTTGTTTTCTTGGTGGCCGGCAAGCATCTTCAGAATATTGCTTATGTTGGGCACCTCATGTGCTCCTGGAAAAGTGTGGGTACTCGTGTTGTTTCAGCAGCCCCACAGCAGCTCTGGGATGTAGGTGGGGTCACCACGCTTTTACAGGCCTGTACTAGCAGTTAGTGCAGTTTTAGTGGCAGGAGAAGATTGTATAATCCTTCCAAGACCTGGCAGATGATGAAAGGAGGAGCTGGGGTTTGATCCCAGCCTCTCAGGTTGGAAGAACCTTCTCCATACTTAGAGCAGAGGACATTTGCCAAGGCTGGGAGAGGGGCTGGAGGTGGTGATGGAGAATTATGGTTTGGTGACCTCTATACCCTATGAATTTGCCAGATGAGTGTGATGTGGGGATGCTACAAAACCTAGCAAAGGTGGGGGCCTCAGCCTTGGGGAGTAGAGAGAGAATGAACAGACTCACTCCATTAAAGAAGTTTTCGTGACACTTGTTAAAGCCAGTAAGGAAGACTTTATTCCAGAGGGACTGCTGCAGGGGAGATTGTGGTAAAGGATGAGAGCGGGCTCAACTCTGACCACAGCAAGGAAAGGTGGAGATTTAGGCCCAAGGAGCAGGGTGGGGTCAGTGATGGGAAATTACTAAGAGGAAACCTTGGCAGTAAGGGGTATGGATCCTTGACAGGATTCTTGCTGAAGGCAGGCCAGGGTGAGTGGATATTGAGGGTGGATGGTCTTTGCTAAATTGACCCATTGGGATTTTTGCTAAAACTGAACTAAACAGGTCAAGGCCAGAGTCCAAGGTCAGGAGAGGGCTCATAGCAGACTGACTTAGTTGAGTGAAACAGGGTTGACCACATCCGGATACTTATGGAGACCAGGCTGTAGGGCTCCAGGGCTGTCACTCCATCAGCCAACAGGATGGGCACAGTGCATCCTGTGTGTCCAGCACTGGGCTCGGCTGGGTGGGAGCTCAGCAAGTTGAAAGTTGGCCACAGCTTCCCTGGCTTCTTGGCCTCTCCCCTAGGCTGTCTTTGCCACCTGCTTGGACGCTTCTGGGAAACCTCTAGTCGGGTGACCTCTGGGTGCTGCCATTGCTCCCACCCCTCCATGAACTT
This sequence comes from Otolemur garnettii, assembly GCF_000181295.1. NCBI lineage: Eukaryota > Metazoa > Chordata > Mammalia > Primates > Galagidae > Otolemur > Otolemur garnettii. The sequence goes on from NW_003852499.1 coordinate 2,632,116, forward strand.
TGCAAGGGAAAGGGCTATGTCTAGCTCATCTTAGTTTCCTGGCGTTTAGTTCACTGGGGGCTCTGTCTACCCTATGGGGTCAGGCGATCTCTTTGTTGTCTTTTTTTTTCTTTTTTTTTTTTTATTAATTGTTAGCTGTATACATTTATGCATGCATGGGGTACAGTGTAGTGTTTTCATATACAATTTGAAATACTTTCATCAAGCTGGTTCACATACATTTTATGTCATTTGCTTTGTCATTGTGTCAAAACAGTTATATTCTAGTTCTAGAAAAGTTCACTTGTACCCTTGTTAGATAGATATATAGGTGATCTTTCCGGTCACCCTCCCACCACCCAGCCACCCTTCTCCCCTCCCCTCCCCCACCCCTCCCCCTCTTTGTTGTCTTGAAGAAGATACATACAGGGGCAGTGGCATGTGAGGAGCCTGGGGTGAGGGAGCTGTGGCTGGGCAGAGAGGACAGGAGAGGGTGCTCCATGCAGCGGGGACAGCATGAGCAAGGGGAGGAGGCTGGGTGGCAAGTGGGTTCCCAGAGGGGATGAAGTGGGGAGATCAGTGGGGCTGGAGCAGTGGTCTCCAAACCCCAGTCTGCATTGGGGTGCCTGGAGGCTCCATCCCTAGAGTTCTGCCTCAGTAGATCTGGGAGGGGCCAAAAGCGTTCATTTCTAATAATTTTCTAGCTGTTGCTGTTCTTAGACTGGAGACCAAACTTTGAGAAACCAGGACTGGAGCATAGTGGGAGAGGAGGCTGCAGGCTAGGGCGCTGGGGTCTGGGAGGGAGTCTGTTTCCATCCTGCAGGGTCTGAGGGGCTAGTACAGGGAAGGGTCCAGAGGGAACTGGTGCTTTGCCAAGATGGTCCTGACAAGGAGAGAGGTGGAGGCAGGGTGGCCTTGGCCAGAGTAACCAAGCCGGAGATGAAAAGGGCCAGAAACACCCCAGGGCACCTGTGGGGCTCCCACCTAGCAGCTGGGAAGGAACTGGGAGAGCAGCTGGAGGGAACCTTCCTCTTCCCCAAGAAGTTGAAGACCCTGGCCCTCCCACCTTGGGTGGCTCCAGTGTGTAATTTAAATGAGTTTCTCCATCTTAAAAGTCACAGTGGGCGATGCGGGTGCCATGCTTCAGATGGGATGTCAGTGAGGCTGGAGGGTTAGAAGTGGCAGGAGGAAGATTATGAAAGAGGAAACCACGACACCCTCCCCACTCTATAACTGGGCTTCAGGAGAGGTTTCAGGGAGGGATCTATGGCATCACTCTGGTGCCCCAGAGGGCTGCTGTCTTGACTCCATGGTCTGTTTTAGTACAGCGCTGCTGTGGACTCCCTGTCCTGGTGTCAGGTGTGTGAATAAAAATGTTATCTTGGTCCCAGGCAGAGTTTGTGTTCTAGGCTTGGGGAGCCAAGCCAGCATCTTGGAAAAGTCTCTTCCCTCTAATAAAGCCCACTTCTCAATCCCTCTTTGTTGCCGGATGACCCTGTACCAGAGGTGCAGGCCACGCTCCTCCCTGGGGCTGTCACTGCCACCTCCTCTAGGGAGCCCTTGGCCATTCCTGTCCAGCACTAGACACATCCACCTGTGCTCACTGGTTGGTTCCCAGCCCCTGAGACTTGCGGCTGTGCCCCCGGCAGGAAGCTGCAACATGGAAAAGAGCTGCAGTTGGAGTCAGAATACCTGTGGGCTCGGCTGCGCTTC
>NW_003852499.1:2634226-2641346 GCF_000181295.1 Otolemur garnettii
TGTTACCCAAAGCTGAGTTTTTGAGAGTAGCTGTTGTAACACAGGATGTTACTTGTCAGCTGGACACGTACTTTGCAGAAACCAGGGGCTGTCAGTGGCCTGGGAGGAATTTGGAGGGCTGTGGAAGTATGCTCTACCTCAAAACATCTCAGCGACATGCCTCTCTGGTTCATTATTTTTTTTTCTTATAAATAATTTACTCTTCCTAAGTGTCAATTTTCCTGGAAGTTGTTGGCCTAAACCAGGCTATGGTTCAAACATACTTTAATTTAGAATGACTTCACTTCCACCAAAACCACACCGCTAAATGATAGGGGATGGGGGACTACTTTTCCTACTGGTGGTGGTGGTGGTGAGGTATATGGGAGGAGAGGAATAATTTGCAGGAGGTGGGCTGGCTCTGGTGCTCCAGGGGAGCCAGGGTGCAGGGCCTGAGCCCAGACCTTGAACTTGCATTTCAGTGTGCATGCCGAATGACACCTCTGTTCCATTGTTCTCTGATGGCATCCTGTTTCCTTAACCCTAAATTGTGAATTCACATTCCTGTCCGAGTGTCTGTGGACGGTGTTCACATCCTGGGTAAAGTGTTTATGTCCATACTTGAAGGATCACCTGGCAGAAGGGAGAGACCCTTTCCCTTGACCCCGGGTCAGGCAGGCTCCAGGGTCCAAGACCAAGGCTGCCTATCTCCTATCGTCAGCATAGGGGCCAGAGAGGGGACTGCCAAGATCCTGGTCACTACCACTTAATAGGGATTGCGCTTCCTAAGCCATAGCTGCCGGGTTTTGCTCAAACCAGACAAGCAAGAGGCAAAAACAGCCAACAGTCTGCTGAGTCACTTCCTCAGCAAAGGCTTTGTTTCTGTGTCAGTAAATGGCAGGGTCAGACCAGATCCGGGTTCCTCAGAGTTTGGACTGAGCATCTCTAGCATCAAAGCTCAGGCGTGAGGGTGGAGTGTTCCTTGGAAATGCACATTTGGGAGTTCTGCACTAAAGCCGAGGAAGTGGCCAGCTCTGATTCTGGTTCAGCTACCACTCTGCTTCTGAGGGGGCCCGGATGCCTCTCAGTCCAGCAAGCGGGACAGGGGCTAAGTCCCTCGCTCAGTGTCTCAATTATTGAGCTTAACAGCCCAGAGGGAGCCTTGGGAAGAGCTTTGCTGGTCTGTCTTGTCCCTTGGGGTGATACCCAGCCCCTCTTTCTAACAGTCATAGGAAGAGCTAACCTGGAGGTCTGGGGTGTGTGGCAGTTTCTAATGGCTCATTTTCCTAATGGCCATGCATTATCTGATCCCCCTGACTTCTGCAGTGAGAGAACAAAGCAAATAAAATATAGAGCTGGTTTAGAGTTCTCCCTTGTACTAGACCTGGATGTGGCTGAATCCAGAGCATGCAGACGCCCTTGTAGGGAGCTTGTGCTGCAAAAGGAGATTGGAGTTCGAGTCAGAAAACCCACGTGTGGGCTCTGCTCCATGTTACCAGCATAAACCAACAGTTCTCAGTTGGGGTGATTTTTTTCCCCTAGAGAATCACCGCGCAGTGTCTGGAGACATTGTTGGTTGTCACAACTGGGGAGGTGGGTACTACTGGCATCTAGTGGGTAGAGGCCAAGATGCTGCTAATTATCCCACCATGCACGGGATGGTCCCTGCAACAAAGATGTATCCAGCCCTGAATTCAGTGGTGGTGGGGCAGAAAAATCCTGTTGTGAACTTAGGCCTCAGTTTTTCTATCTGTAAAGGAAGTCAGTCTAAATCACGAGCTATGGGTCCTAAAATTATTTAACGGTTGTGACTAGAGTTTAAAAAACTAGAGTAAGAGGCTTGGTGCCTGTAGCTTAAGTGGCTAAGGTGTTGGCCATATATACCAGAGGTGGCAGGTTTGAATCCAGTCTGGGCTTGCCAAACAGCAATGACAACTACAACCAAAAAATAGCCAGGCATTGTGGTGGGTGCCTGTAGTCCCAGCTACTTGGGAGGCTGAGGCAAGAGAATTGCCTAGCCCAGGAGGCCTGGAGGTTGCTGTGAGCTGTGACGCCATAGCACTCTACCACGGGCGAGAAAGTGAGACTCTGTCTCAAAAAACAAAACAAAACAAAACAAAAACCCTCCCAAAACTAGAGTAAGATAGAAAAAATTAGAAATTATCAGAGTACATGGCACATGGCACATGGTAAGGGAAAATACCATGTGAAATATGTATGAGTGTATACTGGGTCATGAAATAAATTGTGTTTTTACTATGTTTTTTGAACAAAAGAGTTTAAGAACCACTTGTTTAGATGATTTCTAAGATCCTTTCTGCTACCACCGCATGTTTTTCTGAATTATAGGATTTTCCAGGTCACACTTCCAACCCCTGACACCCCACTCTCTCACCGCAGGTGCTCACTGCTTTTCAAGGCCACTTGGCTGTCTAGGGCCAGAATTCCACAGGCTCCATGCAGTCCAGTCCTCTTTGAAGGTCTGAAGGCCAGCCCCAGGTCTGCTCCTAGACTGCTACTTCTGGTTTGTCCCTGGGTGGGTGTATTGGGGCTGGTCATTATACCTAGACCAATGTTTTTCAACCTTTTTTTAATCTCATGGCACACTTGAACCTATAATTAAACTTCCACGGCACATTTAAATTGTGTTGATCAAAAAGAAGAGTAAAAAATATATTTACTGTGCTTTGAACTTTTCTGGAAATTAATTTAATTAGTGATCTTTAAAAATGTGTCTGGCTGGTTGAAAATCATTGACTTAGACCAGGCGTCCTCAAACTACGGCCTGCCTAGGACATTTATCCGGCCCTCTGGGTGTTTTTGCCACCCCTGCCTGTCCTGCTTAGCAGCCAACTCGTCCAGGGGCCCGTAGTCCAGCCCTCCAACATTCTGAGGGATGGTGAACTGGCCCCTTGTTTAGAAAGTTTGAGGACTTCTGACCTAGACCATTAGGAGACCCAATTCCTACAGCAGACCAGACCCTGGGGCAGCCAGCCTGCTCCCCTGCGGGCAGGTACCAGCTCACATGGCACTCTGCTCACAGCTGCCTTCTGGTCTGCCTAAAGCTCATCTGTCCTGGGGCCACTCTGAGGAGGCCCTTCAAATACTTAAAGCTGCACCAGCTGAAGCCCGAGCTCTGTTATCATTCCCTAGCTCTGTGGTCACTGGCAAGTTATCCTGACTGTTGCCCCCCCTGGCTGGACCTCCCTACACACATATCTCCTGGATCTTCTTTGACTCTCTGCTTCTGTGGAATTCTCAGCTTGTTCAGCCTCCCAGGCCCTAGTTTTCAATTGTCTGGTGATTGTGACCTTTGGGCTTTTCTGCAGCTCCTGCTCAGCTCTGTCTCTCTTGGAACTGTGACTTAAGTGATTTTACATCTTTGAAAGCCTCATGTGCCTCATCCCAGGCTGTCTGGCCGCCTCCAAAGCATTCCCTGCCTATCCTCCAGCTGCAGAGACCCTGGGCAGCTTGTTCCCATCCAGCCTTTCTTTTTTTTTTTTTGGCCAGGACTGGATTTGAACCTGTCACCTCTGGCATATGGGGCCAGTGCCCTACCCTTTTGAACCACAGGCGCCACCCCAGCCTTTCTGAATCCCATGACAGGGAGAGCCTGTGGGAAGGGAAAGTGCACAGAGGTGACATCCCGGTGGAGTAACCTGTGAAGCAGGTGCAGAACTCCCTCTCTCTCTGCCTTCTGAGACTCGAGTAGAGAAGATTCTACTAACAGGGGTCAGGCTCAGTGGTCTTAAGGGACACAGAGCCTCAGGCCTCCAGTAGATGGTCTTTTGCTCTGCAGGTCTCAGTGAGGAGATGTGTAATGGGCCTTGTCACAAGGCTCCATCCAGGCTGGTATGTGGTGTTCTGAATATCAGCCCCAGAAGCAGTTAAGGGAGGGTCTTGGCCTTGCTCCCCCCCCCCCCCACAGATAACTAGGGGCCTGGAAGACCCCTAGGAGGGACTACAGTTTCAAGGTTGTTGCCAGGCTGCCCTGTTTGTTTGTTTTTTCAATAATTTATTATGGAAATTTTCAAAACACAGAAAAGTTGAAAGAATATGACATCCCTATACCCATCACTCAGAGTCTACTATTACTGAAATAAATTAAAGTGAAACATAAATGACACTGGGCAGTGCCTGTAGCTCAAAGGAGTAGGGCACTGGCCTCATATACTGGAGGTGGCAGGTTCAAACCCAGCCCTGGCCAAAAAAATAAAAAAATAAAAAAGACACTATTTGCTCAATCTCTGTTCTCCAGTTCTGTTTATTTTTCTATGGTTGATTTCCTGCTGCCAGGAAGTTTGTTTGGACTTCTAAAGATTTGCTTGCTGCAAGAACTGTTCTCAGTAAAAATGTGCAGCAGACGAAGCTCTTTGGCTCAAACTGGACAGAATCCCTTTACTTGGGGGTCGCCTCCTTTTCCTCCCAGCAATGTTGGTCTGGAGCTTTACAGAGTATGGCTTGTGGTCTGTGGGTGGTCTGGAAGTTTTTCTTGGTGGCTGCTGAGCTGCTAATGGCATATCATTTAAGATTCTATTCTTAGAATGGGCTAGTTTGTTTACTGGGACAGTACTCTTTGAAATCTCACCAGGAACATGTTATTTTCTGGCTCATTCTGGTGTTTGTGTGTGTGTGTATCAGGTGGTTGTGGTTCTCCTGCAGCCTTGGTCTGGCCCAGACTCCTGTGGGGGGAGGGGTTCCTCCTCAGGAGGAGTAAGGCTTAAGGTGGCCCCTTCCTCACTGGCTCTGCCAATGCGCCCAACACCTCAAGCCAATAAACCTTGCCAAGTTTTCTGGGTTTGGTTCTATAGACATCTTTGCCTTCTCTTTTCTGAGGACTTGGAGCCTATATTCTCCCACTTCTCTTAGGAGAGGATATATTTACTCATTGTCAAAACTAACCTTCCCAGATGGGTCCTATGGCCCATCTTATGCCCCAAGGCACTGTGTTCACATTTGAGCTGTTTGTCTATACTGACTGGCATCTTCTAGCAATTTCTCAGTCTCCAAGGCTCAAAAATCAGACTCTATCTTGTCCATTCTGGTTTCTCCATCTTCTGTGGCTGATCCTATCTTGAATACTAAAGGCCAGCACAAGTAGCAGTTCTTAGACCAGCTGTGGCTTGGTAAACTTTGATAATCTACAAATTCTTTCCACTGTGCTCCTTCTTTCACAATAATTGCCATCAGCCTTGCCTCCCTGTTCATCTCTCACAATCGCACAGTTGTCAGAGAGCATTTTATTATGCGTTTAGCTGTACAAACATTTCCAGTTTCAGTATCAATCATTTATTGTGTTTTTATTAAGTTCCAAGTGCTGTGTGAGGTACTTGACCTACTGTCTTTAACTCTCAAATTCAGTAAACTGAGGTGAGATTCATGGATGTTCATTCTATTTTATTTATTATTATTATTATTATTATTATGCAGTTTTTGGCTGGGGCTGGGTTTGAACCCGCCACCTCGGGCATATGGGGCTGGTGCCCTATTCCTTTGAGCCACAGGCACTGCCCATGGATGTTCATTTTAAACAAACATCCCAGGAATTCTGATTTGGACAATCTGAAGGTGCCATCTAAATCACATTATCCTAGAGTGTCTTTTATCCATGACTCACATTGCTGCTTTTGCTTGCTATCTAAATAATACATTGAAATGCTGCATGCTTATCTTTTTTTCTGAGACAGAGCCTCAAGCTGTCACCCTGGGTAGAGTGCTGTGACATCACAGCTCATAGCAACCTCCAACTCCTGGGCTCAAGTGATTCTCCTGCCTCCGCCTCCCTAGTAGCTGAGATTACAGGCACAATACCCAACTAATTTTTTGGTGCAGCCATCGTTGTTGTTTGGCAGGCCTGGGCTGGATTTGAACCCGACAACTCAGGTGTATGTGGCTGGTGCCTTAGCCGCTTGAGTCACAGGCGCCGAGCTGCTGCATGCTTATCTTATCTTTATACCTGCACTGTAAAATTGTAAACTTCCAGAAGCAGGACATCATGTGCTTACATTTTTCTTTTGTGAAATATAAGAGAACACACTCGATAAATATTTTTGGATGAATGGAAAAATGAATGAGCGAATGAGATTTTTAGGGAGATTTTTCTTGTCCCAAGTCTTTTTGGGGAGTATTCCACTGAGATAATATTATAGAGATAATGCTTATTAATACACTTATTGACTTTTGGGGGGGCAATAATCACTACTACAGACTTCTGTTTTTTCTTCTAGGGGACTTCCAAAACGGCAAGAGAATGAGCCTCTCTGTGTATCTTGGAGAATTTTTTGATATTCATTTGTTTGCCAATGGTACTGTGGTGCAGGGAGACCAAAGGTAAGTCAGGAGCCCTGAATGCCCAAGTTAGAAAGAACCCTGGAATCCCTTTGCACAACCTCCTCATTTTTCAGAGGAAGAAGCTGGAGTTCAGAGAAAAGAAGTTAATGTGCCCAGAGGAAGCCAGTAGCAGGGCTGGTTGAAAGCCAGATCTCCCGACTGCTGGGCTAGGCCCTCAGCCACTTTGCACCATGGTCTAAATCTTGTAACATGGGCTGGGGTTGGAAGGCTGGAGAGACATCAGAAAGTGCATGAGAAGCCCCCTTCTGAACTCTTCCTTTGCCCTCCAGAGTCTCCATGCCTTATGCCTCCAAAGGGCTGTATCTAGAAACAGAGGCTGGGTACTACAAGCTGTCCAGTGAGGCCAATGGCTTTGAGGCCAGGATTGATGGCAATGGCAACTTTCAAGTCCTGCTGTCGAACAGATACTTCAACAAGACTTGTGGGCTGTGCGGCAACTTTAACATCTTTGCTGAAGATGACCTTAGGACCCAAGAAGGTAAGATTTTTCTGGGATATCATTTCCCTAAAGCGTGGTCATGATTTTACTTCCCTGCTCACAAAACTTCCTTAATACACCTCCCCTGGCATTTGAGAATCACTATGACCTCATCTCAATTTATCTTCCCAACCTTACCTTTTAACATTCTACCTTGGTGCCTAGACCTCTGGTCAAACCAGATCTTGGAGCTCCTCGAACCTTACTTTGTTCAACATTGAATTCTCTCTCTCTCTTTTTTTTTTTGTAGAGACAGAGTCTCACTTTTTTGCCCTCGGTAGAGTGCAGCGGAGTTGCTCCAACAATCTCCAA
>NW_003852499.1:2641896-2643416 GCF_000181295.1 Otolemur garnettii
CACTCCTGTGGAGTGGTTAAAAAGTGTGACAAATTCACAACCATTATAGAAAAATTTAACATAACTCTCATAGTATGGGACACATGAAGCAGACAAGGAAGATTTGCACAGCCCAAAAAGAATGTGCTAACTGTCAATTTCTTCATATAATTCTGTCAAGTTTTGCTTTATATATTTTAGATATTTTGTTACTAGTTTTTAAAAGTGTTGGATATTTTTTAGTGAACTGCTCCTATGACTCTTATCATTTTTAACAAGGCCCTTTACCTTAAAATCTGTCTGATACTAATACAGGTACTCTACCTTTCTTTTGGTTTGTGCTTGCTTGATATTTCTTTTTTCATACTTTCAACCTTTCTGAGTGATTTTTTAGATGCTTCTCAGGGAAGCAGCACATAGTTGGATTGTATTATGTTTCTTTTAAGTCACATTTATTGAAGTATAACCTCGATACAGCAAAATTCACACTTTCATATATAGTTCTATGAGTTTTCACAAAAGCGTAGTGTCCTATCACCACCACAATCAAACTATACACCAGTCGCATCATCCCCCAAGTTCTGCATGCCCCTTTGTAGCCAAACTCTCTCTTAGTTCCTAGCCCCTGATAGCCAGTGACTTTTTTCTCTATTTCTACTGTTTTGATTTTTCTAAAATTCACGTAAATATAATAATACAGTAGAATACTTAGTCTTGTAAGTGTAACTTCTATCATTTAACGTAGCACCTGAGAGATTTGTCCGTGTTGTTACAATAATTTGTGCCTACTTACTGCTGAGGAATAGTGCCACGATCTGTTTCTCCGTTCATCAGTTGAAGGAAACTTTGCTGTTTCCAGCGTCAGGGACATTATATATGAATTAGCCCACTGTAAACTTTCATGTCTCTATTTCTCCCTTTCACCCATGTTAATCATGCTATAATACACATGACAAAATTTACCAGCTTAATTACTTTTCTGTATATAGTTCCGTGGTATTAAGTATTATACATTCGTAGTGTTATGCAACCATCACTACCATTCATCCCCAGAACACTTGTCATCTTGTAAACGTGAAACTCTGCACTCAGTAAATAATAACTCCCCATCCTACCCGTATAGCCCCTGGAAAGCACCGTTCTACTTTCTGTCTTTATGATTTTGACTACTCTTAAGTACATCATGGAAGTAGGATCATATTGCATTTATCTTTTTATGACTGGTTTACATCTCTTTGCATTATGGCCTCTCGATTCATCTATATTGTAACATATGAAGGATTTCCTTGACAAATTTACCATATGTCAAATTTCCTTTTTTAACATCTGAATAACATTTTGTGTACATAAGCCACACGTTGCTTATCCATTTATCCATTGATGGGCACTATGCTGCTTTCTTCTTTTAGCTATAGTGAATAATGCTGCTTTGAACTTGGGAGACCAAATATTTCTTCAACACACTGCTCTCAATTTTTTTGAGGGTGCATCCAGGGATGGAATTGCTGGATCATAAGGCGATTCTATTTTTAATTTTTTGA
>NW_003852499.1:2644464-2646507 GCF_000181295.1 Otolemur garnettii
GCAATTTTAATAGATGTACAGTGATAGTTCATTATTATTATTTTAATGTAACAAAATATTTTCTGTCTTCTTGTAAAGTTTTGGCTCTTTTCATACATTTTATATTAAATATATTATTGATACATTAGGATTTATATTTTCCACTTTATCCTGTGCTTTCTACTCTTACTACTTTTTTGGTGCTATTTCTTTCCTTACTACCCTCCTCTACCTTGTTTGAATAACTACTAAATTTGGCATTATTAATTTGGAAATCATCTTCAGAGGACTGGGGGTTTAGTTTTCTTTGGTTGGCAAAGACTCACCAATATTTGTCACTAAACAGCTAATCCTGCTTCCTAACTTCTGGGAGTCTTCCCAGATTGATCTTAACTCTGGGTTAATGAAGAATGTTTGTGATTCTATCTACTGGATAGCCTCATGCATCATTTCAGATTTAGCCCATAAAGATTCACTTCAAAGACAGTCAGGGATGAAAAAGATCTTTAAGGTCATTTACTCTAACTCCTGATTTGCACATGAGGCTCAATGGAATGATGGGGTCAGCCCAGATCACACACAGTGATAGGAGCTTTCTCCAGGGAACGTGAAGCTTCTTCTTTAATATGGTCTATTAGAAAGTGTCCAAGCCTAGCCAGGTGCAGTGGCTCACACTTGTACTCCTAGCACTCTGAGAGGCTGAGGTTTGAGCTCAAAGTTCAAGACTAATCTGAGCAAGAGCAAGGCCCCATCTCTACTAGAAATAGAAAAACTAGCTGGGTCTCCTGGTCAGTGCCTATAACCCCAGGTTCTTGGGGGCCTGAGGCAAGGAGATAGCTCGAGTTCAAGTGTTTGAGGTTGCTGTGAGCTGTGATGTCACAGCACTCTACAGAGGGCCACAGAGGGAGACTTTGTCTGAGAAAAAAGGAAAGAAAATATCCAAGCCTGTGTGGTAGGGAGTGACTGGGTACCCAGAGAATACTTGTCACAATGCCTGGCACACAGTAGACACTCCACTAATTTAAATTCTCGCCCCTTTGGCTTCTCCCATATATGTGTATCATTTTTTTGTGGTTGCCAACAAATTATCAAAAACGTGGTAGTTTAATACAGTAGAAATGTATTCTCTCATGGTCCTGAGGTCAGAAGTCCAAAATCAAGGTGTTAGCAGGGCCATCCTCCCGCCAGCTCTGGGGAGAATCTGACCACAGCATCTTCCAGCGTCTGCCAGCGTACCCTGATCTGTGGCTACGTCTTTCCAATCTCCGCCTCTGTCTCCTTTTCTGTGTGGGCCTTTGGTTTCCCTCTACCTGCATCTTATAAGGATTCATAGGATTGCACTTAGGGCCCACCCAGGGAATCCAGGAGAAACTCTTCCTTTCAAGGTTCTTAACTTAACACACATCTTTTGCTATATAAGACAATATTTATAGGTTCTAGGGATTAGGAAGTAAATACATCTTTGAGGGAAGCATTTCTTTTCTGCCTATCACACCCTAGATGCCAACTGACTATATTTTAAGGTTTTACTTTTATTTTCTTTCCCCAGGGGGTAGTTTATTTATCTCCTCTCCTCTTCTTTCTTTTTTTTTCTTTTCTTTTTTTTTTTTTTGAGACAGAGCCTCACTCTGTTGTCCAGACTAGAGTGATATGGTGTCACTCTAGAAAACAGCAACCTCAAACTCCTGGGCTCTAGCAGTCCTCCTGCCTCAGCCTCCCAAATAGCTGGGACTACAGGTGCCTGCCACAACACTCAGCTAACTTTTCTTTCTTTCTTTTCTTTTTTTTTTTAGTAGAGACAGGGTCTCACTCTTGCTCAGGTTGTTTTCTAACTCCTGGCATCAATGATCCTCCTGGCTCGGCCTCCCAGAGTGCTAGGATTACAGGCAAGAGCCACCATGCCTGGTCTGCGAGTTTATTTCTTTTCTTTTTCTTTTTTTCTGAGACAGAGCCTCAAGCTGTTGCCCTGGGTAGAATGCTGTGGCATCACAGCTCATAGCAAACTCCAACTCCTGGGCTTAAGCTATTCTCTTGCCTCAGCTTCCCAAGTAGCTGGGGACTACA
>NW_003852499.1:2646694-2648192 GCF_000181295.1 Otolemur garnettii
GTTATTTTTTGTTGCAGTTGTCATTGTTGTTTGGCAGACCTGGGCTGGATTTGAACCTGCCAGCTCTGATGTATGTGGCTGGTGCCTTAGCCGCTTGAGCTACAGGCGCCGAGCCGAGAGTTTACTTCTTATTCCCAAGTGCATTACTTAACCTTAAAACAAGCTTGACTCTTCTTGGCATGGTATGTAGAGAACTTGTTCATCCCAGTGCTGTGAAGGTGGTAGCCTCACACTGCTGTCATAATACAGAATCAGCAGTGTTATTAGGTACCTGGCCTTGTGTGTCCCTGCCTTTCCCAGTCCACCGTAGGATGAATGCCATAAGCACTAAAGCACAGATGTTCAGGACCCAGAGGGTGCCGTGATCAGGGGCTTAGGTTCCACATCACATCCTTACCTTCACTGTGCCAACGTATTTTCAGCATCCACAGTCTATCAGATAAGAATTTAGAGGTAAGAGGCACAGCTCATGCTCTTAACTAGGAACTCACCACTGAATGAGAGATGAATATAAGCAGAAAGAATATGAACCCCGAAGGTGATGAGGGTTTTGGGAGAAGGATGCCAGGGTGTTGCAAGCACAGAGAAGGGGCACACCCATCCCGGCTGGAGGAGAATGGGAGTACAGCTGGTTCAGAAGGCTCCCTGCGGGTGGTGGTTCTTGAGCTGCACCTCAAAGAATGAGTGGAGATAGTTAGGGGAGCGTGAGGGGTGGGTGTCTCCTCATCATCTCTCATCAGACTCCCTCATTGTACCCGTCTGTCCCTCCATCAGCCCCTCACTTGTGAAGCATTGCTGAGCTTCACTGCCTGTGCTCTGTGGGTTTAGGCTGAGTCCTGTGTAAAATGTGCTTCCCACCCCCATGCCAGTTGTATAATCTAACCGAGGTTTGACTTGGGTAACAACAACAGACCTAGAGTTTTCATGCAGGCCTCCTGGCACAGGCATAACTGAAGTGTCATTTACCTGAAATTTTCCTCCACAGGGACCTTGACCTCAGACCCCTATGACTTTGCCAACTCCTGGGCCCTGAGCAATGGGGAGCAGCGGTGCAAACGGGCAGCCCCTCCCAGCAGCCCCTGCAATGTCTCCTCTGGGGAAATGCAGCAGGTGGGTACGGCGAGGTGTGGCCTAGATGGCTTGTGACTTCTGGATCTAAGAGGCAGAAGCACTCAGCCTCAGGCCCTCCCCCTGGGGAGGAATGGACATTCTTTTGTGGGTCCCCCTCTCCTCCTGAAAACCAACTGTGACTACGGTGGCTAGAGTCAACTCTAACTGCAACACTTTTCTGGGCCTAGAATTCTAAAATGAGTCTGGACTAATGACCAGGTATCGTGAGGGACAGCCCCTCAGGATAGTGGCTGTCCCTATCATCTCCCTAAAGCCACCACCTTGGGGTTTATGGTCCCACATATGGATCTGGGAGGAACACCCACTTGCCAACCAGGTGAGTAACTGGGCTTTCCTGTTTTGGCTTCACTGTCCTCTCTCATCCCCA
>NW_003852499.1:2648636-2650685 GCF_000181295.1 Otolemur garnettii
AGTGGGAAGGGAAATTACAGCCTGGAACACTGAGTGGAGTCTGAGCCTGATGTGACCCAGCTTGGATGCTCTGATGGCTTCCTGAGGCTGCTGTACCAAATTACCTCAAACTTGGTGGTTTGAAACAATAGACGTTTATTCTCTCGCAGTTCTGGAGGCCGGAGGTCTGAATTAGGTTTCCCTGGGCTGAGATGGAGGTGTTGGCCAGGCTGTGCTTCTTCCAGAGGCTCCAGGGGGAAATCCGTCCCTTGCCTCTCCCAGCCTCGGGTGGCAGCCAGCATCCCTGGCTTGTGGTCACATAGCTCTAACCTCTGCCTCTGTGCCAGGTGGCCTCCTCCTCTCCTGTGCTTGCCACTGCCCACTGACCCTGGCCCTTCCACACAGCCCTGTTGCTACTTACAGGGTATCTCTGTAGTAGCTCCAGCCCCTGCAGAGCTGCCTTCACCAGCTCACTCACCAGGGCCTCCCACCTGGAGAGGGTGGGACGGGGTGGGGGGACTGCACTCTGTCACCTCTTGTTGAGGTAAAGATGGCCCTTTTGCCTCTGTGTGTGTGGGTGTTGGGGGCAGTGACACTTTGGGTGAGTGAAAAGCTTTTTCAGTGGACATTTCCTCTCCCCATCGGGTCAGGCTGTCCTGGGCTGAGGGAAGAGGGAGCATGTGCTTCATAGGCAGTCAGGCGCCTGCTGGCATAGGGATGGTCCTTTTCACACTGTGCTCAGAGACTCACTGTTCCTTGGAAGTGCTGAGTCAGGATCCCTGGGAGGGAGGTTTGCACCCAGGGGCCTAGCAGGGAGGCTTTCAAGAGCAGCCTCTATAAGGGAGGGAGAGGAGCAGGGCTGGGCAGTGGAGATGTTGGACTGTGTGCGATGGAGTGTAGTTATAGCAGGGGCCTCAGCTGATCCTTCAAGGTGCTCTGAAAGCTGGGGTAAGGAGGCCCACCTTGACCAGTAGAGACCAGTAGGTCACTGGATGTGGGACGCTCCTGAGCAAGGAGGCAGGACTCCTGCATGTGCCTAGGGAGTGGCCCAGCTGTTGGATGAGTCTCTGGGCTCTGAATGGGAACCTGTTACACTAGGACATCCTCTGTACAGTAGTAGCTCCACTTGACGGCACCCCCTCCTTGTCCCCATCAGCAAGTAGCCACACTGCTGAAACTGTCAACTGAAGAGTCACGAAGTTTATACATTTGGAGAGGAGAGCTTTATGTCTTATAAAGGGTTATAGACTGCAGGCTGGCCGTGCTGTAGGCTGGGGAACGTAGTAGCCTCTGGCAGAAGCTAGAAGCAGGCACTTAGGGAGGGAAGGGAGAGACAGGAATTTATGCCAAATGGATTGGCCATAAGTATATGTATTTAACACTTTATGGGAGGAACTATGAATATAGTTCACAAAGTGGGGGCCACATGCTTGTGTAGTAAGTGAACATGCATATTGTACACATCCCATGTTCACTGTGGGGTGGAGACTTAACATTCTTATGCATGAAACTCAGGTTCTATGTGTCACAGGGGAAAGCAGGACACAGAGGCACCCTGTGCGTAGTCTCTGTACTGACCAGAACCAGCCTGTGGCCAGTGGTCTCTTATGCCTCAGTGAGTTGTAGTGCTGAAAATACAAAAAAGGAGGGAAACCCTGCCAGGCTGGTTTCTGTGTAACTGTTAAGAAAGAAAGCCTAGAGGTGGGGACTGAAGGATGGGGTATAATAAGGCATGTTCAACCTTCCAACTGCCCTGGCCAGGAACACAGTTTTTAAGGTTTCTTTGGGGTCTCTTTGGCTGAGAGTTGTCCGTCCAGTTGGTTGTGGGGGCTTAGGATTTTTATTCCTCAAAACCTATAACCAGGCTCTGCGCCTGTAGCTCAGAGGATAGGGTGCCAGCCACATACGTTGGAGCTGGCATGTTCGAACTCAGCCCAGGCCTGCCAAACAACAATGACAACTGCAACCAAAAAATAGCTGGGCATTGTGGGTGCCTGTAGTCCCAGCTACTTGGGAGGCTGAGGCAAGAGAATTGCTTAAGCGCAACAGTTTGAGGTTGCTGTGAAATAT
>NW_003852499.1:2650746-2654455 GCF_000181295.1 Otolemur garnettii
AAAAAAAAAAAAAAACCCAAAACTGACCTATAACCATACAGGAAGATGGCTGCCCTGCCTGTACCCAGGACCACTGCCATGACCACACCTGGCAGGCTGCAGTCACCCTTGTCTGGGCATGTACAGATAGCTCTGCAGAGCCCAGGCACAAGCAGCAGTCCCGTGCAGGCACAGCCATCAGTGGGCGGCTGGGCAGGTAGCCTTTTACTATTTTGTTCATCTGATGAGGAAACCTAAGTGACAGGAGGTTAAGGAGCTACTCAAAGCTACTAAGTTGCAGAGTCAGGCTTCACACCCTCCCTTTGGTGTTTCAGGCCATTCAAGTTATTTCTAACCACGGGCCCCAACTTCTCATCAGGAGTTGGACTCCACAGATTCTTAAGGTTTCTTTCCATTTTAAACCTTTAATTGTGTGTTTCTGTGGATTAGACAAGACAGACAGTCTACAATGGGTCTCAATAAATATTCAGTGGGTGGATGAATGCAAGTTAGGTGGCATTACTTACCTAGGGATTGTGACCTCTGTAATAAAGATCAGATTCCTTCACTTGCAGAAATATGATTTACTTAAGTATACATATAAGTGGAGAAATTCAGCCCTCTCCTATTCCAGAAACAAAATAAAACACCCCCCCCCCACTTTAGCATGAGAAAGTTTCGGTATTAGCTTCAGTGTCAGTTACTCATTCAATGAGTCTTCTTCATTTTCATGGAACAATTTGACCTCTGACCAAGGAGTACGACAGCCTAGGCTGATGCTAAATCCAGCTGCCTAAATTGTGAATACAGGCAATTTCCACCTTTATAAACAAGCACATTCTGAAAGACTTTTTTTTCCCTTGGGTTTCCAGTGTTCAGTAGTGCTAGTCCCTGGCTAGTCTGTACAAGCCTCTGTCACCTGGATGGCAGCCCAGGATAGCACTAACAAAGGCAGGCTGAGTTCTAGCTCCAAGAGGTGCGTGCTGTCATGTGGAAGGGAGGAGTTTCCTCTTCTTTCCAGTAAAAGTTTGAAATGTCTGAAGCCCGCTCTTGATAGCCCTTGAGTTTCTCTCACCCCTGGGCCTTGGCATTGTGCTGAGAGTGTGTGATTGGGTCAGGCCACTTACTGGTTTTGTGGCTCTGGGCAAGACATGTGCCTCCTCCATGCCTCAGTTACCACATATATATGTAAGACAGGTCTGAGAATAGTCTCTGCCAAGGGTGTTGAGAGGATAAGGGAGATTATATGTATGAAGAGTTTAGCCCAGTGGAGTGCTGCTGTATGAGATGTGATTATTCTCATTGTTATTACCATTATCATTAGCACTGTTATTAGCTGATGCCTGGTGTTCACCTGCTGTCCTGAGTTTCCCACAGGAGTGCCCATGCTTTGAGAGTGGGAGCAAGGAGAAGCAGGCCAAGCTCTGTAATTTAAGCAAAAGCTCCAAAATTCATCTTTTTCTCTTCCCTTCCTTCAAGCTGAGCACAGCTTGAGGTTAGAAGGAAAGTAAGGTGCCCAGACATATCCACACATCCAAGTGGGTAAATGAAAGGAGTCAACTTTTCTAGAGCTGCTGATGAACCCAGATCAATTTCACATTTAGCGCACTGAAGGTATTGTGTGCAGTAAGGAGGAAGGATTGTCATGATTTCTTTCTTTCCAATCCTACAGCTCTGTTGTTGGCTGGTGGCTCACCCTCTGTGGCACTTCAGTATTCTCTAGGTGGGGGTGATGCATAAGGGGGTGGGGCCCTCAGTTGGTGAGGTGGAGTAGGGGTGGCTGTGAATGTACTTCTAATACTGAATCATATCTTTGATAGCTTATTTTATTTTGGAAACACAGCCCAATGCAGAGCAAATGCTTAACAAATGTTCTCCCCACCCTCAGAGTACAAAGGAACAATCTCGTTTATCCACACCAAGTGGGAGGTGAAGATAGGATTGTTAAGTGGAGAACTTGATACTGAGGTTGGGTGAGGAGGGAGACTGGTGCTTTGTTCCCGGAGACAAAGGAGAGGAAGGGGGGCCGGGAGGGGAGGGAATCCAAGAGATGTCTTGTTTGCTTCTCCTGGGGTACCTTTTTGAGGCTCCAGCTGTACTCTTATCACTCACTTTGTCTCCTGGGTGCATTAAAGCCCTTATTAACCAGTGTCCTGGGAGCAGCTTAAGAAATGGAGTACCAGGTTGTTAGTGTTGGGCAGAGGCCTCAAGCCTGCCACACCTCCAGAGGCACAAGTTCCTTCAAGCTCAGAACTCCTGGTTTCAGGTTGTTTTCCTGAGAAGAGAGGCCAGCTTTGTCCTCAGCCAATCAGATTGTGCTTGCCCATGCCTGGGGCACCCTCATTGGCTGGGAAGCACCATGACTCATCTGCCAGGAGGTGATTAATGTGGTCTTTTGAATTGTTCAGTCTGTGCAGTCCCACTGGGCCCCTGGGTTCAGAAGTCAGGTTTGGTGAATGGGGCATCGGTTACTGTGGCTCCAAGGGCACATTTGCAGTGGCAGAGTGCTCTGTAGGGGAGACCACATTGACCTCAGAGTTTTCCTTGAGACCAGCCAGATTCTATTTCACAAAGTGCCCATGTCTTTGGCACTTTCTGTCTTTCCAAGGCGTAGCAAGGAGTCAGCTCATTTTGAGAGCTGGGTCATATTACTTATTACTTATACTTAGGGGATAAATGTTTCCTTATTATGCCAACAAAACCTAATGCCTCTCTCAACTGGGACAGACAATGGCTTATTGGGTTGCATGCAAATTTACAGTTTTTTCAGCTTTTCAAATAGAGGGTAGGACTGGTGGAGTCTGGAGCCCCATATGGAAAATATGTTTTAGAAAGAAAGATCCTTAGGTCACTTAAAAAAAAATCTGTTCAGTCTGGGGAATGTCAGTAAAGGCTGAACCCTGTGACGGGATCTTGGCTTTGTCCTGCAGTCCTGTCCGCAACATGAGGCCCAGGGCTGCAGGAGACTGGACTTGGGCTGCAGGTAGCTCAGACAGTTCTCCAGCTAATTAGAAAAAAGTACCCCTTCCTCAAGGCACTTCACTACCACCTGCTGGGATAAACATAGTTGTACATTTAATGTACATACATACATATATATGTTGTCTACCATATGAATGGTGGTCACCAGGTGTCAGTTGTTAGTGTACACTGTGTGGCCTGAAGCATGACATGCAATGGCTTTGGCCTGTCTCCCTCTGGGAGATACAGTTGCTGCGACCATCATCACTGTCCTCAGCACCACCTCCCCCAGAGGGAGAGGACCATCTCCTGCTTTTGCTGCTGCCATGAGAATGTAAGCACACTTTCTTGCTTCTGGCTCCAAGAGTTCTCTCTGTATGCATCCCCAGATTTGATCCTCAAAGTGACTGTCCTTTACTGAGAAAACCGAATACCCCAGTGGTAAGTCATCCACCAGCAACATCGGTCTTAGACAGGTGTCTGGAGAAGAAGACATTTCTTTTCCTGCATGTTAGGCATCTTAAGTTCATAAAAGTTCAGAGCTGGATGAGACTCTGGAAGATGTCTAGTTCCACCCTGACCCACTGCACGAATGCTTTCTGTACACAATGCCCAGATAGACAGGTTATGCTGACCTGGACTTTAAGCGTTAAGTCTTGGTGACACTGGGATCTTTCCAGCCACCTTGAAGAGCTCAGCTTTGGGCTGCCCTCTTTGGCTCCCTGGTAAATTCCTCCTTTCATTTTTTGCCTATTTGAAGCTAAAGCCC
>NW_003852499.1:2654662-2669256 GCF_000181295.1 Otolemur garnettii
TTCTCTCTACCTCCTCTGACATAGCACGCTGCTGACCTATATTTCCTTTTCCTCCTAAGAAACCACTTTCTCGCTTGAGCTAACATTTGCAAACAGTCATACTGACTTTGAGTAATCATAACGTATCTCTTCAATAGCCCAGAGAGGCCTGTAAAACACCCATGCTGTTGGAAACAAAGCAATTCACTCTTCATGTTCTCATTAAATATTGCCCAAGCCTTTATCTGCAAAGGATGTACCAGCCCTTTCCTGTATTTCTGCTCATGGTTGTGTGGTAAGGGGGTTCACAGCACAGGGTGGGAGGAATTTCAGCCCAGAGGACTTGGCTGAGGAGCTGAGTGCACTGGCAGAGCTGGGGGCCTCTAGACCCACCCCCAACATCCCTGCTGCTTCATTCTGCCTCTTCCATTCACTGAAATAGCGGCAGATTTGGCCTCGAATAGAGTTTTCTTGGAGATTGGGAAGAATTTTGTTATACTATTTATTTGGTAGGATAGTTGTGATTCACAGAGACCAACTGTAGGGGGAGAGAGCCTGGCCCTGGAAAGGTCAGTGAATCTCAAGGAAAGATCCTCACAACGTAGGCTCCCAGAGGAGTTAATTGTTTATTATTATTATTATTTTTAATTGAATGGTAACTGTGTACATTAATGCACTTCTGGGGTACAGTGTGGTGTTTTCACACACAATCCGAAACACTTCCATCAAACTGGTTAACATAGCCTTCATGTCATTTTCTTAGTTATTGTGTTAAAATGTTCATATTCTACTCTTAGAAAGATTCACTTGTACCCGGAGTTAATTGTTGATGCAGCATGGTGACCTGGTTTGACAGAGTGTCCACTTGCCATGACCTGGTTATATTTAGCTCGGAGCTGGAGTTTGAGCACAAGTACACACATAGCTTTTTCCCTTTCACCGAATGAGAATGCTCTCCTAAGTCTCTCTTTCTCAAGTCACTGATTGGGTGAGGAATGCGGACCTACTTCACATGCTTTACTGAGGTCCAGGAAGGCCGGGGCAAGTTCCTGGTTTGGCTCTATCTTGTATGAGTTACTTTCCTGCCTTGCATCTAAGTCCCCTCTATGAGATAGACAGAGCTGCCCTAAACACCCAGATGGATCTGTGCCTTTTTCCTTTACAGCAAATTTGCTCCCTTGAAAGCAAGGCAGCCACAGGAGCAGGGAGCTGCATAGATGGGGGAGCAGCAATGACCTTGGCCATTGCTCCTCTGGGGGTCTAGCCTACTGGCAGAGATCAGCAGCTGCCATAGAGTTTTAAAGGCTGCCCTTGAGTTAAACAGAACTTGGCCTTTTAGGTTACCTATTTAACAAACCCTTGAGGAGGGCTGAGTAAGGCCTTAGTACCCAAACTGCCAGTTCAAATGCCTCCCTAACATAGCAAGCTCAAAATCCCCAACAAACTATCTCTTAGGTGGCTTTCTTTCTCCTTTTCTTCCCCATGGTGAGGACCAGAACAGGCAAGATTCTGATGGTGCCTGTCATTGCATAAGGGAAATTAAGCCATGAGAGAGAACAGCATGGATCTGTCTTGGGTCAGTAAGTGACAAATCACCACATGAATGGTAAGTGATAGGCAGCTCAGGGGACTCAGCTCTGATCACAGGGCTGATTGTCTTTCCTGACTGGAGCAAAGTGGGTGGAGGGCTTCAGACTGGGCTGTTTTTCATGCCCAGAGCTTGGCACACCCCACACTGGGAGCCATGGAATGTTCCCTGGCCCTTGCCCTTCCAATAAGCATGCAGATACCCCCAGGATCCCAAGGCAGAGGGCAAGGATGGTCTTTTGGGGAGCTCCGTGGCCATCACTGTGATGACAGATCTAGTTATGGTGCCTTTCGTGAGCACTGTACCCCAAGCGTCTCTGAGAGAGAACTGTCCAACTTTGCAAACACCATCCATCTGGTGACAGTGTCAGCCAGTGTCTCAGGGTCTTTGTGAGTCAGAGTCTTGGAATGTGGTTGGGAATCTTGGGCCAGCCAGAAGTTATAAATAGAAGCAGCAACTCTCTCCACCATCCATCCCTGCAGACTGACCAATGAGAAACCCTTCCCTGACACAGGGGTGAATTCTTGAACCCACGGCTTTGGAACAGTTCAGGCTCCAGGCGCCTCCACACCTCCTCCAGGGGCTGCTGTAGGGCACCCACCCTAGAGCTGGAAAGATCAGGGCCTGCTGAACAATCTTGCACTTCACATTTCAGACTTTCTCTCTTTGTTCACTTCAGTCCTAGGAAGACCCCTGCCTCTCTCTTTTGTCAGCTTTGGGGGAACAAACACAATGACTGAGCTCAGATCTCTCTCTGGCTCCTGCTTCCTCGCCTCCCCTTGCTGCCACTGGGGAGATGTACTTGTTTTCTCTCCTCCTCCTTGCACCAGCCTTGTGTCTCCAGGGAAGAGGTCTGGTCCTCTCTAATGAACTGAAAATGTGATTAAGATGGGCTGCCATTGGGTCTGCACAGACACCCAGGCACGGTGAGGTCATGGATGGCTGGGGGCTGGGGCTGCTGCTCTCTCACCAGCTTCTGGCAGCACTGACAGAAGTTGAAAGAAAACAGTAGTATAATAGTTGATGCTGGGCACTGGAGCCAAGGAGATGCTGGAAGTGTGCAAATTAGCTGGCCTTCATTCTGTGTCCCTGCCAGAATGGCTCATCAGAGAGCTGAAGAGGAGTCAGTATGGACAGCAGGCAAATGATGACAGTTGTGAGCCCCTGATTGTCTTGGACAAACTCATGGTGTTGAGTTTTACTGTGCAGTTTTGCTGTGCAGCCGCTGTCTAAGGGAGGCCCAGGTACAGGCTGTCTGTGTTAGAAGTTGATGCGGCTGTGAGTGACGGGACCTAAAGTAACAACAGCTAATGCAATATAGAAGCTTCTCTCTCCCTGTCATGTAAGGAAGCTCTGGCTAGAATGTCCCGGGTCTGTATAGGATCTTATGATGTTGGGATTGAGGTTCCTCTGTGTCATTTCTGCACACACGCTCCAAGATGCCGGCTCAAGGTTCAGTCAGCACAACCATGTTTCCGCAGTAGAAAGGCAAGGGACTAAGAAAGAAGCAGCCCCTCCTTCTGAGGATGCCTCCTGAAAGTTGCCCAAGACCCTTCTGTTCAGTGCCTATTGGGTAACAGCTGAGTCAGAGGGCTGCTCGCTGCTGCAAGGGAGGCTGGAAAGGGGAATCCTATTCCCAGTGGCTGTGTGACCAGGTGAAAGATGAAAACTGAGGGTTCCATGACTAAGAGGAAGGGAGAGTAGACCCTGAGTAACTTCCAGTTTCTTCCACCCTACTGCTTTTTCAAAGGTGGAGAAGCATGTGTGCAAAGAGGCAAGATAATTTTCTTAAAGTCACATACTATGAGAATGATGGGGTTGGGATTCTAGCCCAACCACACTTTTTTTTTTTTGAGACAGAGTCTCATTATGTTACCCTTGGTAGAATGCCTTGGTGGCACAGCTCACAGCAACCTCCAACTCTTGGGCTCAAGCGATTCTCTTGCCTCTGCTGCCCAAGTAGTTGGGACTACAGGTGCCCGCCACAACGCCCAGCTGTTTTTTGTTGAAGTTGTCATTGTCGTTTAGCAGGCCTGGGCTGGGTTCAAACCTGCCAGCCTCAGTGTATGTAGCTGGCGCCGTAACCAGTGTACTTCGGGCACTGAGCCCCAACCACACTTCTAAAACCTGCGCTATATCCACTATATTTATAAGTAAAACAAGGTCTGGATCAAAATACACGAGACCAAATGTAACAAGAAGGCAGGGAAAGTTATTTTACACTTGGGATACAAGTAGGCTGAAATCTAAAGAGATGGCAGCAGCATTAGGAAGGGAGGCAGTTCTTTTTAGGGCAGGCTGGAGGATTTCTCTCTGGTCTATAATTGGGCTGGTCCATTGCAAGGACATGCAATGACGGCCTGCAGCATGTCTTTCTTCTTTTCCTTTCCTTTCTTTTCTTTCTTTCTTTCTTTGAGACAGAGTCCCATTCTGTTGCCTTGGGTAGAGTGCCGTGCTGTCATAGCTCACAGCAACCTCAAACTCTTGGGCTCAAGCGATCCTCTTATCTCAGCCTCCTGAGTAGTTGGGACTACAGGTGCCTGCCACAACTCCTGGCTAGTTTTCTCTATTTTTAATCTCTCGTATCTGAATTATGACCACCTGTAACAGAGTCTCACAGAATGGCTTTGGTTCAAGATGGGGTAGCTTGGCCAACCTAACATGTACTATGCAGTCTTCTAATCCCACTGTTAGGGAATGGGGTGGGGGAAGGATGGGACAGGAACCACTTGGTCACTCCATCACTAGGACAACTGATTCTCAATTTGTTTACTCTCAGGACCCCTTTGCACTCTGAAAAATTACAAAAGACTTTTTTTTTTTTTGCAGTTTTTGGCTGGGGCCAGGTTTGAACCCACTACGTGCAGTATATGGGGCTGGTGCCCTACTCCTTTGAGCCACAAAGGTCACCCCTACAAAAGACTTTAAAGAGGTCTTGTTGATGTGGGTTGTATCTTGATACTTACTGTATTAGATATTTAAACTGGGAGACCTAAGGCATATCTGTTAATTTATTTAAAATAATAAATCCATTACATATGTTTAATGCACATACTATATTTTTTAAACAAAAATAACTATGAATTTCAAACATATAGAATTTAGAGGTAAGAATGACATTGTTTTACAGTTTTGCAAATCCTTTTGACATCTGGTTTAAGAGAAATCATCTGGATCTCCTGATCTGCTTCTGCATTCAGTGTGTTGTGATATCACTTGTCATATAGTTTCTGGAAACCCCCACTGTGTACTCATGAAAGGACGAGAAGAAGAAGTGCAGATAACATGTCAGGGTTGTTATGGAAACAGTTTGGGCATCATGGACCCTGCAAGGATCTCCAGAATCCTAGAGGGATCCCTAGACCACGTTTTAAGAACCACTGACCTGGTAACTTCTTTCTCCGTGCCTCAGTTTGCAAATCTGAAAGCCTGTATTTATCTAACTTTCTCTGAGATTTGTGTTCTTTGAAGGTATCTTTAGGCCTCAGAAAGACCGGTCTGGGGTAGTGGGTATGAGGTGGTCTCTGGGACAACTTTACTTAGGTGGGCTGGGAAAGAAGTCAACTGTGGCTGAGGAGGTAGGGTTTGTGTCAACCTTTCCTTAAAGCAGGGAGATGGGCAGAGAATCTATACAGGGCTTTCTGGAGTTCTATGCACGTCAGCAACCTTCTGGGCCTGGTGGGCAGTGAGAGCCAGAGATGCCTAGCCTGGGCACCCAGCCCGTCTCCTGCTGGTCTGCCCAACTCACTTACCACTGATGTGTGTGGCTGTGCCCAGTTACACAGGAAAGAGGGCCCCTGCAGACAGTTCTAAACCCTGGACAGCCTGAGTAAAGTGAGCGAAGCCCATTCACCACACCCTGTAGTGGGTAGAGTAACCTGGGCAAATGGAAGAAAGGTGCCTCAGGGAGTAAGGGCTGAGTAAGGGCTGCTCCTCAGGGAGCAGGGGCTGAGGGCACAGGCAGAAAATGAGAACTTATCCCAGGAGAGCTTGGTTAGGCTTGGAACACGGTAGAGGCTATAAGTACCTGCTAAGAGAAACTGAGACCACTAACCTACTAAAACAATGTCCCAGAGGGCAGCTGTACCTTTCCTGGCCATCAGTTGGTGACACAGAGTTGGAGTCTCAGGATCTGGCTCCTGAGAGCCATAACAACTCCCTTTGTCCTCCTGCTTGGAATTATGCCACTGCCTCCATCTGGTGTGGTCTCCCTCCGGTCCTGTGACCTAACTTCCATGCCCAGGCCCAGTTCAGGTGGCCTCCTTTTAGGAAGTGTCCCCTGGCATCACAGCTGCAGTTCTCTTCCCCCTGCCATTGGCTGCTCCATTAGGAAGACGTTAATTGGGATCAAGTCTCCAGGCTGTTACGTAGACATTCCCATGGAAACACTTGGTTCAGTGGGTTGGCTGCCACTTAAGAATTGGAGAGTAGGAGTTACTCACGCTGTGCTCATTACTATTGGCTTTGAGCAGGCACTCATTCTTGCTGTGCACCTTGGGAACAGGTGTCATTGAAAGGCTTACAGGGAGATGGAGGAGGTGGCCACAGAAATGGATCATTTAGTACAAGAGTAGAGGCTCCGGGAAGGCTGTGGGAGCTTCTAACCCTGCAGGGTGGGGAGAAGGGGAGGAGCTCAGAGAAGCCTTCCTGGGCCTTGAAATGGCTCCCAAACTGAGGTGGGGAGTTAGCAGGGCCAGAAGAGGGGATGGGAAGAGGGGCAGGCTCCCCTGTTAGGTTGTGAGGGCTGGGACGTGGTCTGTTTGCTTTTTATTATATTCCTTGTGCCTGGCCTAGTGCCTAGAAATAGTAAATGTGAAACAAATGGAATGGAACGTCAACATAGGACACACAAGCCATGTTTAGCATGTGAGATGGGGAGCAGGCAGGGATGAGACTCATGATATAGGGTGGCGTCAGGTCATGGAGGGCCTGGCCTCGCTGCCTTCCTTCTAAGCTAGGACATTGCTCTGTAGGCAGGGGTGGGACATGCATAGTCAGATTTGCATTTTATACAGACTGGGACTCCCTGTTGGAGACTGAGAGGCTGATGCTTGTTAAGTGACAATTTTGGTCAATACTTGCCTGCCAACATCTCTGCCATGAGTCTGAGCATACAAAATGTTAACACCATCTTGGACTTATTTCTGTGTCCTGTGTCAGGACCTGTCCCGGCATGGCAGGGACAGGGAAGCTGGGAGTGGCAGAGACAGCCAGTTAAGTATGCCTCTGTGGTATAGCTGCAGGTGAGGGGAGTCCAGCTGTGGGTGCTGCGTGGCCGTGCAGAAGTCCTGCCCAACTCTAATAGACCAACTGCAGGTCAGGGATGACCAGAGGAAGACTGGAGAACAAGGTAGGGGGAGAGATGTCCGTTTGTTTCTTTTGAGGAAGAAATGAACCAGATTTCAGGTATGTGTGATAGAGGCCAAAGCAATTATTCTAAGAGCAGAGGCGGCTGTTTCTGCTGAAATCCACTCCCAGCCTGCAGGCAAATATCAGAAAACACGCTTGCTAAGGCTTCCTATAAGCCATTTAATACCTCGAGGGAGCTCCCAGGAAGTGTGCTGGAGTACTTTTCTTATTTTTCCTTTGGGCAGGGAAAACTCTGACATGACCCAGGGGAGACAGGCCCCGGTGGACTCTCACTGTGGCTCAGAGCGGGAAGGTGCCTGGACTCCTGGGCTTCTCCTTTCTCCTCCTGGGTGCCGCGTCCTGCCAGTGAGAATCCCTAGTTCTTGGGCTCTGTGCTTATGGGAGCTGGTGATGGGGTCCAAGGCCTGCTGGGAGCCACTGCTTTATAGCTCAGGTGATGCTAGCAATCGCCAGGAAAAACCCCATGGAGTCACCCTTTTGAATTTTTCTTTATTTTCAAATTTTGGGCTAGGAAAGAAGTAGGCAGGAGCTTGGGCCTCTGGCCCTCTCTGGGACACCCTCAGTTGCTCTCCAAGAGCTCAGCGACTCCCCTTCCTGAATGGCATTTGTGAGGGGGTAAGTGGCATAGCAAAACGAAAGAAATAGAGACTTAGCTCCTTCTCTGCGCCCCAACCTGCCAGTGAAGTTGGAGGTTCTTAAAAAGAACCCCCATTAGAAAGAAGAAAGTTTCCCTTCTTCCCACTAGAAAGAAACCCACTTTAGTCTGGGGGAATCGTAAAACTCCCAGGTAAAAGAGTCAGGAAAACAGCCACTGTGTTCACCAAAGAGCACCTGAAGATAGCAGGGGTGATAATGTTACCCCAGCAATCATTCCCCTGGCACAGCCCCAGGAGATGGAGACCAGGGGAAAGGGACAAAGGGGTCCTTCCATTCTGTGGGGACCTGCTTTCCGTTTTAGTGGGTAAGCCTAGTGAAAGGAAGGCCAGGGAAACGGATACTCTGGTAGCCAGGAGAGGGGAGATGATGATGGCAATGGTGATCTGGGAATCACCATTTATTAGGGTGATTAGCTTTTTACGTGTATTATTTCATTCAGTGTTCACTATGGTCCTACCGGTAGGAGCTGTTATTATTCCCACTGCTTAACAGAGGAGGAAGGGCAGGTCAAGCTCACACAGCTGGTGTGTGGAAGAGGCTGAACTGACTCTGGGGCTGGGGAGGTCCCAGTGAGGCCAAGGCAAGTCTGCCCACCTCTGCCACTCTTCCTGGTCTTTAGAAACCTCAGTTTCCCCTTGTGTTAAAGGTGCAGGGTGGCTAATGAAAGCCCATACATAACCACTTGAGACCTAAGTGGGCCCAGGACCCACGGCTGTGGTCTTCATTCCTTGGCATTCTACTTGGTGCCAGCCCCAAGAGGTAGTGCAGGAGTATTTTCATTCCCATTTTACTCGAGGACACCCTTCTCTGACCAAGTGAGTTGATTTGCCTAAGTCCTCATCGCCAGTAAGTGGAAGTGCTGGGCTTTAGGCCTCAGCTTTTCATAGCCACACAGTGAGTGCCAGCCGAGGGGAGGGAATTCAGCAAAATGAGATCATGCAAGGGTGGCTGCCTGCTGGTTTCTGAAGTTTAGCAGCCCCTGTGGGCAGCTGCTTTTCTAAGGTGAAAAGTGAACCAGTTGCTCCCAGCTCTGTCTGGGCCAGCTGGGTCCTAGACCTCCCCACTGGGCAACCCAGGGGCTCCATGACCAGGGTACAGCGGGACACTGCTCTGCTTGTCTGGCTCTGACGGTGGACATTGTGCAGGACTCTGGAGGCAGGAAGCTGATTTCCCTAGGACCGCAGAATGTCCCTGGTGCTGCCAGAATGGGTCTGAAGACAGTGAGCAGATGGTTCAGGTTTCTATTCCTCTGGGATTTCCGTGGCGCCGCAAAAGAGGAGGCCCATGGGTTGGCTCCCGGCTCCCGGCTCCCGACTCCCGGCTCTGGGCTGCTGACTTACACCAGCTTGCTCTGGTGATCCTTTATATAATTTGAGCAGATTCAATTTCCCTCTCCTCAAAATCGGTAATTTCTTTCCTCTTTTTTACTGTCCCTTTCCAAACACTGGCTCCAGCTCCTCTTTTAGGACTCAGCCCTTCCATTTAGATACACTTGTACTTTTTTCTCTTTAGCTGAAGATTCTAAGCCCTGTCCCTGTAAGCACTGTTTCAGTCGGGGTACATGCATAAGTTTAAAAGGAGTTACATGTGAATGAAATTATGGGGATCATTTATATCAATAAGACTGTGTTGGGTCAAGTCTACGACATCATTGATTCTAAGATACATCCACTGGCTTGGTGCCTGTAGCTCAAATGGCTAAGGTGCCAGCCATATACACCAGAGCTGGCGGGTTTGAATCTAGCCTGGCCCTGCCAAACAACGACAACTACAACCAAAAAATGGCCAGGTGTTGTGGGGGGTGCCTGTGCTCCCAGCTACTTGGGAGGCTGAGGCAAGAGAATTGCTTAAGCCCGGGAGTTGGATGTTTCTGTGAGCTGTGATGCCACAGCATCTACCCAGGGTGACAGCCTGAGGCTCTGTCTCAAAAAAAAAAAGATACATCCAAGTTCCTTGTATTGTTCATCAAGAAAAAGTGGCCAATTAAAGTATGACAGCCATTACAAGATGTACCCCAACTTTAGGGATATTAAACTGTGAAAACAATGCACATTTAGAGTCATTAAAACACAGAATGTAGACATGTTTACAAGTAAAACATGTGAGAGTGTTTATACTAAGGAGGTGGCCGGAGTGGCAAGTGACAACAATTCCAAACTTGCCTTGTACTGTTAGGGTGAGGGAATCAACAAAGTGGCAAAACCCAAGAACAGCCCTTGCCTGGCACAGTATGCCTGGGACATTTCATATAATTCCAACATGTTGTCACTGATGAGAACTGGTCCCATCTGGTCCCAGCAATCCTGGGATGTGGGACTATTTGAAAAAACGCATTGCCACACCCCATCTCCAACCTACTGTGCTCAAATCTCTGGGGGTCAGGCTCAGAGGTTTCTACTTTATAAAACTCTGTGCCTCCTGCCTCAGTTCTAGTGAGGAAGGTCTAGGTCAGGGAGGGCAGGTGACCAGGCCAGTGCAAACCCAATGCTGAGCAGCATTACTGGACTCGGAAGCCTCGGCCCAGCTCCAGGGCCAGTACTCTGCCCTTCTCTCTTTCTTCCCTTTGCTTTCCTGGGGCGCTGCCCACCACAGAGGCTCAGCAGCCTGAGACTGCATCTCCAGGGCATAACCTTAGTCTTGGCGTATTTCACCCGGTGTGAGTTTGGCTCTTTCCTGATAAATTTAACACATGCCGATAAGCACCTACTGGGTGCAGGGCATGGTCGCAGGTCCTGAGGAAGCCTCCTGGTTTCCCAGCTGGGCTGAGCCTCCTCAGCACTCTCTCAGGGAGACACTGCACAGTGGCTCTGTGATGGCCATGCCTCTTCCCTCAGGGCCTGTGGGAGCAGTGCCAGCTGCTGAAGACCACCTCAGCATTCACCCGCTGCCACCCTCTGGTGGACCCTGCACCCTTCATGGCCTCTTGTGAGAAGACTATGTGCACCTGTTCTCAGGGGCCACAGTGCCTGTGCCCCACCTTCTTGGAGTATGCCCGGACCTGTGCCCAGGAGGGGATGGTGTTGTACGGCTGGACTGACCACAGCATGTGCCGTAAGTTCCCTCCATGTTGGGGGAGGAGTCTGTCCCAGGTGGTGGGTGGTGTCACTCAGGGTGCTTTGGGGCTGTGTCACGAGTATACTTATCCCTAGACCCACTTCCTAAATGACTTCTGACCTCTGCCACCTGGTCTAGGAGTCCCTTTCCAGAGCAGGCCTTCCGAAGGCTCCAAGTCCTGCCCTTGTCTCTGTCCTCATGCCATGTGTCCCCTGGCACCCATGGCGCTCCTCAGGAAACCCATCCCCCATCTCGGGGACTCACAGAATGTTCTGTGCTGCCAACAGAAATCCTGGCAGTGGCGATTTCGGTTTATATCTTCATGGTCTGCCTGTCTGAATTGACGAAGAGCAGGGAGCTGGCCTGACTCTGGGTGCCACGATCTTTGAGGGACTAAAAGGCTTTTTATTAAGTTCCTCCCTTTTATTGAATCAGCGTCCTCACCCCCCTCAGGCTCAATACTCACCATTCTTTCTAACTCACCTCATGGGGCCAGTTGTCTTCTTCTAATCTATTGTGTCCCTAGTCATTGCCATTGTCCCCAGATTATTATAATTAAGCAGGGGGTGGGAGTGGGGGGCTTCTCCAGTTACCTCAGGAGGAGCCTCCTCTCTCCCCAGAACACCCAGTGATCCAAAGCCACGGAGATGGTCTGTGATAATTACGCAGATCACGCAGGCCGTAGAGAAAGAGGAGGCGCCCGCCTCTTTGCCCTGAGACTGAATACCTGGGAGAAGGGGTTTGGGGCGATTGGCATCAGGAAGCCCAGAAAAGTGCACTGGATCTCCTGTCCTTCAGTCTGTGTGTATCAGTCAGCCACAGAGTAGAGAGGCAGAGAGAAGGACAGCCAGTCCTTGCCTGGGAGGAGCGGGTCCATGGGGAGCATGGTGAAATCCCAGGTGGGAAGGCTGTGAAGACAGCCCTGCAGCAAAGTGGGAACAAATACAGAGTCACCATGCGGCAGAGTGGGCGTGAACTGAGAGTGCCCTGTGCTGGGAGGGGCATTTGGTTGGAGTCAATTTCCTAGGCAAGAGGAACCTTCAGAGGAGGGATGTGAGGGAGGACACCTGTGCCTCCTTGCTTGGTGTTAGGAGGCCATCCCTGTGTAGCCTGAAGTTTGGTGTCACCCTGAAAAGGTGTAAAAGAACCAGAAGAGGTGATGGAAGGGAGGAGGTGTAGTCCCAGATGTCCTGATAGGTCTTGGCCAGGGACTTATAAGGCAGAAGAAGTTCTTGGGAGGGGAGTTTGTCGTGGAGGAGTATGTAGGACGCTGGGGATTAGATGGCCAGTGGAGCCCTGAAGACAGAGAGCGGGCAGAAGAGGCTCTGAGCATGGCGTGGCTTGTCAGATGTCACATTGGTGGGGACCTGCTTTTGGGAGATGCCTTGGTTTTCCCTTTCAGGCCCAGCATGTCCTCCTGGCATGGAGTACAAGGAGTGTGTGTCCCCTTGCCCCAGGACCTGCCAGAGCCTGCACATCAATGAAGTGTGTCAGGAGCAATGTGTGGACGGCTGCAGCTGCCCTGGTAATAAACTTCCCACTTTATTTATAAGTCCCAGACCTTGCCAGTGCCCTTGGCTTTGGGAAGTGAGATGAAGGCCACTTGTGTTTATTCCCCATTGCTGAAATGAGAGGCCTTTTTATTTAGTTTTTAAGAGTCTTTGTACAGTGTGATCAGGATTGAGCTGGTCTTTATTTTTAATTTATGTTTTCCTGTTGTACTGTATCCATGAAAGCACTTGTGTCTAGGCAAGCAGAAGGATGGTCTGAGCCCCAATAGTGACTTTGTTCAGAAGCCCGTGGCCCGATCTGAACTACAGTTTTGTTTTCTCAGTTAGGTGTCAGGGAACCGGTCTGGGAGAGAGATCTTTGAAAAGTTTCCTGGATCTGCCATGTGAGCTTAGCTGAAAAAAGGCTTTGCACTGAAAAGTGCAAGAGAGACTTTGTGAGCTTTGATGAAAAACTCTGACTATTGAGAGTACATTCTGGGTGTTTTGACTCAGAACTTGTCTCCTAGAAGACCTTGAGCAAAAACTCTTGACTCCGTTTCTTTATCTGGAGAATGGAGACTAGTCATCCTCTGTCCCCCTGTTGCATTATCAATGTGAAAAATAAACATCGCAGAATACGTTCTTCGAGCTTCCTAGGAAAAGCTTGGAGCTGATGATTCCCTAAGGGATGCCACAGTGGTGAGATGACTAGTGATGATGACAATATTGAGGTCTTTGCTTTGATGTCCTTGAACCCAGAGGGACAGCTCCTTGATGAAGGCCGCTGCGTAGAGAGCACTGAGTGCTCCTGTGTGCACTCCGGGAAGCACTACCCTCCAGGCGCCTCTCTCTCCCAAGACTGCAACACCTGGTAATTGGGCTGCACAACGTGGCCTGGGAGAGCTGCCCAGGGGGTTGGATGCGGGGGAGCTAGGGCAGTAGGGCAGGGGCAGGTGGCATAGCATCTGGCCTGGGCTGAGGGAGAAGAGACTGAGGTGGAGGGATGGGGGGTTGGGGTGTTGGGGAGTGTGGGATGGATGTGGCCGGCACTGAGGGGGACCAAGGATTCAATGACAGATAAGACTAGAAGAGGGGGCCCTCAGAGAGGGCAGTATCCTGTACACACATATCTCTAGCTGTCCCTCCACACTGCTTTGATGAATGACCCTGTCCCATATAACAGCCACTACACAGCGTGCAGGTCCTTCTCTCCTTAAATCTCTTAACATGCTAGGTGGTAGGACATGGTGGTGCCCTCCGTGACTCCCTGCAGTTGGCCAGGCCCAACCTAGTTCTGTCCCTGCTTAGCTCCAGTCAACTCAAAGGGCTTCTCTGGATGTCGCCTCTGGCTGGCTGTGCCTGTCCCCTCTGGCCTCCAGGCTGCCTCCCTGTGTCTTTCCCTGGGTGGCAGCTTTTGGCTCCGGCTGCGTGCTCAGGATCTCAGTCAGCTGCCTGACGTGGCAACGGCTGGTGTTCTCTTGCTCTCTGCCACCAGCTGTGTGTGGATTTCTTCATACCTGTGTAGGTTTTCAGGGACATCAGATACCCTGGGTTTTCTTTCTCTGCATTTCTTCCCCTTGGCAGTGTCACCAAGATTCCTTGGTGGCCAAAGCCCTGCCCGGTACAACTTGAACTTCATGAAGAGTCCTCCAGCATCAGCTCCCATCTCCCTCCAGATCTCTCCTTCGGGAGCTGTGTTAACTGTGCTGAGCTCTAAATCTGTTCACGCCACTTGTGTTTGCAGAACTGCCAATGACTTGTGCTTCTTCCCCAACAGCATTTGCCGAAATAGCCAGTGGATCTGCAGCAATGAAGAGTGCCCGGGTAGGTGACCTTTCCCCTCTCTCTTCCTTCCTTCTCTCAATGGAAAGGCATCTCCTGTCTTACCAGACGAAGGAGGGCCACACCTCAAGGTAGCGAGAAGTCGTCCCGTCTGCACAGGTGGGACACAACTATCTGACCACAGCTCTAGTTTCAGACGCCTAGAGCATCTCCCAGGCCAGAGCAGGGGAGCCAGCCGGGGCACAGTTCTGGGGAGCCCTGCTCTGGCTGAAAGGGAACAGTGCACCTGGGCTCAGGCAGTATTGCCCTTTCCTCATCACCTGTTTGCTCAAAGGATTAAGTATGACCTGTACGGTCATGACCGACTAAACAGAGGCTACAAATGCTTTGGAAAATTAAGAGGAAGAAGGGCTGGCTTGGTAATTCTTTAGGCTTGAAGGGAGAGTTTTAGTGGAATTTTCTGAAATGCTTGATATGAAGACCGTGGCATGATCCAAGAGTTAAGAGAACCAGGTCTCCAAATGACTGCCCTGCTCTGTTCTCACCCAGAAAATCTGTTTAGGAAAATGTGTTTTACAATCTCTGCCCTTTGCTTTCCTTTCGGTTGGGCCCCAACTCTATTCTGTTTACTGTAAACTGTGTCCATTCAGAGCTCCCTCTGCCTCACCCTGCAG
>NW_003852499.1:2669698-2677849 GCF_000181295.1 Otolemur garnettii
GGTTATCCTTTGTCCAATCCTTAAAGAAATCAAGAAGGACAAAAGATGACTCTTGAAGGTGCTATCTATTCTACCTGTCAACATAACCACACCCTGTGAAAGACTCAAGGAGCCCTTTGAAAGACATATGAGCTGCTGCAATTAATGTGAAAAACTTAATATTGAAATAATAAGCATTATTGTATAAGATATGTGAGCCACAGTAGATGGAATTAGGAATTCAGCTTATTGTGTTCGTTCAGACTGACTACGACACATCAGATTAGGAAGTCTTAACAACCACTAACTGTAGGGAGGGTTTCCATCCATTATCCCCTGGCCTTCCATTCATCCAAGCACTATTTGAACACCCACTATGTACACGGTAGACTGCTTGAGGCAGATAGGTCTTTAATCCAAAATCTAGATGATAACTTTGGTGAGGATACAGGAAGTTCTCTTGTTACCTTGATGGGAAGATAGCCAGTTCCAATTCTGTCTATTGAATAGGCTGATATTTTGCTAACAAACTAAATCAAGGGTGTCCAACCTTTTTTTTTTTTTTTTTTTACCTCCACTGTACATTGGAAGAAACAAAGTCTTCTTGGGCCACACATTAAATACACAAACACTAACGAACACTGAGCAAAACAAAGGTCTGTGCACAATTTGTATGATATCTGATGTTGCAGATAAATAAGACAGGCCTCAAATAATCCACATGCAACCCGAGGGCCACAGGTTGGGCCCCCCTGCATGACTCAGCTTTTCTCTGCATTCTCAAAGTCCCAGCTCTGACCTTTCTCTTATTCTGGAGTTTGGTTGATCATTGCCTCCTCATCCATCTCCATCCATGGCGCCTGGGCATATTTCTACACCTTGCCTCATGAATCAGCAGGCTGTGAGGCTGCCTTATGCTCCCAGTGTGATGACTTCAGGAAGAGCTTCTAATGGGAAGAATAGACAGGAAGGTTCTGGAAGGGGATACGCTTGATTCTGCTTATAAAGCAAAGAACAGACTGGGGGTTCTCTGCAGACCCTGGAGTAGTATACATTGTGAATCTCAGAAATAGAGAAGTTGGTTTTGATTCTTTGGAATAAGGTGAGTGTGTACTACTTATTTATTGCTGTGTAACAAATTGTCCCCAAACCAAGCAGATTAAAACAATAAACATTGACTCATAGGTTCTGTATATCAAGAATTTAGGGACTGGCCAGGCGTGGTGGCTCACACCTATAATCCTAGCACTCCGGGAGGCCAAGGCAGCTGGATTGCTTGAGCTCACGAGTTTGAGACCACCCTGAGAAAAAGTGAGACCCCCATCTCTATTAAAAATAGAAAAACTGAGGCAAGAGGATCACTTGAGCCTGAGTTGGAGGTTGCTGTGAGCTATGATGCCACAGCACTCTACCCAGGGGATGACTTAGCTGGGTGCCTCTGGTCCAAGAAATCTCCTGAAGCTACAGTCAAGATATTACCTGGGACTCTGGTCTCATCTGAAGGCTTGACTTAGGAGGTGGGGGGATGACTTTGGAGCTCACCGACGTGCTAGTGGCAGGCATTCCTGCCTTCCCATGTGGATTTCTTCCTGGGGCTGCTTTGTGACATGACAACTGGCTTTCCTAGGGCGAGTGACTGCAGAGTGAATAAGAGTACAGCCAAGACAGAAGCCACAGTCTTTTAAAAACCCGATGTCTGGCTCAGTGAGTATAGCAGTGGTTACCGTGCCAGCCACATACACCGAGGCTGGTGGGTTCAAACCTGACCTGTGCCAGCTAAACAGCAATGATAACTGCAACAAAAGAATAGCCGGGTGTTGTGGCGGGCGCCTGTAGTCCCAACTACTTGGGAGGATGAGGCAAGAGAATCATTTAAGCCCAAGAGTTTGAGGTTGCTGTGAGCTGTCACGCTACAGCACTCTACTGAGGGCGACATAGGGACACTCTGTCTCAAAACCAAAACCCAAAAACCAAAAAACCTGATCTCTGAAGTGACACCCCCATTTCTGGTGTCTTATATTCAGTAGAAACAAATAACATATCCAGTCTGTTCAAGAGGAGGGAGGGGCTGCATGAAGACAAGAATATAGGAGGTGGGATCCCTGGGGGCCGTCTTAGAGGCTGCCCAGCCCCAATGTATGTGAGTAATGGGAGGGGGAGGAAGAGCCCAGGAGAGTGGAGGTCAGTGCTGGGAAGGGGCTAGGCCTTGATGCTCCTGTGCTCCCTGCTATCTCTACCTGCTAGATGGGTGTTAGGGCAGCCTAAGGCAAAATTGTGGCTTCCTCATAGCCTGCAGACTTCCCTTTCTGTGACCTCAAGGCTCTCTTCTCTTCCTCTGCGAAACACCCTGCCTAGGGAAGCTCCACTAACTCAGTTCCCATTGAACTGTAAATGTTTTGTTAGGGTTAAGGTGAGAGGCAGCTTGCCTGTTCACAGAGCCTGTTCATCAAATAATTAAACCTCTTGTGGAATCTCACTCAAACTTCTAGTGGAAGCACACAGAAGGTACTTTTCTAGAGCTGGGAAGAGGTGGGGGAAGCCTTTTCATTTGTGTCCAAAATCCCATGAGCTTGTGAAGATGGCGCAGAATGAGGGCTGGGAACCCAGGCTCTGGACTCCGGCAGCCTGGTTGGAATTCCAGTTTTATCTCTTCCTATCTGGGTGACTTTTGGCAAGTTACTTAATGATTTGCAGCCTTAGTTTCCTAATGTGTAAACT
Organism: Otolemur garnettii; assembly: GCF_000181295.1. NCBI lineage: Eukaryota > Metazoa > Chordata > Mammalia > Primates > Galagidae > Otolemur > Otolemur garnettii. The sequence goes on from NW_003852499.1 coordinate 2,672,396, forward strand.
AGGGATCATGACAGAAGCTTTATCCCATGGCTCTTGAGAGGCTGTTATCACTCAACACACAGCAAAGGCTTCACAGAGTGTGGAAGCAGCTGTTTCATTAAACAGGGCCAGAGAAGGAGCCCAGAATGGGCAGGGGTGGTGTGGTGGGTGTGGCTGGGGCAGGTAGGGCAGGAGGGTGGGACCTGCCCCGGTCAGCAGGGGAGGCCTTGGTGTAACCTGTTACTCATTTGTTGGTAACTTCTGGTGGATTCTAACATAGCCCTGTAATCTGACCTTGGGATTCCAGGTCAGTGATATCTCCATGCAGGAAGGTAGTAAACCCCACATCGTTGGCTAACAGACTGCAATGAGTAAAACAGGATAGCTCTCCTCTGGGGAAAGAGGGTATTTCTAGGTGCCTGGGTGAGCCTGGGGGTTCTGACACTGCCAATTCACAGGGTCTCCATCTGCCCGTCCTGGCCCCTGCTAGAGTTTCTGGGGTCCCTTAGACCTCTTTCAGGCCAGGCTGATGTATCATATCTCATAGCCAAGGCCTCCCTCCACCTAGTCACTGTATTCAGACCCAGCTGTCCGCATGCCCCTTGGCAAGTGGCGATGTGTGTGTCCAGGATCAGAATGACACCAGGCTTGACCCTAAAGAAATCAGGCTCATGGAACTGGAGGAGCCACCTCTTGAGGCAGTACCGAGTGGTATCAAGTGCTCTGGGCTCTGGAGCCAGACGGACTGCCTGTTCTCACCCTCCGGTTTGACCACAGTGGTACCTTGGGTGAGTTTCACTTCTCTGTGTTTAGTTTCCTCATGTGTAAACTGAGAATAACGACTACTGCTTCACCGGAGCAGTAAATAAGGCGGTTCCCACTCAGCACTTAGACACGCATCTTGCACTTTGGGTTGAGATCATGTTACTGTGACTTGAAAGCAGCCTGTGGTGGAAATTTGCATGTAGAAGGTCTGAGTTGCTTTGCTAAAGGCCTGTGGGCTGGCATTTCTTTGGTGGAGGCTGCAGGGATGGGCTGGGGAATGGACGCACACGTTCCCAGCAGAGCAGCGGCGTCCAGGGCTCACTGCAAACCAAAGGGTTTGTTTAGAAGAGGTGATTCGCTTCCAGCAGACGAGAGATTTCTTTTTGTTTTTTTCCGTAAGGGAAGATATTTCTTCATGTAGGAGCGGGTCTGCTTTAACTTCTAGATGTTCTACTTTTTATGTGATTTGAAGAATCCCCTGCCTTTTATTCATTCAAACTTTCAGTGCCCACCTCTCTGTCTGGTGGGGGGCCTGCTGTTTGGGGGGCACTACCTGTTGACTGACTGATGGGGCTTATTCTAGTGTCCCGTCCTGGGCACAGGGTGGGTGAGCCTGGCCATGTGGTCTGGTGTTCTGGTGGACATTCCAGCTCTCGTGGCTGACTGCTACCCAGCAGCTCACCCATCCGTTGTCCTGAGTTTCCTGTGTTTGCAGCTCTGTCCCTCAATTGTACCAAGAAGATAAGCTAAGTATAATATTTAGACTTCTGATTCCCGAGAAACTTGGGAACACAAGTCAGTGTGGGTCAGAGCAGGAAATCAGATCAGAGGATTAGATTCGAGCCCTGAAAGTTTTGCTTTCGAATACTTGCACGTTTTCTCATTGACCCCTCTTTTCCCGGGCATTGTCAAGGATAACAGAAGTCCAATGGCTTATTCAGATAAGAGCACTCTTGAGAAAACAAGAAAGGTTGGGCAGGAATTTCCACTCACTTTACTGAAACAGGGTCAAGACATTTGACACAAAGGACCACATCGCTCTGTTGGTAGTAGAATGATAGTGATTTCTGAGAAGTAGTTGAAGAAGGCTCTCCTGTGACCTCACTGGGTCTGGGGTCCAGCACGTGCACCATGAGCTGGGGTACCAGCAGGCCCACTCATGTTACCTGTTCTGCTCTGATTTCCACGAACATCTGCCTCTCACTCTTGCATTTCTTGAGGGGCAGTGGAAGGAAAGGTAACGCTGCCCAGAACTGTCTGGGGCCTCTTTCCTTTCTCCTAATCTTGTCTGGGCTGGGTGTGATCTCCTGCCTCATGCCATCCTAGAAAGCAGAGGGACATACAACCAGTTGCCTGGGGCTGCCCACCCCCATCCCTGTAGCAGTCAGCACTGCCTGGGCAGTGGTGAGATCATGACAGATGGCCTCTCGGTCTCCCATTGGCCCCACAAGAGTCACAGCAGAAGCTTGCCTCTGAGGAGGCCCTAGAGCTGACCCTTGACTCCAACTCTCTACTGCTGAGCTCTGACATTGTCCCCACCTTACCTCCCTCCTCACCCTGCGTTTGGGCTGCCAGCTCCGCCCACTGACCTCTAGGGACTCTCTTGGGATGGGGCTTTGTCCTAGAGTCCCTCCCAACAGCTGAAAGACAGCTGAACTGCTGGACAGTCCATTCCCTGGACTAGGTGCTATGCAGGCTCTGAGGCTGCTACCAGAGGCTGGCCCTGACCTGGGGGAAGCGCAGGACCCTGGCAGTGGCTATGAGGGAGCAGTGGAGGTGGGAGGGAGCTGGGAGTCCGGAGTGTGGGTTTGTGGGTTTTTGGCCCAGCACCCCACCTTCCTAGCTGCTCCATCTGTAGAGAGGCCTAGCTTTGACATGTTACAGCTTTTTTTTGAGACACAGTCTTACTATGTCGCCCTCAGTAGAGTGCTGTGGTGTCACAGCTCACAACAACCTGAAACTCTTGGGCTCAAGCGATTCTCTTGACTCTGCCTCCCAAGTAATTAGACTATAGGCACCTGCCATAACGCCCAACTATTTTTTTGTTGCAGTTGTCATTGTTGTTTAGCAGGCCCAGCCAGGTTCAAACCCACCAGCGCCGGTGCATGTGGCTGGTGCCCTAACCACTGAGCTCTGGGCACTGAGCCAGAGTCCTCTTGTGGGGAAACAATCCGTGTGAAGTTGCAGAGAAAGGGCACCCTACTTGCATATGCATTCCACCTCTGCTCGCCAGGAGACTTCCCCTCACCACCCATTCTTCCCCTTTCCTCTTTGTCCCTCTAGGAGAGTGTCTTGTCACAGGTCAATCCCACTTCAAGAGCTTTGACAACAGGTACTTCACCTTCAGTGGGATATGCCAATACATGTTGGCCCGGGACTGCCAGGACCACTCTTTCTCCATTGTCATTGAGACCATGCAGGTGAGCCTGGCCAGGATGGTTGCTATGGCTGCAGCCCCCCCCCCCCGGGGGGGGCCTGCAGGCCATTGCTTTCTGTGCAGGAGGGAAGATCCTTCTTCCAGGCTTCAGTTAGCCCCTCATTCTTCCAGAAACCCTACCCATATCTCTGTCCCTAGATGTAGGAGAAGGAACCCTGCCTGCTGACCACATCATTCAGGGCTGGCTTGGCTCCCAGAGAAGCTTCCGTGGGTACTTCAGGTCCTGCCTGTTGCCCTCCTGGTGAACCCCTGCTGTGTGAAGCTGGGTGACTGGGGTGGGGGCAAGGAGCAATATCTGCCATTCTGCTCTGCTGTGGCAGGTTGTAGACGTATTTTCTTTAGAAAACAGCAAAGATGAAGACAAATAGAGTGCCGAAGTCCCCCGATTCTCTTTGGAACAATAAGCCCAAGGAACAAGCTGAGCCAGAGGCCCATGGTTCTTTATAAAGACCAGGCCAGGATGAGAAAGGGTGTGGAAGAGGTTGGGCTTAGTACCTGTACAACTCTAGGGGTCCCACTGACAGTGTTTTGTGAGAATGGAGCTGTAGTCAGCGAGAAGACTAGAGGGTCTCTGGAGCTGGGCCTTTCTCTGACTCAGTAGGTATTCGGCTGGGGTGCTGGACTGGTAAGGGGTACTATGGGATCAGCCTGCACCCTCTCTTGGCAGTGTGCTGATGACCCTGACGCTGTCTGTACCCGCTCAGTGACCATTCGGCTGCCTGACCTGCACAATGGCCTCGTGAAGCTGAAGCATGGGGGAGGAGTCGCCGTGGATGGCCAGGATGTCCAGGTCCCCCTCCTGCAAGGTGGGCTTCTCCTGCTCCACTAGGCCCGGAGCTGCCTGGCTTGCCCCAAAGTGCCCCTTCTTCTCAACATGGTCACTGCCCACTCACACCTCTTTGTAGGATGTGATGGAGAGTTCTCTTTGGAGGGAAGGGTGGGGATACATCTCTGTGAGAAGGGAAGGCTTCCTGGAGGAGGGTAGACTAGAGGAGGAAGCTGCTGAATACCTGTAGATAAGGAGACTTTTTGAGACCTGAGAGAGAGTAGATGGGAAAAGGAGCCCAGAGGAGTCTCACTTGGCTTGAGTCCAAGAAGTGAGTTGAGTCTTGGTCAGGTGGTTCTGGTTTTGCCTAGAGGTGGGACAGAAGCAGAGACTGATTCTGAGAGGTCAGGGTGGCTGGTGATGGTCAGAACGGAGGATGCCACTTATGGTAAGGCTTGGTGACCCTCTGGCCTTTACAGTGTCTGGTCAGGTTGCACTGTGCCTGTCATAGCAAAACTGTTTTTGCACAGTACACCCCCCAAGCTTCACCCTCAGAGTGGCTCTCAGACTCTTCCTCCTCCCCCCAAATTCCTCACCAACCTGTGGTTCATTTTCCCAGCACTGCACACAGTGGATAGCAGGTATACTGGGTGTCTGTGAATGACAATGCTCACGTGTCTCCTTATGAATTGGGATGTTTGTTGTGCCAGGGCAATGGATATGTTCCCATCTGACTCCACCTTCCTGCAGCAGTGAGAACTCAGTTCTGGGGACTGTGTAACTCAGCCCGGAGACGCTGTACGAGGGCAGAGGGTCCATGGCAGACTCTGGAGTCTTGGGTTCAACAATAGACGAGAGTCTAAAGCTGAGGCTACAAGAGCCTCTGCTGCCCTCCTGTGGCAGCATGGGGAATGGCAGGTGACTGCCAAAGGCTCCTTTCTGGGGAACCTTATTTGCCCTCTGTCCACTGGGACTACCCTTCTTCCTGAGACCCTCTTAAGTCTCATGGATACCCCATCTGCCCCTACTCATTGCTGTTCATTGCCTCTATCCTCTTGAGACATCCTGTCTCCTCCCACAATACATCTGCCTGCTATCACCCTGTCTTCCTCCACCTGTTCTGTTGGGCTCCAGGTGATCTCCGCATCCAGCACACGGTGATGGCCTCTGTGCGTCTCAGCTATGGGGAAGACCTGCAGATAGACTGGGATGGCCGCGGGAGGCTGCTGGTAAAGGTAGGTCCGCTTTGGAGGCACTGCCTTTCTGCAGCCCAACCCTTACAAAGTACCCCTTGTGCTCTGAGCAGAATGGCTCTGTGTGGTGGGAGAAGAATTTCTTTTTCCTCATGCCCTACACCCCCAGAGCTAGGAACAGACCTCTCTTGTATATGAGAAGCTAGTGTTTGTTCTCTGGATGCCTCTTGTTGGACCCGGGGAGTCTCCCTTCTGGAGGTTGGGTATTCCAAGGGCTTCTTGACTGGGATAGGCTCTTTTTTTTTTTTTTTTTT
>NW_003852499.1:2678045-2683731 GCF_000181295.1 Otolemur garnettii
GGGCCCAGGCTGGGGATTCGAACCCGCCACATTAGGTGTATGTGGCTGGCGCCTTAGCTGCTTGAGCCACAGGCGCCGAGCCTGGGATAGGCTCTTGTGGGGCTGGGAAGGGGCCAGATTTGCTGTCCAATATCCTGGCTGAGATGAGGCCTGGAGATAGGTGTATCTCCCCAGGTGCCCACTATGGGCACAGGAAGAGTCCCACTGGAACCCACAGCCAAGAGAAAGTCACCCCCTCTGCTGGGGAGAGGTTTGCACAGGGGACTACCAAATTCCTCCTCTGGACAATGGGACTCTGACTCTATGGGCGACTTCTTCTTGTTCTCTGTGGGCCTAGAATCTCATGGAATAGCAATTCATACCATTCCCCATCCTTCCATCTACCCTGTTTCCCTTGAAATGTCCTCAGCAGGTAGGCAGTGTGGGTATTATTACTGCCATCTTATAATTGAGGCAGCTAAGGGATGCGGAAGCAGAGAGACTGTCCATGTTCCTAGACTTTCAGAGCCAGAATCTAATCCTCTGACCTGGTTTCCTGGTCTGACCCCCCACTGCCACCCATTTATCACAGAGCAAGTATTAATTTTCTACCAAGTGCCTTTCCAGTCAGACCAGCGGTTCTCAGGTTTTGGTCTCAGGATGCCTCTACACTCTTAAGAATTATTGAGGGCCCCAAGATCTTTTATGAGGATTATATATAAATACTGAAATTAAATCAGAGGCATTTAAAATATGTATTTATCAATCCATTAAAAACAACAACAGTAAATCCACTGTAGATTAATATAAGTATTTTTGTCTGAAAAATAACTGTTTTCCAAAACAAAAATAAGCAATGAGAAGAATACCGCTGTTGTACATTTCTGCACATTTCTTTAATGGATGGCTTAATAGAAGACAGCTGGATTTTCATATCTACTTCTGCAGTCAGTCTTTTGCAATAATTTGTGTCATGTAGCCTCTGGAAAATTCCATTGTATGCTTGTGAGAGAATGAGAAGGGAAAACACAAATGTCTGCATATTATCATGAAGAGTTGTGGTCCCATAGGCCCCTAGAAAGGGCCTTAAGGACCTTCAGCCCCAAGACCACACTCTGAGAACAGCAGTCCTGGATCCTGTTAGGGTCCCTGGGAGTGCCCCCTGCATGCTGGGTCAGAGTCCCTCGTATAATCCTGGGAAGGGTGTTGGGCATCCCGGCTGAATCCTGGCTTCCTCCCTTCACATGAGGCTATGCTATTTCTCTTGTCTTAGAGTCCCTGAGGGATTTCAAACTAACTCTTTTTTTTTTTTTTAATAAAAAATATACCTCTGACCATAGACCATAGAGTAGAAAGGTCTGGGAGATCTTCTTGTTTCCAGCTGGAAATAAAGAACCATCATTTCTAGAGCAAGAGGAACTTTCCCAGGTCTCATAACCATAGTGACAGGGTGAAGATCGGAATGGGGGTCTCCTGGCCCCTGGACCTGGATCTTCAAGGCAGCACCTCACCTTAGCCATGCCACTTCTCCGAACCCTCCCTGCCACAGACAGCTGCTCTCCCATCCATGAAGTCCCTCCCCTCGGTCAGCAGGGCCATGGCTTCTCGCTCTGGGACCTGCCCTTCCTCTCCCCTGAGGGGGACAAAGGTTGACTTCTTTCTGTGGGAAGGGATGTGGGATTATTTCTGGGTGTGTATTTTGGTCAGTTTAGCTAACGAGAAGAGGATTTCCTTGGTTAGACTCAGGACAGGGTCAGAGGACCTCACAGGCTGTGGGATTGGCTTACGGGTTTGATGTGAAGCAGGAATGGGACCCTTGACATGGAGCAGGGGCACCTCAGAATGCTAATCCCAGGGTCTTGGGGACTGCAGTGTGAGGGAGATGGTGCTGCCAGGGGCTACTGCCTCTGAGTGCCTGTCCTCCTGGGGCCACTCCTTCTGATTGCCTGCCCTTCTGGGCGTGCTCTGTCCCCATGGAGCTAGAGGTCCAGGCAGCAAGGCTCTGGCCAGTGGAAATCAGGCTTTGTGTGTGCTCTTCCCTGCTCATCTGGCTATGTGTGGGGCCCAGCTCAGCCTTGGCAGGGTGCAGTGGGAAGACCCTCTGGTAATATTCCCTCTTTGTCAGAACTGGGCAGAGCAGAGGTTTATTTCAAACTGCAAATGCCTCCTCTAAGTATCAGACTCTGCAGGGCTCTTGCCAGCCACAACCTGGTGTCCATGGGCATATTCACAGTTCTGACCCCTGGCTGACCTGATCCTGAGATTAAGAAGAAGACATAATTTTAGAGAGTGGTGGTGAGCAAAGGAGAGAAAGAAAGATGCTGAGTTGTGGGGAGGGGAGGAAGGCTCATCACCAGTTGTGCTGCTTTGCCCAGCCTGACCTTGACTGCTGGCTTTGTACTCTAGCCCATGTTAGGAGGAGAATCTAGTTGATTCATTCATTTGTTCAGTGGTTCATTCATTCAGCAAATATTTATTGAGTGCCTGCTGGCACTGGTGTGGTCTGAGGGTGTCCTCCCCAAATTCATCTAACTCCCAGGGGTTGTTGAAATTCTGACCCCTAAGGTCTGGTATTATTAGGAGGTGGGTGGAGACTTTGAGAGGTGATTAAGAATGAGATCTGTGGCTGTCACCATTTTCCATTCTTGGTGGCAGCCTGTCTGCTTGCAGATGCTCTTAAAAAAATCTCTGCAATTAACTCAAAAAAAAAAAAAAAAAAAGAGATCTGTGCTCTTGTAAAAGACCCCAGAGAGCTAGCTATACCCTCCCACCATGGGAGGACACAGCTAGAAGGCTCCATCTATGAACCAGACATCCGAATCTGCTGGCGCCTTGATCTTGGACTTCCCAGATTCCAAAATTGTAAGAAATAAAATTTCTGTTGTTTATAAGTCATCCAGCCTATGGTATTTTGTTATCCCAGCTTGAATGGACTAAGGCAGGCACCATTCTGCAGTGAAACAAAACAGAAAAATCCTTACCTCATTTAAATTCTAGTGGGGGGAGACAGACAAAGAAAGCAAACAAGTATATTGTATTATATATTGGAAGGTGATAAATCCCAGGCAGATAAATAAAGCAGAGAAGGGGGCAGGAAGTGCCAGGGTTGGGGAATTTAAACGTTAAATGGGGAGGTCAGGGAGGGCCTTGGTGCCTAATGTGACAACACTTGATGGTGGTGGAGCAAACAAGGAGTCATTACTCTGTTCCCCTTCTTGTTCACAATACTTACATGGTTACATTTTATATGGGGCTGAAACTTTCTACTGGATTGTTCACAGGGCATCTTGGTAAGTCAGAGCAGGAAGGGGCTCCAGGAGATGACCTTGGGGGGCACAGGCTTAGCACCTGAGGGCTTCAGAACACAGGCAGGTCATCAGCCTTGGTAATGACCTGTAGAGTGGGAGTCAGGACTCTTGCCTTCCAGCCCTGCTCTAACTCTGAATCAGGGTTCTCTCAACCGAAACCAGTGGTAACCCTCACTGTACTTCCACTTCACTCCTCTGAATGTGCACTTTGTGCTCAGAACTTTCTCCAGTTCTGACAATAAGCTGCATGCCGATGGCCTGGAATTTGAATCCTGGACCCCTCTTGGTCATCCCACAGCAGGCTGTCCCAGAGTCCTCCCTGACCCCACTTCTACCCATCACTAGCCCCTACACTTCCCAGTCCTCTTTGGGTGTGGTCTTTTCTCTTCAATGACGCTCAGAGGCTGGGTTAAATGCAGGAGATTAGGGGGAAGGTGTTGTTCCTTGTCATCAAACAGGAGCTCCAAGAGGGCTTGGAGCACACCCACTCCACCTTCGTGTGGAGTACACGTGTGTGACCCACACCACTGTCCTTTAGAGGGGCTTGAGTTTGCATGTGACTCCTGTGGGTGGCAGCCCACTGGCTTAGCCACTCTTCTGACAGGCACAGCGGGCAGATAGCAGGGTGGTGGGGCTCAGCCTGCCTACTCCTCCCAGCTCTGCCCCTGCTTCTGTGACCTTAGGCAAGTCATTCTTCTCTGGGCCTCCGTTTTTTCCTGTCTTTAAATGACCAGATAATCTCTAAAATCCCTTCCCACGGGACAGATCTCTGACTAGTGATTTAGGAGCAGGGATGGAGCGAGGAGGCTTACCCCTCAGTTGGCTTTATACTTTTTTCTTCTACAGCCCAGGGTTTAGCGGTCTTTTATTAAACTCATATTTATTTTTCACTGGGGTAAATTTTCTGATTAAAATAATCCCATTAGCGAAACAACACTGTTGCTGCTTTGGCAGCAGCGGCTCCAAGGTGGTCTGGCCTCTCCCGCAGCTGTCCCCAGCCTATTCCGGGAAGACCTGCGGCCTGTGCGGGAATTACAACGGCGACCAGGGCGACGACTTCCGGACCCCTGCAGGACTGGCGGAGCCCCTGGTGGAGGACTTCGGAAATGCATGGAAGTTGCACGGCGACTGTCAAGACCTGCAGAAGCAACACAGCGACCCCTGTGCCCTCAACCCGCGCCAGAGTGCGTGAGCCTGGGGGGAGGCGCCGATCCCGCTGGGCCCCCACGTCCCAGCGCGCTCCACGGGACAGTGCGCTCGCCGCGGGTGTGGGGAGCGAGGGATTTGGGGGTGGACCTTTGGTGTTACCGTCAGCATCTCATTATCTGCATCTGGAACAGTTGCTCTTCAAAGTCCCTTTACTGAGAGCCAGACCCGGTGAAGGAAAAGGATAGTACACGGTCCCCACCCTTTGACGTTCTCAGGCTACTGCAGCCGCCCCCACACCCACTCAGTTAAATTTACCGTAGGATACCTGGACTGGGCGGGACTGGAGGTCAGCTGTGTTAGCATCTCTGGACGTGCCCAGGTGCCCCCCCCACCCCCCCGCGAAAGACACCCTCATGGCGGCGACCCCCTCCCAGCAGAACGGACTCCCCTTCTTGGGCATAGGGTCCCTTTCGCAAACTCACCCTGGTACCAGATCCCCACCACGGAAAACATCCTCCCCCCGCTGCAGGACCGAGCCCCCCCTTTCCCCAGGCATATCCCCGCCTGTGACAGACCCTCCCACGGAAGACACCCTTTCCATGGTCCTCTCGCGGCAAGCCCGCCCATTTATGCTGGCCCCTCTCCCCCGCAGCCAGGTTCGCCGAGGAAGCTTGTGCGGTGCTGAAGTCCCCAGCGTTCGCCGCCTGCCACCCCGCGGTCAGCCCGCTGCCCTACCTGCGCAACTGCCGCTACGACGTGTGCGCCTGCTCCGACGGCCGGGAGTGCCTGTGCGACGCGGTGGCCAGCTACGCGGCGGCCTGCGCCCGAAGAGGCGTGCACATCGCGTGGCGGGAGCCCGGCTTCTGCGGTGCGTGCCCGCTCCGCCCGCCGCCTCTCAGGGCTGCCCACCCTGTCGCCAGGGCGCCCTGCGGTCTCTGTCCACGTGGGCTTTTCAGACACTTTCTCTGCATTATTTCAGTGTTAAGGGGCCCCGAGACATTTTGACAAGCAAGGGTCGTGGGAACGATTCATTTGCACCTACTTTCCCCTTCCACCTCCCGACAGGATATGGCAGTGGGGACTGGCTCCCCCACAGGCGAGGCCAGTTACTCTGGCCATTCCGGGAGGGGGAGGACGTGTTGGAACCCCTAGGCCTTGAGGCCTGGAACCCTGGGGTCTCTGCCAAGCTGAGATCTCTTGTGGCTGCTGCCACCTAGTGTTCGACACGTGTGCGGTCAGGTCGTGGAGTG
>NW_003852499.1:2684344-2688140 GCF_000181295.1 Otolemur garnettii
GTGGATATTCCATAAAAATAAGGTATGGTGGCTATTTTGATTTGGGGGGGGAAGTAGATGTGTTCAGGTTGAAATGGAGATGGTCGTGATGGAAGCTATGAGAACTGGTGAGAGGAATTAATCATCTGTTTGAAGAGAAGTTTACATGTGGAGGCTCTAGAAGTGCCAAAATTTTGCAATCTCATAAAAGGAGACAAAAGTTACGGTGAAAGGGAATGAGGACATAAATGCAGCAGCTGGGCACATCCCGTTCCTCTGGCTCTGTGGTGGCTTAAGGGAGTCATGGGCTAGTGGTGGGGAGAACAGAGTCTGAGTCCTCACTGGCAGCTTGCCTGCGATCACCAGCTATGTGACCTTGAGGCCTTCACTTGGCCCCTCTGAACTTCAGTTTCCTCATTAGTGTTTGCCGTTTAGAAATTGGAAAAAGCAATGAGGAGTAAGTAAGGTGCTGTTGGTGAATGTTCTTGGTTGTCTACCAATATTAGAAATTGTGCGTTATCAGTATGTTACAACAGCTGTACGGTTTCCTAATTTAGGACTTTCCCCCACAATGCTATGGGCCCATCAAAATATTCTTTAATCTCTCGTGAGCAGCTGTGCTTAACCTCCACTGAACAGAACAAGGGAAATGGGCTGACACCGTAGAAGGAGGAACTGAGATCCCATCAAAGAATTTCCTGACTCCAGAGGCTTTATATAGGCAGAAAGTGCTTTGGATGGGGAGAAACTTTCCCTGAAGGCTTTTAGGGATAATAGGACTCTGTTTCTGTGGGTTTATGTGACAAGAGACAAGGCTGGCCAGATAGCTCTGGGCTCTCCCTGTGAGCCTAGAGGGGCTAGACAGGACTCCTGGGTTCTTGCCTCCAAACTGTCTGAACTTGGAGAGTAGCTCAGCTCTGAACTATCTGAACTTAGAGAGTAGCTCAGGTCCAGCTGTCCCTTTAACCCACTGAAACCACTGAATCCATTGGTAGAAAGAGGTTATACCAATTAGAGACACCTATGGAGCAAGGTCATTGTAGAGCCAGTTTGTAGTATAATTTAAAGAGATTCAGGACAAGAGCACACATTCTTTTTCCTTGAAAAATGGTTATGCTTCTTTCATTAGGGAAGCTGAGACCATCATTCCCTGAAGGCCAGGATAGTCTTGTTCTCTGTGTATCCTTGGGAGGGATAGCCTCTGGCACACAGGGCCATGCATAGCCCCTGGTACACAGTAAATATCTGTGAAACTGATGTGCACTATTTCTTCTGGAGATGGCTAAAGGATAAATTTAATAAGGCTTCAAGTCACCTCTGGAGACAGTCTACCAGAACAAAAGACGCTCTCCAGTCTAGCAGTCCTTTAATGGATGAAATGTGTCCGTGTCATCATAGACTCAGTGGGTTGAAAGGGAATTTCATCTTTATTGCCCAACCCGCCCCATCTTAACCTACCCTCCCTCTAAATATTCATCCAATGACCCAACCTCTCTACTCTTTCTGAGAAAAATCTATGTCAAATATGACTAGAGAGCCCCTTCCTTTCTCAGCTGCCTTCCAACACCAAGTTCAAGGCGGTTGTAGGTGAGGGAGGCTGCAGGGTCTCTCCAGAGGTTCTACTCCCCTTGCTGAAGTTCATGGCCAAAGCTTACTTTTACAGCTTTGGCCATTACCTGTGAAATGCTCTGCAGGGGTTGGGTGGGAGGGCAGTTTCTGCTGTGGAAATAATTCTAATAGAAGGAGAGGGACTCTAATAGTCATGTGAGAAGTGTGCCCAGAGAGAGGTTTTCACTTCTTAGATGGCAGCTGGTCAGCAATGGGGGAAGTGTTTTGAAAGGGTGGGCGCTCCCTACCAGTCTCCTGTCCTCCTTTGGTGTCCTTTCTCTGGAATGCCCCTTCCATGTTCACCACATGCCAGGCATTCCTCTAAGGATGGAATCCATTTAACCTCTACAGACCCAGGTGGATATTATCTTACTCCAGTGAGGGTAATGCTCAAAGTCACATGGCTAGCTACTGGTGGACTTGGGGCTTGAACCCAGGTGTTTGAGATACAGAGCCCATTCTTAGTTGCTTGCTGCATTGCTACACTTCCTTCTTTCTTTTGTCTCCTGTGGGACTTCTCTGTGGGAGGCCAGGGAGGGGGAAGGCTGTGGATAGATGGGCTCTGCCCGTATTGCTGGGGGAGGTACAAGAGTGTCCCTGCTCTTTTTTTTAACCAGCATGTCCCAAGGAACTGTTTCCTTTTTAGAGTGTAATGTTTATGAGCATGAGCTTTAGGGTCATAGAGAACTGGGTTCAAATCCTGCCTCTGCTTCTTTCTGAGGGCCCTGCCCCTGACAAGTCACTTGGCTTAAGTTTCAGTTTTCTGACCAGGAATGATGAGAGAGCTAACTCACTACGTGAGGTATGAACCCTGCGTGAAGAGAAGGGCATTCAGTAGGTGCTCAATACGTGGTAGCTATTGTCATTATTGTCATAGGGATACTCTTGCCTGTCATTCTCAGTTCTTTTTAATATTTACAGCTTCAAAACCCATTGGGATTTTGATTCTGTCCTAGGATTTGAGAATTCAGAAGTGACTAGAGCATATTCACTCTGACTGAGGGGAGGAGAAAGCATGTGCTTCCATATTACAGCACAGATTTGAATGCTGAAAATGCACTTGTGCTCACAGTAGGAAATGAAGGTGATGACTATACAGATATAGTTAGGGGTCACAGCTGCTAGGGTGGCACCCCAAGTCCTAGAAGCACAGTTATTGTTGTCTACTGTTTCCACTGAGACTGCCTTCCTCTCCCCTCTCTCCAGCAATGAACTGCCCGCAAGGCCAGGTGTACCTGCAGTGTGGGACCCCCTGCAACCTGACCTGCCGCTCCCTCTCACACCCGGATGAAGAATGCAATGAGGTCTGCCTGGAAGGCTGTTTCTGCCCCCCGGGGCTCTACCTGGATGAGAGGGGAGACTGTGTGCCCAAGGCCCAGTGCCCCTGTTACCACGATGGCGAGACCTTCCAGCCTGCAGAGATCTTCTCAGACCATCACACCATGTGGTAAGTGCAGGCAGCAGGCCCAGGGGCCTTGGAATGGCAGAGCTGGAGGGGAAGATGGTCCTCCAAGTCCTTCACTTCCTGGATGGGTAAACTGAGGCCCAGGATAGGACGTGGCTTGTCCAGATTTGCACAGCACATCACCAGCTCAGTGGGCATTTGGCTTAGGTCTTCTGACTTCCATACTATGAAGGGTACTAGAATTCCAGGCCGGCAGCAGGAGTTCTTCAGTTTTACTGCACACTAGTACATGTTAGACCCCATTTCTTAACTCCAGATCAGGCTTGCTTCTGGCAGCTCTTTGCCTCTGCCTTCTGTGACGATCAGTTTCAACAGGGCTGCCATCATCGCAGAAGAAATTTGCAACAGAAAATTTGTTAGACAAACACTTACCTGTCATCTGTTCTGTCTCAGATTCTGGTTAAGAATTGTTGAATTCAAGATGAACCAGACACAGTGTGGTCCCCAAAGAAGCTGACAGTTTATTAGGGGAGTCCAGTTAAAATGTCCTGATTAGGAAAAATTTTAGATAGATATAAAAATAGAGAAAATAGTATAAGGAGCCCTAATGTATCCATTCCCAACTTCAATTATTATTGGCACTTTGACATTCTTATTTCATCTGTCCACTCTTCCCTCCTCTTTTTGGCTGAAATAGTTTAAAGAAAACCTCCAATATTGGGTGATGCCTGTGGCTCAAGGAGTAGGGCACCGGCCCCATATACCACAGGTGGCAGGTTCAAACCTGGCCCTGGCCAAAAAAAA
>NW_003852499.1:2688674-2703858 GCF_000181295.1 Otolemur garnettii
CAACGCCTGGCCATTTTTTGGTTGCAGCCATCATTGTTGTTTGGCGGGCCCGGGCTGGGGATTTGAACCCACCACCTTAGGTGTATGTGGCTGGTGCCCCAGCCGCTTGAGCCACAGGCGCCGAGCCCCTAATACCATTATTAACCTAAACATTAACCATAACTCCTTGGAGTTAATAACATCTAAGATTCAATCCATTTCACTTTTTCCTGATTTTATCAAAATATCTTTTTATGATAGGTTTGTTCCTATCAAAGCAAGATCCAAATAAGATCTGCTCATTCGGTATGAAGTTTTTTTCATTGCTCTAGTGGGATTAATTTGTAGCCCTCCTACCTCATGTACCCAAAGATGTTTTTTATACTCCTTTTAAAACAATTATTGCTATTGGGCTTGGATTTCAGTAAACATGTTGCATGTACCCACTAGTTGTGACTGCCCCAAGAGTAGAGACCATATCTTAGGCCCTGATCTACAGTTCCTAACTCAGTTCTGGCCCAAAATAGGTACATAGTAAGTGTGTACTGAGATGAAATAACTGTAACATTTGGTAGACTGGCTGTATCAGAGACATAAAAAGCCCTACTCATTCAGAAAAGGAGAAGATTATTCCCATTTAGGAAGAATTAAGGAAAACTCCATGCCAGTGTAGCTTTTGAGCTTAAGGAGGATTCCAGTAGCACAGGTGAATTGGAATGATGGGAGGAGGGTTGTTTTTGGTGGAGCAGAAGTCTAGGGACTAAAGGGCACAAGGACTAGTCCCCAGTCCCCAGGGAAGGTCCTCCGGTAGGAATAGATACAATATGAAGGAGAGATGAGACTGGAGGTTTAGGGGTCTTGGAAAGGTAAGGGAGGACTGATGCTAGGGCAGTAGGCAGTGGGGCCCCTGGAAGGTGCTGGACAGGGAGCACATAGGCTCAGGAGTACCTTTAGGGAGTGGGTTCTGGAAGCTTCGTGAGGTGTGAAGTCAGGGGCATGTTCACACAGACTGATGGAAAGTTAATAAGGCCCTGGACCAGGGGATAACAGCAGAAATGGTGAGTGGGGCTGGAAGCAGAGACGTGGGGGAAGCAGGTGGACTCACAGATGCCTGAGGTGAGGAGGTGCTTGGAGGCTGGCTGCGGGGTCCTGAACATGAGCACCCAGGTGAAGAGTGCCCGCAAGAACAGCCAAGAGCACTCTGGAGGTGGAAGGCAGGTAAAGAGTTCAGTTTTGATCTTAATGACTTTGAGTAACCAGCAGGACATCTTGGGGTAACAAAGAAGGAACCCCATCTTTGGGGGGAACAAATGGAACCAACATCTTGAATTATGGGTTTGGAATGTGGGTGAGAAAATGGTTTGGGTGGAGGTGACAGTTGTAGCCAGAAGGGGTGAGAGGCTCACTAGAGTGAGTGGGCCAAGGAGCAGATAAAAGGGTTGAGTCAGAATACGGGGGAAGGTGCAGAAGGCAAGAGGAGAGAAAAGAGGATTGCCTGGGAGAGGCCAACGATGAAAAAGAACAGCAAAAGGGTAGTACCAGGCAGTGCTATATCTGGAGGTTTGCTCTTGACCTCACTCTGGTGGTTGTTTTAGCCTGGCTATAGTTTTCAGGATATTTCTCTCTGTGGCCTTAAAATAATACTGTAGGGCAGGCAGGTCTTGCATGTTTAGTAAAGAATTTGAGGCTTCGAGAGGTTATTGCTTACCTAAATTATCCAGCAGGTAACAAGAACCCAGGAATTCTTGAACTCTTCATATTACGCTGAAAATAGGTCTTTGAATTTGGCAGTCAGGTCAAGGTGGTCTCCATTTATCGGCAGCATGATGAGGAAAAAGACCAGACTATAGAATGCGGGATCATTGGAGGACACCGCTGTGGTGGCTGTTTCACCATAACGGGGAAGGTGGTCCTGATGGCTTGCGGCAGCCCCTGGGTGAACAGGGCTGGGGACCAGTTGTGGCTTCAGGCTCTTCTCAGTGTTTGACATTGGTGACCTCTCCGTGACTGCTTCCTCCTCCTGAGTGTCCACTTCAGGCACCAGGGCTGAAAGCTATTGGGCATCCTGTCTTTCCACTTCACTTAGAAAATTGGATTTCATGGGGCAGGTGTGCCAGAAGGAACTCAGGCTATTCTTTAGACTGCAGGCTGGAGCATGAATGCTGACCATGGCCTTGAGAAGGTGGTAAGGTGGTAGGAAGGTGCAGCACAGGTGGCCTGGGTGGCTTTAGCTTTGGCTTGGCTCTCAGAAGCAGCACAGCAAGGCCAGACAGGGGCCAGGAGTTGATTTTTAACCCATCTTCAGGGCTTTTCATAAATTTAAGCTTTTGGGTCATGTCCAGATGTCAGATAGAGCAGGACATTTGGGGAGAATTAAAAAAAAAACCTGGGTATTAGTTAAAAACCAGAAGGGACAGGTTATGTATATGCCCAGAGAGGGAAGGGCGGATTCTCTTGGTCAGTCACTGAATATTTATTGAATAGCAACCATATTAAAAGTGTTCAGAATTCGGGTGGCACCTGTGGCTCAAAGGAGTAGGGCACAGGCCCCATATGCCAGAGATGGCGGGTTCAAACCCAGCCCCAGCCACAACTGCAAAAAAAAAGTGTTCAGAATTCTTACCATTATAGAAATGCAAATTAAAGCAATGAGTATGCTCTCGTATTCTGCTTGAAAAGTTAGAAATTCGGATAATGCCGAGTGTCGCAGGGCTGAGCGGCATGGTCCCCTCACCTGCTGCGATGGTGTGGCTGCTTGGGATAGCACATGCAGATTGGCTGTCTACACTGATGTCCCCACACTCTGCTCTGGGCAGATACACCCACAGAACCCTCACACGGCTTCATAAGGGCACATGCCTGGACATGCTCATTATAGTTTTGTTGGTTGTGGCAAGAAGCAAGTGACAACCTATGCCCAAGACTGGGAGACCGAGTGGGCAAAAGGCAGTGGGTACACATTGCAGAGTGTCATATAGCAGTTGGGAGCAGCAGTGAATGAATCTCAATGGAAAAGGCAAAACATGGTGCGATATCTAATGCCCTTTATATGAATTAAACAAACATATGTACAGAAGTCACACACAATGTATAGAAATGTACTCAGTGGCTCGGCACCAGCCACATACACCTAAGGTGGCGGGTTCGAATCCAGCCTGGGCCCGCCAAACAACAATGATGGCTGCAACCAAAAAATAGCCAGGCGTTGTGGTGGGTGGCTGTGGTCCCAGCTACTTGGGAGGCTGAGGCAGGAGACTTGCTTGAGCCCAGGAGTTGGAGGTTGCTATGAGCTGTGATGCCACAGCACTCTACCCAGGGGGACAGCTTGAGGCTCTGTCTCAAAAAAAAAAAAAAAAAAAAAAAAAAAAAAAAGAAAAGAAAAGAAAAAGAAATGTACTCAGTGAGAAGATTTTCACATAGTCTGGGCAAGAGCTATCTTGTCTGCTGGCAGTGGAGATAAGGAAGAGGATATGAATTCCCGTGGTATAGCTGAAGGTCAGGTCCACGGGCTTGGTGATGGATCAGCTACAGAGGATGAGGGAGAAGGCAGTGTCATGGCTGATCCTGGGTTTCTGGCTGTGAAACCTGATGGATGCTGGTATCATTCAGTGGGCCCTGGAAGAGGACCGACTTTGGTGGTGCAGATCATTTCAGTTTGGGGCATATTGAGTTTGAAGTGTCTTTGAGACCCCCAACAGGGCTATCACGTAGACACTTGAGCATATAGATCTGAGCTTGGGAGGTGAGGTCTGAGCTGTGGATGTCAATTCATGAATCTTCTCCATGAGTGAAGTTGGGGGTGTGGGTGACAGCACGGTGAGAGAAGAGAACGCTCGGGATGGAGCCCGGGGAAGGCTGGTGAACAATGTTGAAGACATCAGGTAGGAAAAGAACTGAAAAAATTCCAAAGGGGTTAGTGACAGAGAGATCACTTGTGATCTTAGCAAGCTCTGCTTCAGGGGTTTGGGGACTGGGAGCCTGGTTGGAGGGGCAGGGTGAGTGGAGGTGGGGCCGTGCAGGCAGCAGGTGTGACGCTCCTGCAGAGCTGAGCTGTGGCTTCCTTCCCTGCAGCTACTGTGAGGACGGCGTCATGCGCTGCACCCTGAGTGGAGCCCCGGGAAGCCTGCTGCCGGACACGCTCAGTGGTCCCCAGTTTCACCGCAGTGAGTACTGTAGTTGCGGAAGGCCACTTGCCTTTTGCCCAGATGCCTCACATGTGGAATCAGGGGAGAGCAGGGTGGCGCCGTCCCATGTGCCTGGTCATTCAGAAGCACGGATTCAGCTTTTCCCAGGCTTGGCCCAGTGTCTGGGTTTGTGTGAGTGATTGTCAGGTTGAGACATGCCTTTCCATGTGTACATCCAAATCATTGAGGCAAGGAGTATTTTGTTTTGTAGAAGGGAAAATACTGAATTATCTGCAAGATGGATTCAGTGAGACTCCTGTTTTGCCCATGGTTAACTTAACTCAGTGGAGAACTGTGAGTCAGCTGGTCCCCTTGATTGTGGTGACAATCACTCTTCTTTGATGGCCTCTTGTTCTCTATGGACAAGCTAATAAGGACATCTCTTTCTTTGGAAGTCTTCTCAGAGGGAGACCTGGGCCAGTTGTTCACAGTCTGAAGGTCTGAACAGTTGCTAGACTGTTTAAGGACAAGGCACAGAAAGAAGGGACTGGCCTGACACTGGGTGGGGGCGGGGGGGGCGCATTCCCATTTATGGACCCCAGGGACCTTATTTGGCTCCAGAAGATCATTCTTATTTAGAAAGAACTCTTCCAGTGTGGGGGGAGGTGGAGAGAGAGGTGGGTGACCATAAGACCCCCCCTGCCCCCAGGTCTGTGTCACTTCACTTGCTTTCCAGGGTGCCCTGGGGGAGAGGTGTGGCTCCCTGTATGACTGACTGGGCAGCATCTCTTGGCCTAGAGCTGGGGCAAGATCTGAAGCATGTGGGTGGCTTAAAAGTTGAAATCAGAACTCATGACCTCAAAGTCCCTAAAATTTTCTGTTTCTTTCTCTCCCCTGGAGCATTTGTCCCCCGCTCCCACCCCTTCTGCTACATCCTGCCTCTTTGACCCCTCTAGTCCCTGGAAGGTATTGCCTTTTTCAAAGTCAGGAAACTCCTAGAATCCTTTGCAGATTGGGAAAAGCCATTTAACCTTTTGCAATTTCTATTTCCTAACAAAAGCTTCTATACAAAAACAAGGCTGAAAATTCTGGCTTTCTTGCCCTTAGGAGATAAGTCAGTGATATAAATTAAATAATATAAGTGCCCAGAGGCTTTGGAAAGACAGATGCTATACCACTCCTCTGCTGTCATCACTATCCAGTCAGCCCTGGATCCCCACTAATTGTCAGGAAATAGGGCATGTTGGAGAGCAGAGCAGACGGCAGTCCTGCCTCCGGGGAGCATGCATTCCAGTGGGCCAGGTGGGCTGGACAGCCAGCCAGTAGTGCAATGTGTACTATGTCAGGTGGTGAGAAGGACGTGCACACTGTACCAGGTGGGGAATCAGCAAAGCAGGGAGGAGGGAGGGGAGCGCCAGTGGGTGGGGTGCTGCAAATTTAAATAGAGTGGCTGGCATGTGAGCAGAGGCCCATGTAGAGGCTTTGTGGCCTTGTGGCCTTCTCTTCCTACATTAGTTGTCACCATTTAGGAAGGGTTTTGTTGGGTCCCAATGAAGCTCTGTTTTTAGCACCCAAACCCAAGTCTTTTAAAATCTGAGTCAGCAAATTTCTGCTGATTCAATGCAAACCTGCCACAGCAGGATCAAGGATGGTGGGAAGTGCAGGGGTGCGGAGAGCCGCCCCCAGTGGGTCAGTGGTCAGAAGCTCAGATGTGTGGGTGAGGCTTTCCTCCCAGTCCTGCAGGGTTCCTGGCTCAGAGCAGACTCCACCCGAGGCGGGCATGTTTATTTCCAGGGAATGGGCAACTCTGAGTCTTGAATTGCATGATGGCCCCAAGGGACCAAAGGACAGTGTGGAAGGTGGATCCATTTTCTCCTTCCCTAATCACCCCTCGCATTTTATTACCTTCAAGGCAAAAGGAGTCTGTCCTGTCGGCCCCCCATGGTCAAGCTGGTGTGCCCTGCAGACAACCCACGGGCAGAAGGACTTGAGTGTGCCAAGACGTGCCAGAACTATGACCTGGACTGCATGAGCACGGGCTGCGTCTCTGGTTGCCTCTGCCCCCCGGGCATGGTGAGCCCCTCTGTGCGGGGCTGGTACCTTCCCTTTCATTTTCCTGCAGAGAGGGATGAATGAGGGGCGGTAGAGCCGGAGAGAGGAAGAAACAAACGCCAAACAAGGATGATGATGGGGGCTGTCAGGGGAGTCTTCTGTGACTGGGTCAGTCACCAGAGTCAGGGAGGGAGTTAGTAGGAAAATGTCCGGGGTTGACCCGGATGGGATCTGACAAAAATAGAAGAGCTGGTAGGAGTGCTGTAGGCAGCAAAGAGAGTATTTCCATAAAATACAAGTAAAAACAGGATCTCCACTAGAATTTTCCCTAGGGCTGCATTCTGTGGCATGAAGAGGGAGGGACACACATGTATTTGTGTATAATTTGCATTTTTGTTTATAACTTTCCACTTCAAGAGAAGACATTGATCCCTGTCATGCCGTTAGCCAGCCCTGGGCCTGGCAGGTCTCTTCCCCACACTGAACCTTGACTTCTTCATCTGTAAAGTGGGTTGGAGGTCTTGGCAAGCTCTTCATGTTCCAGGATTTGGGTGCTGGGGCTATGAGCAGAGGCCTCGCGTGGTCCAAGGCCACGCTGATTTGCATTTGCCTGGTTCCTGGTGCATCTTTCAGAGCTTCTGCTGGTGGAGATAACCTGGGCACGTCACGCCTCTTGCCTCCCTCTCAACTCTAACCTCTGGCCAGTTTTGTATTAAGTAGATTATATATGTATTATTCTTGCCACCCTGGAGGATGCAGCTTCTGGATTTTTTCCTTTCAAATGCATCTTGTCTTCTTGTCTTCCCTGACTCCGATTCCTGAAAGCCAAAGTGAGTGTTGAGGGGTCTGTAGGGGCTGTAGAGGCCAGGATGGGGGAGATGGGGCAGTTCTCCTATGGCCATGGAGGGGAATTAGTGATGCCCAGGACCCCAGTTGATGGGAACTGCCAGGATCCTGTGGGGAACTTGGACCCATCGCCAGCATCCCGCAGGAAGGCTGGGCTTGGAGTGTGCGCCTTTCTACTTCCCCTCCGTCTCTTTCTTCTCCCAAACAGAGTGACCAGCTCTTACTAATTCATAAGGGTGGTTCCTCTCTGTCTCAACTTCTGAGGATTCTGGAACCATCTTTTCTAATGTGGGAACTAGAAATTTGCCAGTGAGCAGCTTCAAACTGGAAGGTGCTGTTGGCCCCTTAGGAGTCTGTGAGGGGGAAAGCTCAGACCTGGTAGGACAAGGGACTCTTACTTAATGCTCTTTTTATCCCTAAGGACTTTTGAGTGTTTCAGAGCTTTGGAGGGGGACATAGATCACCATCCCTTCATCTTTCTTGGAGGAGAAATTTTCCCAATGTCAGGGAAGTCTAAACAAGAAAAGGGACATCACTCAGGACTATGTCAGCATCAGGAACTCCTTTAAATGCACTTTTTTTTTGTTATGTAGGAAACAATACAGATAGTCTCAAATATTAAAAATCACAGTAATTTTATTATGACCCCCAATCCCAAGTGGGGAGAGAGAGCTCATCCATAGGATGTGGCTGTACCATTAGGGGCTTATCTGGCATGCATACTGAGGCCAGTATTTGGAGACATGTCACCTAATGAGGTGATTCTCACCTCAACTACAGGGGATTATAAACTCAAAAGCTCATATTGTAAGAGATTAGGTTATTTTCACAACTGCTTCATTACAATGCCTATTGAGGCCAAATTTGGGAGCGAGCAGAGAAGTCTGTGTAATTTATTAAGTGTGTGCAGTGTGCTGGCTGCATTAAGGGACATATGTTCTTGGCCACGACACACAAAAAAATGGGGCTGGAAGCACTCTGTTTGGGCCCATCTGATGGGGCAGACATTATCCCCAGGGGTGTTGCTCTATCCTTCCTGTCCCCTGTGTGAGATGGTAGGGTCGAGGGATATCACCAAGGATTTGGGGAGAGGGTCACAGATTACACATTCTGAGGACTTGAAAGGAGAGAGGGAAGTGGCTTTATTGTGGGGCAGATCTCCAGAGCAGCCGGTAGGGGCAGAGAACTGTCAGGCTGGCGGGCTGGGCTTCACTGCCACAATCTTTTACTCTTTCTTTGAAGCTCAGTTGTCTCTTTGGTTATATTCACACTTAACTCCTGTTCTGCCTTCACAACTCATTGGCTGTGGGCCCAAAGATACATGTGAAAGCACTTTTAAAACCAGAGGGTGCTACAGAATGGCAGAAATGGCTTGAATTGTTTTGTAAATAACTGAGGCTGTGTCACAGGCTGCCCTGATCAGCTTCTCCTGTCCGCAGGAGAGGGCTGAGAAGGACCCTTTTCTTTACATTTCCAATTTGTTGCAGACTAATTCTTTTGTAAACACAATAAAAATAGATTATCAGAAAAATGAAAAAAAAGCAATGAGACACAACATATGAACCCCCACCCCACCTTTACTACATGCAACAGACATAACATTATTCTCTCAAAATGCTGTAAGATTTTCTAAACTGTCTCTCAGTTTCTGTACTCACATCCTCACAGACTGGCCCTGGTCTGGGGTCTGTGCTTTGAGTAGCAGTGTCCTCAGTTGAAGGAGCCTCTCCTCCTTCATGGTGTCCCTCAGAGTCCATTGTGTGTCCAGAATACCTGTTTGAAAATGTTGAGGGGCAGGGAAGGAGCCCCTCTCTTTCTGACTTTCCCAGGCCTGGCACTTGGCTGCAGCAGAAGTTTTCTTGTCCACTCTACTAGCTTCAGACTCTGTTCCTGCCACTGTACAAAGTTCTGGCATGGGAACAAGGAGGGTAGGGGACCTTTTGCTAAGCAGTCAACACCACAGTGGACTGTTGGTGGAGAAGCCATGTGGAAAGGCGTTATATTGGAATCCCTCACTTCTGTGTGTGAATACTGGCTCCTAACATCTACTTAACTGATGTCTTAATTTTCTCACCTGCAAAATTGGATTAGAAGTGCTGTTGGGAAAACTGAAGATGGAGAGATGCTTAGTAAGTGCTGGTTTAATGACCACTATTATAATGAGTTCATGGAGAGAAACCATTAACTATGAACAGGGTTGCTACAGTCAGAGCACCTGGGGGAAGCTTTTCAGACCCCAGTGTCCACATTCTGAGACCAAAGGATCAATAAAATGAGAGCGTTGCACTAGAAGATGTCGCAAATCTTTTTCTCTGATTTGGAAATTCCTGAGTGAATTTTTTGCTTGAAGCGTCCACTCCCTAGTTAGAATATTACCTGACTCCACCATTGGGTGGCAGCAAAGCACAATATGCTGTCCTACTCACTTTCCAGCATGGGAGCCTGACCAGGGGAAGAAACCCTTAGGGACCTATGCCTTCAGCCTCTTCTATCACACAGGCGATGGACCTCTAGGTACTCTGGCCTCTGATGAAAATGAATGTGGTATGCTACATTCATTTTCACGTGGAAGATGCTAACTTGCCCTTTAAAATGTATATTTCCCAAACTGGTACTGAGCTCTGCTGGTGTTAGGAACCTCTTGGCAGCTAAGAAGTGTGCTCACGTCCCTGGTCCTTGGCTGCCCAGTTTTCTCATGGTCCCATATGAAGGTTGGAAGCTATGACACATCTTCCTAAACTCTAGAGCTTGGGTTCTGGGCCTTGTCCATAGAAAGCCTCACATGTGGGCATTGTAAACCCTATGAGATGTAATTTTAAAAGGCCCAAGAAAGCCCTCCTGCCCAGAAATATTTCCTATGTGTTCCATAATTTTTCACCTAATCAGGCTTATTGAAATATAATAAACATAGATTCATTTTGCTTAACAAGCAAAAGCTTAAATAAAACCTAATACCCTTATAAATCCTCATGGGGAGAGTCATTTGCACCTTAGTGTGCATTATTTAATAAGACTGCTTTCCCGCCTAGCAGACATCTAGTTGAAATCAGCTGTGTTGGGCCAGGAGTATTAATGGAGTAGGTGAATAAACAAGGGGCAGTTGGAAGGTAGAAAAGATTTTGGAGAATGAGTTAGTATGGCGTTCATGTTTGGGGCAAGGGGAGAATAGGACTTTTCAGAGAAGGATAACAAAATCGACTTTTTTCTACTTCATAATTTTTCTTGGAGCTGACTGAGATCTGGTACTGTGTTCTCGGGTGGAACTATTGTCACTCAAGATATCTTGAGTTGATTGAAAAATGTGACAACTATTTCTGCTTTTTTTTTTTTTTGAAGTCTTCTAAGAACATTTATAAATTTTATCTTAGTATCCTTCTGGTGTTCCAAAGGGACAAAGACCATGCGGAGATGGTTCTTTTCATTTTTATCATGAGTTTTAGTGGCTTGCCACAAAATTCTCTTAGAGGCTGCTCTGTTGGCCTTCACTAGGATATGAGCAGCTCCAGTCTGGGTTCTGCTATGCCCTGCAGTATGGCTTTATCTCTGTGACACTCTTTCCCCATGAATTTCTGTTTCCACAATTTTTTTTAATGCTTTAGAGTTCTCTGGGTGCTTTTAGCTGGGCTGATACTAATGGATCTTCTTTCCCTAGTAGGAAGGCCCACGCTAGGCCTGGACACCCTTTCCTCCTGGTGAGGTGTGTTATGTCTCTCCAGCTCTAACTTGCGGATCTAACCCTGTTCCACTGTTGTCTTCATAGCAGCCCTCATTTAATATCTGGGTCCTCTTTTAATATTGTAACCCAACAAGTAATAACCTCCTTTTGCTGGCACAAGTCAGGGCAGAGAGCAGCCACATGCTTTTCCAGGGAGCACTCAGGAGGGAGTGGCCACAGTGTTCTCTCCTGGCTGAGCTGGGGTTCGAGTGTTGTATCCATTGAAGGAAGGCTGGGCTCCTGTAAACCCATGCCTGGGTAAAGGGAGAGACCCCTGGGTGAGGGAGGGACTCCCTGAACCATGGGTCGTGGGAGTTTTTGTCAATGTGTTGGAGAGTGGTGAAAACATGCAGCTCACAGACCAGGAGGCTCAGAAGCCCTCAAGCCAGCCTGCTTACAGGTAAGGGGCAGCTGTGTATTCTGCATAGGTGAGGTGAGCCAGGGTCTGTTTCCTGGACTCCCTCCTGTTATCTGGCCTCACTTTTGCCTCCCATAATGTTTCAGTAAGGAGGCTTATTATCTGGTCTTGGTTAACTGTAGGAGAGGGTGCTGGGCAGCACAGTATGGCTCCCATGGGATGCGGCTGCCATTGTTATGGCAGCCACTAGGTGGCAGGCCTGGGACTTCAGCCAGAGGCTATGGTGGGGGTGGGAGAAAGTGGGAATGACCCTAATTGTGACAGAACCTGTGAAGACGCCAGTACTTTAGCCCCTTCCTGCTGCTACCAAGTTGTCTTGTTGTCTTCTCTACTCACTCTTCTCATTGTTTTCCAAGAATAGCAGTTCTTTTTTTATTTTGAGACAGAGCCTCAAGCTGTTGCCCTGGGTAGAGTGCTATGACATCACAGCTCACAGCAACCTCCAACTCCTGGCTTAGCAATTCTCTTGCCTCAGCCTCCCAAGTAGCTGGGACTACAGGAGCCCGCAATAACGCCTGGCTATTTTCTGGTTGTAGTTGTCATTGTTGTTTGGCAGGCCCAGGCTGGATTCGAACCTGCCAACTCTGGGGCATGTGGGTGGCACCCCAGCCACTTAAGCTATAGGCGCCACACCAAGAACAGCAGTTCTAAGGGAGAGCCCCTAAGAATGTGTTTAGCCTTCCTCATTCTCTGCCCCCTTCTCTGCTCTATAAATAATTTGGCTTTGAAGGACTCCTCCTGAGGGTAGATGAAGGTGGTGTCAAGTAGAAGCTTATTCTCCCCCTTGCAACACACACACACACACACACACACACAGAGTTTTAGCCTGGGTCCTTGACATGAAAGCCCTTTGTTCAGCCCTGAGATTGCCCTATCCCCAGGGCTTTGTCTGCTTTGTCAGATCCCAGACCCTGGGAACTCCGGCTTGTGTGGGGAGTGGCTGGGTTACATGGAGCCTAAGCTGACCAGCCCAGGGACTTCTCAGCTCTCCCTGGAACCAAGGTGCTGTGTCCTGTTCAGGACATCTGAGGCTGGACCTTGCCAGAGCAGACATCCAGGGCTGCCCCCAGAGTTCTCACTGTGGGTTTGGTCAAACAACTGTGCAACTGTGGCCAGGAATTCTTAGACCCTCCACCCCCACCTAGGGAGTGTAACATGCTCCTATAAGTAACCTCCTAAGGGCTGGAGGGCAAGGAAGCAGAGTACACCCTGTAGAAAGTGTATCAAAATTTCAGGGGACTGGGGAGGAAGGGCTTATGTGGCTTGGACAGGCCCCCAGAACTTAGTTTTGATTTATCCCTACTTATGTCCAGTATTTAGCTCTCACCTCCAGAGTACTTATGCATATTAATTTTATTCAGTATAGTGGTCTATCTTCTTTAATATGCTCATTAAAGAACATTCAGAAAAAAATTGAAAGACCAAAAAAGAAAATGAAATTCCCCTACTCCCTTATCCCAGCCCACCACCTGGAGGCAACTTCTGTATTTCCTTCTAGTCTCTTTTGAAATATGCATAAATTTGGAATCATATGTATATATAGCTTTCTTTCTTATTTTAAAAACTAACAGCATAATTATTTCTCACATCATTTAAGATTCTTCCAAGGCACCATAGGAGAGCAGCACCTGGGAATTCCTTCATGGAGTGAATCATTTTCCTATAGCTGGATACCTGATTGTTTCCATTCTTTCTTTTTGCAATGATAAAAAAGCTCTCCATTAATCTTTGTCTTTAACTCTGTTTCCTTTGGAGAAATCCTTTGGAAGAAATGGCTAGATCTAAGGACAGGCACATTTCAGGGCCTTCAGAGAGGTGTCACAGGTGACAGCCCCCAGAAGGGCATGAGAGGGCAGAGGGTGGTCAGTGTCTTCAATTGATAAACAGGAGGGAGCCGTGTAGTTGGGTGTTCAAGTTTGCCAAGCCCTGGGCGTGGCTCCCCATCCTTGGCTCCATCCTAGTTCCTGTGCTGGGCTCACTGGGGGGCCCTAAGCCCCAGGTGACCTCCCCGGTAGGGAGTTAGATCAGTCACAGTGGCCCTCAAGACTTTTGGATTCTTTTCCATTAGGTCCGGCATGAAAACAGATGTGTGGCCTTGGAAAGGTGTCCCTGCTTCCATCAGGGCAAAGAGTATGCTCCAGGAGAGACAGTCAAGATGGACTGCAACACCTGGTGAGCCCCTGCGGGTGGAGTAGAGGCAGATGGCAGACGCGGCCGCACGACCTTCCACACTTGCCCTGGCACCCTATGGGAACCTGGTCGCTCTTTTCCTTTTCTCTGTGCCTTTGTTTCTCTATCTATAAAATGGAAAGAATCTCTAGTATTATTTGTGCTACTGTATAGACACTGTACAATATAGACACTGTATGGACACTACCTGTATAGACACTACCCTACTAGTCTGTACAGGTGGAGTAGCCTTTATATGAAATGCTTGGGGCCAGAAGTATTCCAAGTTTTGAGTTGTTTTTGGATTTTGGATTATTCATGTATATGAGATACCTTAGAGATGGCACTCAAGTCTAAACACGAAATTCATTAATATTTCATATATACCTTATACATATAGCCTGAAGGTAATTTTATACAATAGTTTAAATAATTTTGTGCATGAGTCAAAGTTTGTGCACTTTGAGCCATTAGAAAGCAACAGTGTCACTGTCTCAGCCACCCGTGTGGCACTGGGTCGGTTCTCAAGCAATTTTGGATTTGGAAGCATTTTGCGTTTTGGATTTTCAGACTAGGGATGCTCCCGCTGTCTTTGTGTTCAGGGAGTAGGCCTTGGGGCAGGTAAGGACTCGCCCCATGTCAGTCATTGCATATGTGACCAAGCTGCCAGTGAGCAGGGGTTCCAGAAGTCCTTTCCTCACAGACTGTAGACTGCCCAGAGGAGCTCAGGGGTGTGCCGGCAGTGGCATGATTTGAGGAGGGACTTTGTGGGGGTGGCTGGTTCCCTTCTCCCTTCTTCTTGGCCACTCTTCATATCACCCCTGTCCTTGTCCATTTATCCTGACTTCTGGGCTGTGCCTTCAGGGGCCCAGGGACAGCGGCAGGAGGGCTGTCTTTGGGGCCTGAGGTCTGAGTTCACCACCTCTGATGCACGCGTGGGCTCCCTGATGTCAGCTCTGGTCACGATGGGTGGGGGGGCCAGAGCTCGTGGCAGTTGGCAAATCACTGTAGATTGAAACACGAAGCTGGACACAAAGCCTCTCGTGGCAGAAGTTCATGGTTCACCACTGTTTTCCAGACGCACGGTTTTCCTGTTGTTCTGTCTCAGTTTTTCCATTAGCCTCCTGAGGTTCAACCTCAGTGTGTCTGTTTCCTGGAGACCCATCCACTGTCAGGTAGACTGTGGCTTCCAGGGTAAGGCTGAGCTTTAGGAGGATCTGGGCCCCCTTCTTGGCTGCCTGGATCACTTTGAACAATCCCTTTCTGCACCTCCATTTCCCCCTGGCGACCGGAGAGCACCATGGCCTCCCTCTGCCTGTGAAGCTTGCACTTAAGAGTCTAAAAACCCTCAACTTCTTGAGGCTCCCTGGAGGGTTGAGAGGCCCTGGAGCACTCCGTGTTCCTGCATTGTCTCCTCTGCCCAGAAATGCCCCTTAGACCAGGCGCACAGCCAGTCATCCTTGCCATTGCTGTTCCTAGTGTCTGTCGGGACCGGAAGTGGAACTGCACAGACCACGTGTGTGATGCCACGTGCTCTGCCATCGGTGTGGCCCACTACTTCACCTTCGATGGGCTCAAATACCTGTTCCCTGGAGAGTGCCAGTATGTTCTGGCGCAGGTGAGTGTGGAGCAGGCTGGGGAGGGTGCTGTCTCTCTCTAGGAGGGTCTGGGAAGTGCTAACCGCCATTTGGGGGTTTCCACGTTGGATTCTACAATTCTGTCTGCAGAAAGAATGTTGGGGTCTAGTTTCTCCTGGAGTGATTTTCTGGCCCCTCATAGAAATGCCTGCACAGATAGGGTATGCAAGACCCAAAGTGGTTGTTGTTTTCCCTTCTGCTCACTTGGGGATTTGCAAAAATAAGACAGAAGCTTGTGGCTCGG
>NW_003852499.1:2704217-2706558 GCF_000181295.1 Otolemur garnettii
TGTGGAATTAGGAAAAGGCACTTGCTCCTTTTGGGAGGCGTAACTTCAGTCAGGATGCATGGTGGTGTGGGGAGTGGGCAGGGCTGGGTGGCAGCCCCCATTCTCCCTCCCTGCCAGCAGCCTTCTGCAGGCTATATATGGTGGCCCTGCGTAGGAGGAGGGTTGGCGTGACCCCTGGAACTTGCTTCCCTCTCTGTGGTCCAGTTGGATTCTCTGCCACTTTCATTTCTAACCTAGTACAGTTCAGAATGGGGAGGGAGTGGAGGGCACAGAAGAGGCATCCTGTCTGGGCATGAGTAGGGACCCCAGCCCCTCCACTTCCCACCCGCTCCTCCCCAGTATCCTGTAAATTTCTGTTCCTGATTGACACCAAGTGGGTAAGCAAGGAGGTAGGGCGCTTTTCTCATGAGAGACGAGGTGCTCTCTCCTGTGACACTGTAACAAATGTGGTCTTTCTGTCTCCATGCTTGGGGGAGCAGGCGGTGGGGGTTCTGTGTGGCCTGAGGGAGGACCACAGTTCACAGGAGCCTCAGCTCCCAGCCACTCTGCGGAGGGTGCTAGGGTGTGTACGTGTGCGTGTATGTGTGTGTCTGTGTATATGGGTGTGTGTATGGTTGTGTATGGGTATCATCTGTGTGTGTATGGGTGTGTATGGGTATATGTGTGGTTGTGTGTTTGCCTATCTCTGTGTGTATGAGTGTATGTATATGTATGGTTGTGTGTGTGTGTATGGGTGTATATGTGTATGGATGTGTATGTGGGTGTATGTTTAACATCTGTGTATGGGTGTGTGTGTATTATCTGTATCATCTGTGTGTGCATGGGAGGGGCATCAGAAAGGCGAGTGCTTTACTCAGTATTACCCAATAAGTGGTAGAACCAAGATTCACACCCAGTTGCATGCTCTGTGTGTTTCCACCATACCACAATGACAGCCACCATGACGTGGGTATTTGCCAGGAAGTGTTCCCTTTTGCATAATTTTCTATGCAATTGGCCAACAAGGACTGGTGTTCCCTTATCCTCTCTACTCAGCTACAGCCGGCAGCCCAGGACCCAGGGTGCTGCCATGCCATCTTAGATTACATTTCTGGGCCAGCAGTCCACAGGGATTCAACTGAAATTTGGAGCCATAAGGTGCTCTATTGTTAGACGGTCCTAGTTACCCGGAGGGCTCTAGTCGAGGACTCTGGGCCTGACGTATCATCAAAGCAGGCCACACATCACTTTCCCTCTCCTGGCCCTTCCCTTCACCACCCCCACCCCACTCACTGTGGGCACCTAGTTCAGGGGTCATAGCCCAGGGCGACACACCTGAGGGCATTCACTGGGCATGCCCCTCCGACTCCCCCGCCCCCCACATGCACAAACACACACATAGGCACACCCGCACACCTACGGACATGCAGCATCCTGTGATGCTGAGAGGGGTAATATTTCTGTCCCGGCACCCTTCTTTCTCCAGGATTACTGTGGCAGTAACCCTGGGACCTTTCGGATCCTGGTGGCAAATGAGGGGTGCGGCTCTCCCTCAGTGAAATGCAAGAAGCGGGTCACCATCCTGGCAGAGGGAGGAGAGATGGAGCTGTTTGACGGGGAGGTAGGTGCCAGCCTCACGCTCCCCCTCACGTCTTCCTCTGCACTTGTGACGGCTCATTAAGGGCATTATCGGGTGCTTATTTAGGGCTGCACAGATGGGATGATAGGCAGCCATCAAAGAGAGTGACCTGGGCATGTTGTTTTTATGAGAACGAGTGACAGAGTGAGAGGGGTGACAAGTCCAGCTCAGTGAAGGTGTAGACGGTGTGGAGAAAGGGGTGTGCCTCTGCATGCACGTGAAAAGAACTAGCACTTACCTCTGAAGCTGGGGTGAGACCAGACGGCAGGACATACATACTGAGGGTGCCAAAAATGTAGACCCATTTTAAGAGACATCATCTATGTATTACTTTGTGAAGTTGAATTCAAAGTACTGTTACTGGTCAAGTGTTACCTAGATATGCTACACACATCCATTTTACCTGCAGGCCATACATTTTTGGGAATGATCAATTTATTTCCAATAAGATCTCTTAAAATGTGTGTATGTATTTTTGGCACTCCTATATATGTTGAAGTCATGGTGTTATGGGAGTTTTAAAACATTTTTTATATTTTTTGTTATGGGAGATTTTTATTTTATTTAAAATTTTTTTTCAGTTCTTTTTGGCAAGTTGTTTTTGAGACAGAGTCTTACTTTGTTGCCCTTGGTAGAGTGCCCTGGTGTCACATCTCACAGAGACCTCAGACTCCTGGGCTCAAGCAATTCTCTTGCCTTAGCCTCCTGAGTAGCTGGGACTAC
>NW_003852499.1:2707123-2712703 GCF_000181295.1 Otolemur garnettii
ATACTGTGAGCTTAGGAAGTGGTTCTCAGAAGCGTGGGCAGTAATCTCATGATCCTGGGACTCTGTCTTGAGATTCTGACATAGTAGGTCTGGGTGGGGCCCTGAAACCTATATTTAATGTGGCTGGTCATCCCTAGGCCACAGTCTTGGCTCAGCTGCTCTATGTGTAGGGCTAGGGAGACCCAGGGTGTGGCTGACATTTGCCCCGGTGTCCTCATTTTCTCCCAAGCCCAGCCTACATCCCTGCCTTCCTGCACTTACCTACCATTGGCATCAGGGGATGGAAGGTGAATCCCTAATTATGGAAGAAAACTGATCAGCAAGTGTGACCAATTGACTGAGAGTCAGCAATGTCAGTCTCTTTCAAAAGACAGCTGTGTGTAGGGCAGAGGACAGTGGTGGCACTGGTTAGAGTCTTCTGGAAGCTGAAATGTGTGATTCCTGCCTCTAGCGCTGAGTGAGCTCCTCGGTTCTGGTTCCAGCTCTGACTCCTGACTCCAGCAGCACAGAGAGCGGAAGGCGGTGGGATGCAGGGAAGGCTGGCCTAGTGCTTATTTCTATAGGGGATACGTTTTAATAACAATGGACTAGAGATGCTGAAAATCATTGCCACGTTGGAAACCTCTCTAGGGACCACTGTACTTAGTGACGGAGTGCTAACAAAGCACTTTTGGTGAAGTAAGGGATGCTTTCTGTTTATTGGTGTCACTGTACTTCAGTCTCGTAGTTGTGATTTCACTGCCGCCTGTTTTATCATCCCAGGTCATGTGTTCCTGGAGAGCGGTAGGTGCAGTGGACACGGAACTGCCCAGGTGTGGCACTGGCCCTGTGGGGCGAGCCCACTGTGTGGGGTGATGGCACGTGCCGTCTGCAGGGTTGGCTCCCGTGCCCGTGGGCGGTGGAGACAGGTGGGTGCGGTGTGGGAAAGATCTGGCTGTCGTGTTGGGCCTTCAGCACGCCTGCTCTGTCTTCCTGCAGGTGAACGTGAAGCAGCCCATGGAGGATGAGACTCACTTTGAGGTGGTGGAGTCTGGCCGCTACGTCATTCTGCTGCTGGGCAAGGCCCTCTCTGTGGTCTGGGACCGCCGCCTGGCCATCTCTGTTGTCCTGAAGCAGACCTATCAGGTCAGTGGCTTTCTGGATGCCTCTTCATCTTCCTGGGACTTGTTGTTTGGACCTTCTTCAGCCCCTGAGCAGCAGCTCTTGGCCTCTCTGGGCTGTCATGGGGGAAGGTGGTCCTCAGTGCAGCCTCCCTTCCTGCACAAATAAAGCAGCTGCTACTCAGGGCTGAGAGCCAGCCTGGGCCTTCTACCGAGGCTGCCTGTGTGCAGGAAGGGTCGGCTGGCCTTGCTGGGCATACAGCTCATTTCCACAATAGAAGGAAAGTAAAGGATTAGGCAGTACTAGGTTTTCTTTAGGTTTCGGAACCTAAAGAGGTGAACAAATCATATATGTTATTATAACACTGCAAAATATGCTGGGATGTGGCCCTACCTGGGAGCCATAGGCCAGCACCTTTTGAGACCTATTTGTAAAAATGCTGATTACCAACTTTTGAGAAAGGTTACCGTGTTTGTCCAGGGTTCTGAAGTTTGTTGGGACTTTAGTGATTTCGCTAAGTGGTGTCCATGTGGACAGTGGCTCTCTCTACCAGGGTGACTGATTTAGTCTTGGCAGGAGTGGCTTCCATAGCCTCTCTTATGATGCCGTCCGCTTTTGGGAGGCATATGCCAGTGAGGAGTGCCCTTACTTCTCTGTGGCAGCCCATTCCATTTTGGAAAGCATTAACAATCCATGCATTCATTTCTTCAATGATTAGTTACTAAATTCCTATTATGTATCAAGCACTGTCCTAGGTAGTATAGACATAGCAGAGAAAAAAAATCAATCTGTGTCTGCATTGCCCTTGTATTAGTTTACTATCACTGCTATAGCAAATTATCACAAACTTACTGGCTTAAACAAGCACATAAATTTATCATCAATGGTTCTGAAGATCAGAAGTCTACACTCAGTGTCACAGGTGCATCTGATCGCCTGGAGGCTCTGAGAGAGAATCCCTCTCCTAGGCTTCTCTAGATTCCGAAGGCTGCCTGTGTCCCATGGCTTGTGGCCCCATCCTTCATGTCCAAGGCCAGCAGCACAGTATTTCCAATCTCTCTTTGCTCCATCTGTCACATCACCTTGCACATTCTTGTCAGACCATGTGATGGCATTGCGCTCACCTGGATGATCCAGGACAATCTCCCCATCTCAAGCTGTTAACCCAATCATATTGTCCAAGTTCTTTTTGCCATGTAAGGTAACATATTCACAGTTCTGGGGGTTAGGATGTGGGCATCTTTAAGGGAGCCACTATTTTGCCTTTCTTAACCCTGGTAGATATCATATTGTAGTGGGGATATTCTCCTAGATAGGCTGGTCTGATGAGACCTGTTTGAAGAGAGGACAGATGAGAGAGGGAGGGAGCCAGGTAAGTAACAGGGGGAGATAATTCAGGCAGGTGGAACAGCGTGGGACAAGGTCCTATGGTGGCAGGTGTCTCAAATGTTCTTACACAGAGGCCAGCCTGGCTGGAGAGGAGAAACTTGGGTGAATGGAGGTTCACAAAGGCAGGGAGGGGTGGTAGCCATGCGGTGGGGACCGTTAGGCCACGCAAAAATCTTTGGTGTTTTGCTCAACTGTGAGAACATTCTTCTTCTGTGTTTCCCAGTAACACCCATTGTACCAAGCCAAATTCTGCTTATTGAAGCAAAATAGAATACACCATTTCTTTTTGTTCCAAGACAGAGCTCTAAATATGTTGTGAAAATATAGCACCTTTTCTTTTCCAAATATCATTAGTTCTTTCCCAAGTTTGTTTTTGCTTTGGTTCTTTTTTTGATGACACATAATTATACATATTTATGGGATACAGTGTGATGTTTTGATACCTGTGTGTAGGTCACTATGAAAGTTTTGAGACAGACTGTGTCATGGTCCATTATTTCACTCCCAAGAAACACAACGTCCTTTCTTGATTCACCTGTGCAAATTGGTGTTGCTGGGAGGACGTCATTTGTTTCTTCCCATGTGGGTTTTCTTGTTCTTGATTTTTGTGTGTAAGACCCCCTCCTTACATGTCACACTCTTACTGATGTGACAATTGCTCCTTTCAGCCTATGTCCTTGCTGTTCCCACTAGGGAGTCCACGGCCAAGGATGCCTGATTCTCCCCTCTTCCATTGGCTGACTGTGTGACATGGGAAAGTTGCATCCCTTTGTTTCCTTAACTTTAAAATGGGGCAGTGAGGAAGCCCAGTGGAAGCTCGCAGCAGGGACTAGTTTGCCCATCCTTTGCTGCCTGGCTCCTCCTCCTCCCCCAACCGGAGCGTGTGCCCTGAAGTTAAACTGCTCATCCTCCCAACTTGTCTCTCAAGGACAGGGTGTGTGGCCTGTGTGGGAATTTTGATGGCATCCAGAACAATGACTTCACCAGCAGCAGCCTCCAAGTGGAGGAAGATCCTGTGGACTTTGGGAATTCCTGGAAAGTGAGCTCTCAGTGTGCTGACACCAGAAAGGTACGCCTGGGGCCTCCGTGGGCACTGAGCCTGAGAGGCTGCTTCCTGGCGTGTCTCTCCTGCTTCCCGTTGTCGTTGTCGGGGGGTTGGAAGGTGGGTGGTGGATAGTATGAACTGCAGGTGGTGGTGGAGCTGGGGAGGAGGGTCTCTGGATCCTCTGGCTTGAGTAACCCCAGTTTGATTGGCTGACAGTTGGTCTATCTGAGCACTCTTGCCCTGTTCCCAGGTGCTGCTGGACTCGCCCCCTGCCACCTGTTACAACAACATCATGAAGCAGACGATGGTGGATTCCTCCTGTAGAATCCTTACCAGTAACATTTTCCAAGCCTGCAACAAGCTGGTGAGGGCCTTCAGGGGGATAGGGCAGACCAGTCCTATGGCTTGGCCTAGTGGTGTGGACACTCAGAGCATGCCCTCCTAAGGTGGCCACTACCTGAAGTCTCGACATGATCAGCATCAAGATGTCACTGGATTTTTGGGTTTAGCTAGGAAACAAAAAGGAAAATCAACAGTTTCTAAAGGAAGCAATGCCTGGTAAAACTTGTCCCTTCTACATAAGAAGGGACTTTTCTTGGCATGTGCCTTGGCTCGATCTTGGGTCTATTCCCTATTGCATATTGTGTCAACACCAGAGCCGGTTACTTCTCTCTGTCTTCTGACCTTTGAACCACCCCCAGCCTCCGCCTGAAATACCTTCTGGTGCTCTCTTGTTTTAAAAAAACTCTTTTCTGGCCTTAACTCTGCTAATTTTGAGTCCTTATTTTGTGACTCCTTTTTTTTTTTGTCTTTATCTCAAAGAATGGTGAGGAATTCCCCAAAGTGAAGTACAGTTCTCTGTGTGTGTGTGTGTGCATTCACACACATGAATGTGGGCATGTGTATGGGAGACGTGTGTCCGTGTACACACAGCCATGCGTGCATACATGCAGCAGCGTGGCACCGCCAATGTGGGGGATACTGGTGGAACATGCAGATCTCTTTTTATCTAGCCAATGATTTTCAGTCCTTGAGGACTCTAAAGGATGCTTAGGATTCCTGGTTTGGTGGAAACGGAGCGGGAAGAGTGAAGGCAGGGAGAGGAGTCATGGGCATCAGGACTGTTGGAAAGTCTCGGAAACAACTACCCACTTAGTGTCTAAATTCATTTCTATTACAACTACCCTAAAAGGCCAGTGTGTAGCAGCATGTTTGGGGAGCAAGGAGGGGTGGGAAGCATTTAGTGTGGTTGCACATGGATGGTGTGGACTTGGGGTCAAGGTTTTGGTGTGCCCAGTTTGGTCTACTATCCAGCATCCTTGGAGATAAGATATCATTTGTTCTCCAGGGCGGCAGGTGGAGGGACCCTGGTGTTTTTCCCACTTTTTTGCTGTATTGGGGCAAAGGATGAGAGTGAGTTGCATGGCTCTGTGTTTGTGTTTATGTTAAACCCAAACATATGTGAGGGTGGGAGTGGGTGATTGAGGTGGACAGATAACTGAGCAGGGAGGTGGGCAGATGGGTAGAGGGAATGTTCTGAAAGATCCTTGGGCGCATCTCCTTCTGGGAAAGATGAGCACTACTTCATTCTACTTCTCTTGCTGGGATCCCGGCTGGAAATAGGGAATCTCGCCCTTTTACCCATTCCCTCTTTGGGATCATTGACTTACATTTCTCCTTCTACTCTGGAGCCCCCTTGACCTTAAATTACCCTCCAGGACACTCTCACCCAGACTGAGGGCCCGAGCTCCTAATTCCTGGCCTGAGGCCTACGCCACCTGAGGCTGGCTCCCTTTGCAGGTGGATCCTGAGCCATACCTGGATGTCTGCATTTACGACACCTGCTCCTGCGAGTCCATTGGGGACTGTGCCTGCTTCTGTGATGCCATTGCTGCCTATGCCCACGTGTGTGCCCAGCACGGCAAGGTGGTGACCTGGAGGACGGCCACGTTGTGCCGTGAGTCCTGGTGTTCCTCATGGTGTCAACACTCTCACCACCCCTCACGTGTGTCTAGACCTTGAGACCTTGCAGGGTGCAGGAGGAT
>NW_003852499.1:2712939-2722583 GCF_000181295.1 Otolemur garnettii
GTGTAAGCAGCTTAATTTTTGTTATATAGAAAACTGATGTAGACCCACTAGATTCCTGGCTTAGTTGCTTCAAAAATCCAGAAGTCTCTAATATTGGTGATTCCCTTGGTCCCTTTGTCTATCCGTGTGATGTCCAGCTCCCCCTGGGGCCATTGCCACATGGGTCTGCAGTCCCAGCTTCTTGGGTTGCAGAGGACTTCCTGTGGCTTCAGGGTCACATGCCTTTTCTCCTGTCTACACAGCCCTGAACTGTGAGGAGAGAAATCTCCGAGATAACGGGTATGAGTGTGAGTGGCGATACAACAGCTGTGCACCTGCCTGTCCCGTCACATGCCAGCACCCTGAGCCGCTGGCGTGCCCTGTGCAGTGTGTGGAAGGCTGCCATGCTCACTGCCCTCCAGGTGAGGCCTCTGTCCCTGGGTGGGATGGGATGGGAATGGGGTGGAAAGGAACTTCTCCCTCTGGCTTCATCTCAGCCTCTGCCCTGGTGCCCACCTCAACCCTGCAGCCCCTCCCCTGTCCTGTTTTTGTGGGTCCTTTCATCAGAGCCAGGCCAGCTATGCTTTTTGTCAAGTTGAGCTCCGATGAAATGCTTTCGTGTGCCTATTTACAAGTTTATCATCTAGAGCAGCGCTTTCTGATAGAACTTTCTGTAATGGTGGTAATATTCTATTGAGTGCAATGGTGGCTGGCATATCTGAGCAACTGGATTTTTAGTTTTATTGAATTTTATATAATTTAAACTTAAATGGCCACATGTGGTTCATGGCTGTCATATTTCACAGAGCAGCTTTAGGATTATTGGATACAGTCTTTGGGAGAGTGAAAACATCCTCGGAGATAAGATTTCACTTGTTCTGAGGTTTCGGGGAAGTGAGGCAGGGTGCAAGAACCTCCCTCTTAGTTTGGCAGAGGGATTAAATCCAGGCACAAAGGAGGAAGGATACTCCCTGAATGGTGGGCTGACCCTTGGAGGGATAAAGAGAGCTGGCTTCTAGGATAGGCCCCTTCAGTTAAAGGTGAGTCTTTCCTGTGGCAAAGTGGAGAGTTTCAGCTCCTAACGAAAGGTTTGTCATACAGGGAAGGTCCTGGATG
This sequence comes from Otolemur garnettii, assembly GCF_000181295.1. Lineage (NCBI taxonomy): Eukaryota > Metazoa > Chordata > Mammalia > Primates > Galagidae > Otolemur > Otolemur garnettii. Next base: position 2,714,035 of record NW_003852499.1, read on the forward strand.
AGCTTCTGCAGACCTGCATCAACGCCGAAGACTGCCCGGTGTGTGAGGTGGCCGGCCAGCGCTTAGCCTCAGGAAAGAAGGTCACCTTGAATCCCAGTGACCCTGAGCACTGCCAGATTTGGTAAAACAAGAGTCCCTGGTTGTATGAAGTGACTAGTCTCATCGCCTTCTCAGAGGGCGTGCTCTGAGATGGGTTTTGGGCAAAAGCCGTATGAGTTGAGAGATCGAGTTTATTTATTAGTTTGTTGATGGATTAATTATTTAGTGCAGTTTGTTTATTTTTAGAGTTTGCTTCTCTTTCTTTAAGGACAGAGTAGATTGCTTCCCCCAAAATATTTCTTAAGAGGTTTTTACTTCCTAGGCTTATTTTTTAAAAAAATTATTAATTTATTTATTTTCTGAGAGGTTGTATTCTTCTCACTGAAGGCAGGGTATGATCTGTTGTTGTCCCTGTTGGTCACGGCTAGCCTGAGGACAGGCATCTATGAAAGTCAGATTTCTTTTTCACTGGAGACAGGGGATGCAGGGAGGAAAGTGAGATGGAGCCCCTACTCCTCACTAGGACATGGCCTTCTTGGGGGCCACAGTCCAAATCTAGGGCATGGCTTTTGTAAAGGGGAATGGAGACACTCGCTGCTATCGCCCTGGGCTCTCACTCGAACTGCTTCTGGGAAGCTGGCCTTTGGGGAGGTGAGGAGGCCTTGGGGTGAGCTCTGAGGTTTCTGAAGTCCTGCTTGTAAGTAAGGAACATTTATTAAAATGTTAATCTATTCAACACCATTCTCTGACGCTGATCAACCCTTCTGGGAACTTGAACTTGAGAACTTAACATTTGCTGGGGAGGGGGCTGTGGCAATAGCTGCCAGAGTCAGAACCTGCCGCCACCATCTGTGCAAACAACAGTGAACATGGCCCGGGGTGAGTTTTCTAGCAAACACAGGAAACTAGAAAGTATGTCACTCACGCACCGTTAACCAGGGATTGAAGCAATAAATTGTGTGGATCGCGAAGAAGTGGGAGGTAACTTCCCAGTGAGACCCTGCCTGTCCACCCTCCCATCCCGACATAGGATGGGAGGAATAAAGAATGTGGTGAGTCTGCTGCTGGCTTGGGGTTCTGAGCCAAAAGGGCGTGAGAGCTTATAACCCTCGCCTCACCTCCTTTGCTGGCAGCCACTCTGGTGCATACTGAGCCTTCAAACAGGGTGTGGATAATAGTTCCATAGCAGCCTGGTGCCATTGCCTGGCAGTGAAGCCACAGAAAGCACTGCCCAGGGCTCAGGGCACTGCTGCCTTCTCGGCCTTACTGGGAATGCTGAAGACAAGTTGCCTCAAAGGCTGGAGGGACAGAGAAGAGGAGGTTGTAGGCTGTGTGGGTTTGGCACCAGGAGGCCACTGGGTTTCACCTGTGGTCCAGCATGTCTTGCTGCCTTCGAGGACAGTGGCAAAGGGTGATGTGACTAGAGAGCTTAGACATTCATTATGGTAGTGTGGGAATATATGTGGGGGAACTGCTCGTCTACAGACCTGTGGTGTGCCCCTGGTGCTGGGCAGCCGTTCCTGGCACATAGTAGGTGCTTGCGACAGGTCTGTTGGAGGAATGAATGGATAAGCCGCTCCCTTTCCCCCAGGCCTAACATCCTGGGGACCCCCAACTGTTACTCCCAAATAACTTTGTTCTGCTAGATAAAGCTGAGGTTTTTGAAACTTTATTTATCTTCCCCAAATGTTTTCACTCCAGTTCTTTTTTTTCTCTTCCTTAAGGCCCGACATATTAAACATGTTTGCAAATTCATACAATTTAAGTTCTGTTATAATAAACACTATAAAGCATCTGTCTGCAACAGAACATTTACAAGCATAGGTCAGTGTCAACATTTTAGTGCAATGTTTGTTCTTGGAGATAAGTTGTCAGAAGGCTTGGATTATAATGAAATATTTCTGTCAGTGGAGATCTAGGTTAAAAAGAAATAAATATTGAATGGCTGTGTGGACGGCCTAGAACAACAAAGGCTCTTTTTCATATCCTAGGGTGGGTTAAACCTTCTAGAATGAAGGAAGATGGTCCTATGTGTCTGTGTGTGTTGCTATTTGGGGATAGATGTTAAACAATGACATCTCACTTGGATAGAGAATAGTCTGTGGGGTCTCAAGTTCAGGTGGGCCAGGTAGGTGATGCTCTGGGAATATGTGTCGTGGTCCTACACTGCGGGGCTGAGAAGTGCCCAGAGGTCATTCCTGAACTCTTGTTTTTTTCTGCTGCAGCCACTGTGATGGTGTCAACTTCACCTGCGAACACTGCCAGCAACCAGGAGGTCTCCAGGTGCCCCCCACGGAGGCCCCTGTGGGCACTACCACCCCATATGTGGAAGACACCCCAGAGCCGCCCATGCACGATTTCTTCTGCAGCAGGCTGCTGGACTTGGTCTTCCTGCTTGATGGCTCCTCCAAGCTGTCGGAGGCTGAGTTTGGGGTGCTGAAGGCTTTCGTGGTGGGCATGATGGAGCGGCTGTACATCTCCCAGAAGCGGGTGCGGGTGGCCGTGGTGGAGTTCCACGATGGCTCTCATTCCTATATTGGGCTCAAGGACCGGAAGCGGCCGTCAGAGCTGCGGCGCATTGCAAGCCAGGTGAAGTATGCGGGCAGCCAGGTGGCCTCCACCAGCGAGGTTTTGAAGTACACGCTATTCCAAATCTTCAGCAAGATTGACCGCCCTGAAGCCTCCCGCATCACCCTGTTGCTGACGGCCAGCCAGGAGCCTCCACGGATGGTCGGGACCTTGGTCCGCTACGTCCAGGGCCTGAAGAAGAAGAAGGTCATCGTGATCCCTGTGGGCATCGGGCCCCATGCCAGTGACAGGCAGATCCGCCTCATTGAGAAGCAGGCCCCAGAGAACAAGGCATTTGTGCTCAGCAGCGTGGATGAGCTGGAACAGTGGAGGGACGAGATTATCAGCTACCTCTGTGACCTTGCCCCTGAAGCCTTGCCCCCAACGCCTACTCCCCACATGGCACAAGTCACAGTGGGTCCAGGGCTCCTGGGGATTTCACCGTCTGGACCCAAGAGAAACTCCATGGTTCTGGATGTGGCATTCGTCCTGGAAGGCTCGGACAAAATCGGAGAAGCTAACTTCAACAGGAGCAAGGAGTTCATGGCGGAGGTGATTCAGCGGATGGACGTGGGCCAGGATGCCATCCACGTTGCAGTGCTTCAGTACTCATACGTGGTGGCCTTGGAGTACCCCTTCAGTGAGGCACAGTCCAAAGGGGACATCCTACAGCGGGTGCATGAGATCCGTTACCAGGGCGGCAACAGGACCAACACCGGGCTGGCTCTGCAGTACCTCTCCGAGCACAGCTTCTCTGCCACCCAGGGGGACCGGGAGCAGGCGCCCAACCTGGTCTACATGGTCACGGGAAATCCTGCCTCTGATGAGATCAGGCGCTTGCCGGGAGACATCCAGGTGGTGCCCATTGGAGTGGGCCCTCATGCCAATGTGCAGGAGCTGGAGAGGATTGGATGGCCCAATGCTCCCATCCTCATCCAGGACTTTGAGTTGCTCCCCCGAGAGGCTCCCGACCTGGTCCTGCAGGGCTGCTGTTCTGGAGAAGGGCTGCAGCTCCCCACTCTCTCCCCTACCATCCCCGGTATGCTGGCACCTGTGTGCAGGTGGGAGGGCTGGCGGTGCCCTGGCATTGCGTGACTACTGGGTTCTCATCCCAGATTCCCCACTGTGTGCCCTTGGTCAAGCCCTTTCTTTCAGAGTGCCTGTGCTTCCTCCCCTCCCAGGCAGGGAGAGAGCTTGTGATCCTTTTTCAGGGGGAGGATCTTTTCTTATTGTGTATGTTTGTAAGTTCAAAGGTACTACAAGCCTAGTGTTAAAATCTAAAGAACACCAAAGATATGGAGTAAAAAACGTAAATCTTACTATGTCACTCAACTCCATCCCCACCCAATCCTACTCTCTGTCTTGAAGGTGACTTCTGTTAAATTTGGTGACTAAGCTCCCCTTAGATGGTACTGGGTGGGCAAAATTAAGTAGCTAACGTTCTTTGGGCAAGGCCAGGAAGTCAAGTGACAGGTAGCTGGTGAGTCCGCAGAGTCTAAATGCAGACTACCTTAGTTGGAATCTTACCTTTGCTACTTGCTAGCTGGATAACTTGGGGGCATGTATTGAACCTCTTTGTGTATCAATCTCCCCATCTGTACAATGGGGATAATAATAATCCCTACTTGTAAAATGCTTAAAGCAGTACCTGGCACGTGACAAGTGCTCAAAAAACAGTGCCTGCTACTGCTATTACGTAGTGTTATTGTGTTTTTATCTGATACTGGTGTCTAATGAATTCCTGGTTCTTGAACATCTTTGCTTGGTGTTTGGGACCCTCCTAGAATGATGTGCTTTCTTTCAGTGACTCTTGATCCTCACACTCGTTATTAGTGCTTTTGCATCTTGATTCTTGATTTTAATCAGAGCCTGAGGTTTATATAAATTTTTGTAATATTTCTGCAGGGAGAACAGTGACAGTATCAATTTTTCAAGTCTCAGAATGTGCTCACACCTGACCATGAGCACCGGGCATTTGTAACTGGAACACTCAGAGTGCCTCCCCCTACCCTGCAGGTCCCACCAACACACCAGCTCATTTTCCAGGGAGATGCTGCTACCCTGTTTCCTTTTTCCATTCAGTTCTAGAAGAGTGCCAGCCTTCTGTTACCGAGGGAGTGGACACCTACTGCTTTCACTTGTAGGCAGTTTAAGCTTCCTTTGGGTGGAGCTGAAGTGTACTCGATGTCTCTCAAACCTGAGGTCCTCACGGACCCAGGAGCTCAATCTTCCCTCTTCCCTGGCCTGCATGGCCCTGACAGTGGGGACTGTGTGCCCTGCAGACTGTGAGCCCTGTTGGATGTATTGTCAGGCTGTGAGCCTGGGTGGCCGGTCACCCTGCTGGCAACTGTGGCTCACCTTGCTGGTCCTCTTTGCAGACTGCAGCCAGCCCCTGGATGTGGTGCTTCTCCTGGATGGCTCCTCGGGCTCGCCAGCTTCCTACTTTGATGAAATGAAGAGTTTTGCCAAGGCCTTCATTTCAAAAGCCAATATAGGTGAGTGATGCACCTGGAGCAGCAGGTGAGGAAAGGGCTCTTTCTGGGGCTTTGATTCAAAAGGATCCCCATTTTCTCCTTCCCGTTAGGCCCTCATCTCACTCAGGTGTCAGTGCTCCAGTATGGAAGCATCACCACCACCGATGTGTCGTGGAACGTGGCCCAGGAGAAAGCCTATCTCATGAGCCTCGTGGACGTCATGCAGCGCGAGGGAGGCCCCAGCCAAATCGGTAACCGTGGTGCTGTGGGTCAGATGTAGAGCCCCAGTCTGGTCCTAATTCTCAGCATAAGTGGCTGAGTGACCTAGGACAGTCACTTTGATCTTGGTCCTAGTTTTCTTTCCTGTAAAATGAGGGGCTAGATGTGCTTCCACATCTCTTTCAGATCTCCATTGTGTATTCCTTTGAGTCTCTGCAGCACTCAGCTTTTGAACAACTTAAGGGCCCTCCATGAGAGGGGAGCCCAGCTGGCTTCAGAAGCACTGTTTCTTGCCATCAGTAGTAACTTGGTGCGCTGTATTCTTCATTCTCAGGGCGTGCCTTAGACTTTGCGGTGCGATACATCACTTCAGAAGTGCATGGTGCCAGGCCTGGGGCCTCTAAGGCAGTGGTCATCTTAGTCACGGAGGTCTCCACGGATCCACTGCACGCAGCAGCTGATGCCGCCAGATCCAACCGTAAGTGGCCGGTGTACCTAAGACTCTTCTAAAATGAAGGAGGATTGAACCTGGGTGTGGGTCACTTTGGGATGTTCTGCCTGGTTTTAAATATGCTCAAAATGCACATGTGGCCTGGTCTTAAATGGCAGGAAATGGTCCAATCATGATGTTAATTTGGAAATTATGTTGATCCTATACTTGTTCCTATGCTTTAGATTGTGGCCTTTAATTTCTCTACACTTTTTGCTTGTGTCCAGGGGTGATCACACCAGTAATGCTGTTCCTTTATAAGTTAGTATCCTTGGTCTCTCACCAAAATGCCATATCTGAGGCCATAGGGACTTACTGTGGGGCCTTGAGAGCCATTTGGACCTTTGTGTATTCAGAGCCCTTTCCTAGTATCAGGCTAGTGGGCTTGTGGGACTGGCTGGGTGAGAGACAAAGGATGATGCTTTAGGAAGGGGAAGGATGCAGATGTGACCCAGGTTTGGTGCTGCGTAATAACTTGTGCTGTGAATAGCAGCAGAACGTAAGCCAGGGCAGGAGTTTTAAGTTACAGTTGGAGCACTACCTCCTAGTGGAGGGAGGTCTGGTAAGTGGACACTGTGCCCCCTCATGGCCACCTGGAGAACTGTTCATCTTCCAAACCCTGCCTAGGGGTTGTCTGTTCTCTACCATCTTCCTGATATTCCTCTTGAGTTATTCACTCTGTTCTCTGTACCATGCTGACCTACTCGAATTGTGTAAATCATATTGTGTTGTTGGTTAGCTATCTGTTTCCTGCACAAACTAGGAGTTCTTTGAAAGCAAGGGGGAAAATCTTGCTTGTTTTTGTATCATCTGTGTGTGATGCATAAAATAAGTGGCCATAAACGTTTGTTGAATGAATGAATATGACTTGTTGAGGAAACCTATTATTTAGGGAAAAGAACACGAAGAGGTAAAGAATATGTATTTGGATGACACAGCGAGCTTAATTATTTTCGTTACAATGAAAATAATTTCATGGTTGGGGGTCACCACAACATGAGAAACTGTATTAAAGGGTCACGGCATTAGGAAGGTTGAGAACCACTGTCCTACAGTCTTTCTCCTCTTAGAAAATGGCATTTTCAACCTTCCAGTTGTTTAGGTCAAAAATCTTAGCATCCTTGATTGCTCTTTTTCTTTCTCACCCTTATGCAGTTTGTCAACAAAATCCACTGAGACTCGCAGCCCGGCACTCCTCCCATACCACTGTCACCCTGTCTAAGCCCCATCGTCTCTCTGGATTCTTGACCTTCCTACTGGAAGCCCTGCTTCCACCCCTGTTGCCTGCAGTTCATTCTCAGCATGGCAGCTGCACCGTCTGCTCGGTAGTTTCCTCTGGCTTTCTTACCATGACTGCAAGGGCTTCGCCAGTCTGCGCCCTGTGCCTTCTCTTGCTTGTTCGGCTCCAGCCACCCAGGAACAACCGGACTTCTGCTCGGGGGTCTTCGCATGCCCTGGTCTCTCGGCTTGGGATCATCTTCCTGCAGATGTCCCTGGGCTTCTCCCCTCCTTACTTTAGGTCTCTGCTCATCCTCTCCTCCTAATCCCATTTTGTTTTCTGCATCTCAAATCTATATATTTACTTTTTGTGTGTGTTTGTTATCTGTCTCTCTCCAGAGGAAGCTCCTTGAGGACAGGGGACGGGGAATTTATCAGCTTGGCTCACTGCTGTATCCCCACTGCTTGGAGCAGCGCCTGGCACACAGTGGGTGCTCATTAATACCTGCCGAGTGAACATCTTCCCCACAGGGTTGGTGTATGTGACCTAGGAAACATGAGACTCTCTACAGATGTTGGACAGATGTGCTGAGCCCATCTGCCCACAGACCCTTTCTCGTTCCTTTGCTCGCTGTAGGAGTGACAGTGTTCCCCATTGGAATTGGAGACCGGTACGATGAAGTCCAGCTGAGAGCCTTAGCAGGCCCGGCGGCCAGCTCCAACATAGTGAAGCTCCAGCGAATTGAAGACCTCCCTACCATGGTCACCTTGGGCAATTCCTTCCTCCACAAACTGTGCTCTGGTGAAGCTTGTAAAAATTTCTTTTTTTTTTTTTTGAGACAGAGCCTCAGGCCGTCCCCCCGGGTGCATCCGCCTCCCAAGTAGCTGGGACCACAGGCACCCGCCACAACGCCTGGTTAATTTTTGGTTGCAGCCATCGTTATTGTTTGGTGGGTGCAGGCTGGATTCGAACCCGCCACCTTAGGTGTATGTGGCTGGCGCCTTAGCCACTTGAGCCACAGGCACTGAGCCTTGTAATACTTTCTTAACCCCCCATAAAAAGCCATAAAAAGTAAAACACCATTCTAGGGACTCAAGGGTGCTCATCTATAAAATTTGGGCTTGAATGAAAATTATGATACAGACCAGGACCTTTGAGTTTCTGCTCTGAGAAGGTGTAGACTGCAAATGTCCAAGGGTCAGCAGAAAGTCTTCTGTGTCTGGTCCTCTCTCTGCTTTAACTGTCCATCTGAGCTTTCACAGAAAAAGGCTAGGCTTATTTGTGCAGAGGGATCTTGGACAAAAATAGCAAAGCTATAAGCCAGGAACCCCAGCTTCCTGCAAATCATGTTCTTCTTCCCCGGGCCCTAAACTCACTGTCAATGTGGGTACAAAGGCCTATAGCAATAAGATAACATAGAATCGATTATCAAAGTACCATAGTTTAAGTTGATTTTAGGTTAGAAACTTAATAAAATATGAATTTTTTGCCTGGTTTTATATATTTTCTTCATGCTATTAGTTGCAAGTCTGCACCTGCT
>NW_003852499.1:2722625-2728785 GCF_000181295.1 Otolemur garnettii
TCTTGCTTCCTCTTCCCATTCTCCTCATCCCTGCTGGTGATCTACAGGTGAAAGGCGATCGTGCTGGAGATGGCTTCAGAGCTGCGCTTAGTGCCATGTTATCGCTGTTGTTATCGTCATAATTACTGATAACCACGAAGCGTGTCTAAAGAGTCCCTGGATGACCTCTTCTTAACCCGGTGTCCCCACTGTGAAACTCATTCAGATTCTTTTCATAGTTGAGTTGACTTTGAAGACTAGCAAAGGTTGTCTAGGCAGACATTGTGAACTATTTAGAATTTCTGGATGATATGTAGGTGGGAACTGAGGTCTTACTTGTGTCTGTTTCAGGGTTTGTAAGAATTTGCATCGATGAGGATGGGAATGAAAAGAGGGTAAGTTCCTATCTGTTGACTTTGTAAAGATGAGAAATGTAGGTTTGGGGCCCTTTTCCCACTGCTAATTTTTCCTCCTTTGGTCTTAGTCCCTTTGTCCCTCTTACCGTTACCCTGTTTTTGTGGACCCATCTATACCCCGTGTCCTGTCTCCTGTACCAGAGGGCTCTTGTAATAGGTCTCCTTGCCACACAGGCCAGCATCCAGTTCCAGTGGTCAGTGCCCAGTAGATGGGCTCAGAGTTGGAGCACCTCATCCTACTCCCTGACCAAATGTGGTGTTTTCTTCTGTAGCCTGGGGACGTCTGGACCCTGCCAGATCAGTGCCACACAGTGACTTGCCTGCCGGATGGCCAGACCTTGCTAAAGAGTCATCGGGTCAACTGTGACCGAGGGCCAAAGCCTTCATGTCCCAACAGCCAGTCTCCTGTTCGAGTGGAAGAGACATGTGGTTGCCGCTGGAGCTGCCCCTGTGAGTCCTTTGCTTCAGTAGGCTGGACAGTGTCAAAGGGCAGCGCATTAGCTTGGCTGTGCAGAGAGGCAGAGCAGAAGCCAAGCAGCCTAGAGCACCTTTCCCTGCTCACCACGTGCACAGGGCTACCTGCACCATGTGCCCTCCCTCATGTGTTCCCTGGACATGTTTCCAGCCAGTCTTAGGGATCACTGCTCTCTTCCTCTGTCTTTGGAAGGCACTTTCCCAGATTGTACATAACCAGAAGGAAGAATTGCTTTCCTGAAGTCAGTGCTCAGCTTAGCCTTTGGCAAGTCAGCCTTTCGGGATCTGTGTATTTGGGGTATAACGGTGAAATCCAGGAGTGAGTGGCCTGGTTGAAAAGGAGGACATATTTGAGTCCATCTCATGTAAACACATGGAGATGTTCCTCTGTGGGGATGGGGTAGGCCTCTGCCTTATGTTGGGACACATGACACATAACCACGTGTGCTGGTGTCTGTCTTGACCCTTACTCAGTAGTGGGTTAGAACCATAACACTGGACAGACATAGCTTATGGGCTTTATATCTCACTCTTACTAGATGAAAACTATCAGACCTCATGTTATTTCTCTTTATTTCCAAAAAATTAAACGGTCACTTTAAATTGTAAACTGAGCCTCAGTTGGTAATGGATGCCCTCTCCTGTGTAGTAATCAAAACTTTGAACTTGATCAGAGTTAAAATACTTCCCCAGTTCTAGTCTGGGCATCCTGTCTCTGGGAGAGGGAATGTGGTCAGCCCTTCTCCTGGCTTGGAGCATGCAGAGGGGGGAATTGAATAGTGGACTAGTGGACCTGAAGGTTCCACGTGGGCCACGTGGTTGTGCAAGGGCTCTGCACCCTCTGGCCTGGCAGGTGTTTTGCTCTCTCTCTTTTTTTCTCTCTCTCTCTCTCTTGCTGAAGCTCTCAAGGATTTCTTACGAGGCTTCCTTGCTGTCTTCCTCTAGTACTCAATCCTATGGTGTGGGCAGTAGCCTATATATCCTGTGCCTGGCTGCTGCTGCTCCCACTTAAGCTGCTGGTCTTTTTGCGTTCAATCCCTCATAGACTCTCTTTTTTGGGGTCCTCTGTCTGTCTATGAGAGCAGAAGTTCTCATAGACAGAATCACTTTTAAAACAAAGCCAGGCCGTCCTTCCTTCTTAGGTCCTATATATGGTCCCTGTGATTAATGCACCTTTGTCCTACTATTGGAGGGGAGTGTACCTATTTCCCCAAAGAGCAGCAAGTCTCTCTCCTGTTGCCTGGTCCTCCTGGCCAATAGCCACATCTTGCCTCTTATAGATTGTTAAGACACGTGTGAGGCCCTGGTTCAGTGCCTGCATAACTGCGTGGGGCACAAATCCGTCTTTTGGAGTGGACTTCTGAAAGTCTTACTCTGTGGGCTTGGGCCTCCCACACATCCCCCTGGGACCAGGTGAGGATGTGGGGTTCACAGCACAGTAGTTATTCTAAACAAATCTCTTTTTAGAGTCAATTCATCAACACCCCTCTTGAGTCTTTTTGTTCCCTTAAAATGAGGCCTTCAGTAGTAAAACTAGATTTTTGGATTCTTTTTTTGGAAAAAAAATTTTAAATTAAAAATATGTTGAAAGTTTTTATCTTGAATAATTTCAGACTCAAAAATCGCAAATAGTACAAGGACATGCTATATAACCTTGAAAGTTTTTATCTTGAATAATTTCAGACTCAAAAATCGCAAATAGTACAAGGACATGCTATATAACCTTGAAAGTTTTTATCTTGAATAATTTCAGACTCAAAAATTGCAAATAGTACAAGGATGTGCTATATAACCTTCACCCAGATTGCTATATAACCACAGTATAATGATCAAAATCAGAAATTAAAATCTATAAAATACTGTTATCTTATTCAGATTTTGCCAGTTGTGGTACCAACGTCCTTTCTTTTGATGTAGGATTCAATCCAGAATCACATTTAGTTGTTATGTCTCTTTAATCTCCTGAAATCCAGAAAAATAGCTTAGTCTTTTTTTGATTTTTTATGACTTAGACAATTTTGAGGACTACCAGCCAGTAATTTGGTAGAACATCCTTTAACTTGGGTTAAATTCAAATTATTGCTTTTGTCAAGAATACCACAGAAGACGCACTGTGCTTGCAGCAAGAATCACGTGATACTAATTTGCCCCGCATTAAGTTTGATCACTGGTTTATGTGGTGCTCACTGGGTTTTTCCACTATAAAGTTACAATTTTCTTCTTTGCAGCATTTAATAACTACCATGTGCAGAGATACTGCAAAGCTATAGAAACATACTTTCATCCACTAAGTTTATCATTCATTGATGATCCTTGGCTGAAACAATTTATACTGTGCTGTTTGCCAAATAGGAATTTTCAATTTGTATTATCCCCTCCAAAGTTATTAGTTGGAATTCTGTTCGAAGGAAGAGCTTTTCCTTCTTTTCATTTGTTAATTTACTTAATTATATGTATCAACATGAACTTACGGATTCTTATTTCAATCTGTGCGGTGTAATCAATTATAGCATTGTTTTTTTTTGTTAAAATGACCCCAGATTTGGTCACTGATAGTCCCTTCGATTTGGTTCTTGTGCCCTTTCACCATATCCACACCCCTTCCTTTCTCAGACAGTAAAAAGCTTGGCTCTCATCCACAATATGCTATTTATGTATTTGCTTAATCCCAGAATAAACATAAAGTAGTTTCAGAATTGCTAACCTATACCTTTATAAAAAACAGATCTAATACCAGAGTATCTGGGGACGATTCTTTTTGTCTTTAGTCTTAGAGTAAAATTTTGTGTCCCAAAATTATTTAGGTGAGTTCCTCCCACCCTTCAATGTCGTCATGCTTTTCATTACTGTCAGTTTAATGGGTACAACGTAAGTGTATAAGGCACAGCTCCCGGGTGCGGGACACACCTACAACAGGGACTTGACCTAACAAATGCAAACATTGTAACCTAATTGTTTGTATTCTCATATTAATCTGAAATTAAAAAAATAGAGTCTCCTATAGACACTATATAGGTGGATTTTGTTTTATTTTATTTTTAGAAATCTATTCAGCCATTCAATATCCTTTGACTGGCTGATAGGGAGGACTTAGTTAATTGTTTTGTTAAATATTTTGTGTCTTACAGCTTTTTTGCCCCCTTTTCTTCTCTTGCTGTCCTTTGTGTTTCATTGACTTACTTTTTGGTAATGACATGCTTCCATTCCTTCCTCATTTTCTTTTGTCTATCTTCTATAGGAATTTTCTTTGCAGTTACCATGAAGCTTACACAGAACATCCTGAAGTCATCACTGTGTATTTGAAGCCAATAACAACTTCCACTGCACCCAAAAACTCTCCTCTTTTTCTCCCTCTTGCCTATTTTGTTATTGAGTCACAAATTGCATTTTTATTTATTTATTTATTTATTTATTTATTTTTTTGCAGTTTTTGGCCGGGGACTGGGTTTGAACCCACCACCTCCCATATATGGGGCTGGTACCCTACTCCTTTGAGCCACAGGTGCTGCCCTATTTATTTAGTTTTTGAGACAGAGTTTCAACATGTCAGCTTTGGTAGCATGCCGTTGGGTCACAGCTTACAGCAACCTCAAACTCCTGGGTTTAAGCCTCTCAAGTAGCTGGGACTACAGGTGCCTGCCACAATGCCCGGCTATTTTTTTCATTGTTGTTGTTGTTTGTTTAGCAGGCCCAGGCTGGGTTTGAACCTGCCAGCCGCAGTGTATGTGGCCGGTGCCCTAACCACTGAGCTACGGGCACCAAGCCAAATTGCATTTTTTAAATAATGTGCATTCACTGGCAGATTTTTATAGTGATAGTTATTTTTTTTTTTTTTTTTGAGACAGAGCCTCAAGCTGTCCCCCTGGGTAGAGTGCCCTGGCATCTCGGCTCACAGCAATCTCCCACTCCTGGGCTCAAGCGAGTCTCCTGCCTCAGCCTCCCAAGTAGCTGGGACCACAGGCGCCCACCACAATGCCCGGCTATTTTTTGGTTGCAGCCATTATTGTTGTTTGGTGGGCCCAGGCCGGATTCGAACCCGCCACCTTGGGTGTACGTGGCTGGCGCCTTAGCCACTTGAGCCACAGGCGCTGAGCCAGTGATAGTTATTTTTATAATTTTGTCTTAGGTTCTACTGTGTATGCTAGAGTTCAAAATGATTTCTTTAAATTTGCAATAAACTATACATAAGATTTACCATTTTTAACCATTTTTTACGTGTACACTCCAGTCACATCCACATTATTATGTGATTGTCACCACTACTCATCTTCAGAACTTTCTTCATCTTGCACAGCCGAACCTCTATATCCATGAAACAGTAACACTCGTTCCCCTCTCCTGCCAGTCCCTGGAAACCGCCTTTGCTTTTTGTCTCTATGAATCTGACCCTGGCCAGTGCCTCATGTGAGCAGAGTCACCCAGTAATTTCCCACCTGTGACTGACTGACTTCACGCAGCATAATTTCTTCAAGGTTCAGCCAGGTGGTCTTCCTTTGTGTTCAGTGGAATTATTTTCTTTTGTAGGTGGTGGAACATTTTAGTTCCCTTTTCATTCCTTTTGTGTCTATTCTCCAGCCATTTTCTTTGGGGTTACTGTGGGGATCCCATTCCATAGTCTAAAGTTAGAACACTCTGAATTTACACCAGCTTAACTCCAGGAACATACGAAACGCCGTGCCTGTGGCGCTTCATCCTCATGTCCAGACAGTTACTGATATCACAGAATTACATCTTTGTATGTCGCATGCTCAAAAACATAGACTAATATTTTAAAAAATGCATTAGTTTCTTAAGTCATGTAGATAACAAAAATTTAAAGTTGCAAACTCAGATACTTATAATGATACCAGAATTTCTCTTCATTTTCTCTCTCTTTATTGATATCTCCATTTTGTTGGTACATCATTTTTAAAACATTTCTTTTAGCTCTTGGAAAAGCTTTAAGGTTGTTTTAAAGTCTTCCTTTCCTACGTGTACCATCTGGCCTTCCTCGGAGGTAGTTTCTGTTGCTTCGCAGCATCAGACAAATTCTGCCAGTGCGATTCTCGTCCAGGTGGGAGACAGATTCCTGGGGATACCAGAGCCTCCATCTTCCCTCTGGCTCCTCACTTGCAGTTTTTTTTTCCTTGTTCTGTTTTTATCTGGTTTAAGATATCAATTTCACAGCTTGTTTCATCAAAAGCTTTTAGACATTTTCTCTTATTTTTAATAATCTGGAACAATTTATAGTGTTGGGACTATCAAGGCTTGGAAACTTTAGTGAAATTTCCATCTGGGCTTGGTGGTGTTTT